>NC_032028.1:5153532-5272259 GCF_001865875.1 Lupinus angustifolius | reverse complement strand
GTTTCTACTCTTCCAACTTGTTCCAAGCCATGGTTTTAAGGCTAACAACAAATAAAAATACATACATTCTCATTTTTCCAAAATACTTCCTAAAGGTTCCTTTGATTTTATCATCATCCCCTTTGGCTAAAACAAACATATATATATATAGTAATATATTACAACAACTCCATGAACACAAGTTGTTCATGGTTTCAACAAAATATTTTCATAAGTTCAAGAACAACATCATTTTCGGTTTTGAAGAGAAAATGAGTTAGAATGTGTTTTAGAAAATTTCAACAGTTGTATATGTTCTTGACATACTCATCAACAACATACTTAAATCTCATCAACATCCATTGGTTGAATGTTGAGAGATCAAGGATTGAATGTGGATAGTGATGCTTATGAGATATGGTGAAAGTGATGAGAGATTTGTTTTATGGAAGTCAAATCTCTCATCCCAATGCGAAATGATCACCTTGCAGACATGTGTGATAAACATGCCCGAGTATTATCGGCCAATACTCGATCAGGTATTATAAATCACCCGATCCTAATATCCGATTAGAATTTCGGATTTCGGCATTCCGAGTGAAAAATATTTAGAAAATAGGTATGAGTGTAATCAGGGTCTATATTGACTCAAAATTAAATTACGAATCCAACGGTGTGATCGGAATTCGATTCCGAGTTACGGAACTCAAAAAGACACGTTTTGAGCCATACCGGGCGGATTTCGGCCCCGACAGTGGTCCAGAATCGACTGTCTCCAAAAATTACCAAAGTTTACTACAAAATCGGAAATAAAATTTTAAGAATAAAACTCAACTAGAGTTTCGTCTAATTCCTTACCTTTACCTAAAATTCCCATAAATTCATTTTCTAATATATAATTAATTAAAATATTAGTAAAATCTTATAATTCCAACTCGTAAAATCCGCGGTGTTACAAGGGGTAGTCAATGTAATAAAATTTATAAAAGTATATAAATTATGAGGTTTGTGTAGGTGTAGAAAAGGGAGTGATAGTTTGTGTAATTTTGCTAAAACTCATAGTGTGTCAGTGTAATTTACTCAAATTTATTTATTTATTTTTTAAAAAGTCATTAACGATAAAAATGGATAGTAGATAATACAATAACAATGTATCAAACTCATATTTTTGGTATATAAATATTTTTTTGTCTTCTCCACTTGTGAGAATAAAAAGAATAATGAGAATGGTTTATGATTTTACCTAACGAACGTTAGCGTAGTGTAATAATTCAAATTTTACTTAGGACACCTTGTAAATGCCACCGTGTGATTATTTCAGAAAAGAAAATAGAGAGTCATGAGCCAAATAGTTTCAATCCTGGGAGCCCCCACAGAGCTTGAATTTTCCATATTCATCAAATCTCTATTTTCACTGTCCCAACTCCCAATTATCTTTCCCCTCCATCTACAAACAGAACAGATATTATAAAATATTTTATACATTGTCTTGTATTAATAAAAATATGTGTTTTCAATTAAAAATTAAAAATTTATTATTTTTTGGATGAGATCCATTTAATTTAATTTAAGAGTAAATTTTTTAAATTTACTTATCATTCTAGTCATTAATTCTTGAGAAATATAATAGTTTGAATTAGAAAGTAAGTCTCAACCATTAGATTTCCTTAATTTATGACTGAGATGAAGAATGAAGTGAGTGAATTGCCACTTTTTTTTATTTCAACATCATTGATTAAGAAGGTTGAGATGTTTGAAATATGTTATTGTATTAGTCTCACATTGCCTAGCATTGAAGAAGTAGAGTAATCAATGTTATATATTGGACTTAGGTCCTTGTTGTAATGTGCATCAGATATAAGCACCAAATAGAAACACCTCATGGGTATATGGGCCCATGAGTGTGCTAGGGTTTGTAATCTTTATTCTCTAATAATATTTTGGTAGCTGCTCAGCGCTCCCGATGATGTAGGCACAATTGGCAGAACCTCATTAACAAATTCTCTTGTTTTTTCTCTTATATTTATTTTATGCTCTTTATTTAATTGTTTGTGGCTAACACTGCGTAATAATCACTTTCGCTGTACCAAACATGAGAGATAGTTTATACCATATCATTGTTCCCGCATAGCGTTGTATTCATTATAACATGGTGACGATATTCAATCAAAACTATAACTAATTATTGTCTCTTCAAAATTGTTTTTAAATTACCAAAAATGGACATTCATGTAAAGATATCCATTTGAAATTAACAATTTCAGCTATTAAATTTTATTAAAGTGATTTTCTTTTAAAACTGCTTTTAATTAATTTATAGTCAATATTGTTTATATATATTACACCGTGTCTATTCAAATTTTGTTAATTAATAAATTGGAGTTATAGGGCTTATATTTCAAGTAAAGAAATATTTATCTTGAAGAGTGAGAAATATTTCAACAAGTCCATATATGAAAGAATTAAAACCACAGCATGAGTAATATTTAATCAAATCCCATATATTGAAGAATTAAAACCACAACATATCATCTCTTCAACAAACAAAAAATGATATTATGTTTGATGTCTCTGTCATTCATTAACATGCACTCACATGAAACAATCAAGATAAATGCACCAGGCCAACATAGGATCAAAGATGATCCATATAACCATAGGAAAATAAAACCAATTGCAGAAAGCGTAACCAAAGTTTAGAACTTTCACCTTCAACCAAGGTCAATATCTTAATTCTATTAAGTCCATGACCTCTCACAAATCAGACTTCTTGAGTTAAAAATCACTTAAGCTATTGGCAGCTACATAGGCCAAATCGTTGTGCACCAAATAATTTGCCAAGAGACTCGTTTTTTCCTTGTTGCCAGTTGGTAAACCCATACGTATATAAACAAGGTCCTACATCATTGAATCAACTTCTTGTTGGTAATATTTTAGTAGTTTAATTACATTAAAGAGCAATGAGTTAAAAAATGAATGCAGATTGTGATGTTATGTTTTGAATTAGTTGTTTAAAATGCACATACCTTTGTCATTTATGAACTCTAAAGGGTATATGTGCTAAATGACATGAAATAATATTTATTAACTGAGTCACGATTAGATCGCTCTCTTTAAGACGTTTCGTGTCACTGCCGAAAATGTGTCAGTAGATTATCAACTACGTCATCCCTAGGATAAAACAATTCACATCTCTGTTATCGAGTTCTTACTACACTGTAAGAACCGATCTCGAATACACCCACCATAATATGGATATCTGTATCAATTCTCGAAATATCCACAATATGGCTACCACCAGTGTCAATTATAAGAATACCCACAATATCAAAATGCCCATAATATGACTACTCGTGTCAATTCTTAGTATCACGGAAAGAAATGAGAGAAGTTTGTCGGAAATGCATCGACAGAAAAATATGAGAGAAAAAAAAAAGTTGAATGAAAGCACATTCAACTTGGGGCAAGAAAATATGAAGGGAGGGGACTTCTAATTATAACATGAGATTTTTTCAAGTTTCTCATCTATCCAATGTTGGACTTGTGAGTTGTTTTCTTTCAAAATTCTATGAGGGACTTAGAAGTTTTTTAGAGATTTTTTCAAGTTTCTCATCTATCCGATTTTGGACTTGTGAGTTGTTTTCTTTCAAAATTCTAAGAGGGACTTAGAAGTTTTTTAGATTTCACACTCACAACCAAGTTCAAATAGCATTTGTCTCTTTCCCGGTTCAAGGTCCTAGGTTATAAGTTTGGGATATTCCTATATGGGTTAAGTTTCACAGAAACAGGGTAAAACGGATTGGATTAACTAACAACTATTTACTTAATTTCTCATCATGATTATGATGATAATAATTGTTGATCTGAACCTTAACAAAATTCCAAACAACAAAAGTAGGGCTTAATAAATAGAGACCTAAAAGAAGAATTTCGTGATATTCGTGTACATTCCTTCATGTTGCATGTTTATTTTTTTGGGGCCCATAATGAAGTGGACATTGCAAATATTCTTTTTTTCTTTATTTTTAATTATGCTAAAACTCTATCAGGTTTAATTTCATTCAATCCATCAATATATTGCTAATTATTAAGTGAAAAAGGTAGTTGCCAAATATGGAGAATTGTATATTGTCGCAAAATATGTTTCAAGTACTAATAAAAAAAATCATATTAATTAAAGAAAGTCAAAGATTCATTTTTTTCTTCTGATTTTGCTGCTTTATTGTTATTGTTATAGGAAATGTTTGATACATAATTTATGATAAGTTATTTTCATTTATTAAATATATAGGAGGAGGCATGTAGATTTAATTGGTGCATACTTTTTTGTGCCCTTCACATGATCTCAAATGATCAGGACCCAAGGAGGAGCCACTCTCAGAATATGGCAGATCCATTATCTTGAGAAAAATATTTGTATATATTATTCTTATAGTTGATATTTGTATGGAATTTTACATTTTTAGTCATAAATTTTAAATTTGAGCTAATCGTTTTTGAAAATTCCAAAAGAACTCCCGACTCTATTATATCTACCATAACCATTCGTATTCATATTTTCATCTTTAGCAAACTTTCTCCATGCATCACTTAGATAAACAACTATTTATGTCATTATGATCAATGCTAAATTTATTTGAATTTAAAATCTATGCACCGGTAGTGTAAAATGTTTTACATTATTAGTGAATCACCCACCATTGATTTGTATTACTTTTATTTGAGAGTCAACCATAGTTAATAAATCAACAGTGGATGATTTGCTGACAGTGTAAAGTTTTTACACTGTCAATGTATTATCCACCATTGATTTGTGTTAATTTTATTCGAGAGTGAACCATAGTTAATAAATCAACGGTAGATGATTTGCTGACAGTGTAAACTTTTTTTACACTGTCAATATATCATTTACCATTGATTTATATTACTTTTATTTGAGAGTCAATCATTGTTAATAAATCAATGATGGATGATTTGCTGAATTACATTGTCAGTGTATACATATTAAATCCAATTTATTTTTTCTTTCATCTTTAAACTTCTTCCAACAATCATGAATTGAAATATAAATTTATACATTCCGAAAAACGCAAGTCGGACTGCAATTTTTTACAATAGTATCTCTATGTTTAGGGTGAAGTTACTGGTGGGTAACTCTTTTAATTGTAGCTTACAAAATAACAATCAGGTTAACCATTCATAGGGGGGGATGGATTATGAATATACCATGTGTTGTATTATTAATTAGTTTGTTTTGTTATTCTAACATGTGTGAGTTGGAATTCTAGTTAAAAAAACCATTCTAGTTTGCACTTGTGAGTTGTGAGGATAATACAAGTGTAAACAATTAAGAAAACAAAAAACCAACTTAACATATAATATGGTATGTACCGTATTGTTTATGTAAGCAATGTATGGAAGGAGTTTGCTGAAATTAAAAAATGAAGAGGAAAAATTATGGAAGGGAAAATAGATATATGGGAATTTTGGGATTTTCCAAAAAAATAATGGATCAAATTTAAAATTTAAGATAAAAAATAAACGTCTTCTCCTCACTTATATTTGTTTATGTGGCTTATGATGCATATATGGTCTACTGCCCCAATATGGATAACGATTGGGCCTCACCAGACCACTAAGGTCTTAAAATCACATTCCAAATGACTGCCTTAACTTAAAAAGATTTTAAAATAAAGACATTTTGCATGAATTTGAAATCTTTTCAACTAGCAATATATAATATTTACTTTTTCATTAAATATACTAATTTAATTTCTTATAAAATAATTTTAAAAAAGTTTAATATTTATATACAGACAGTGTAAGAATTTTTGCATTACATCATCTATGTTCATCATTAACTCTTAAATAAATATAATACATGTAAATAATACATAATATATAGATAATATAAAAAACTTTTAGATCGAGAATGTGTCGATACTAAACTCTACATAATATTAAAATGGATAATTTCTACTGAATATTCTGTAGGGGTTAAACTCTTAAAAATATTTTTCACATCAGAACTCCCTTAAAGTGATTTTTTCTTATAACCATAGACTTCCTCTTTCAAATTATTTTACTATTTTCAGCCAAATTAATAACTAGTTTTACCAAACAGGCCTTCTTTAACTGTTGACTTTTTAGTCTTATAAGTAAATTTATTACCTTCTAATTTTTTAGTCTTCTCCCAACTTTTCGGTCAGTTTTCCCAAACACAATCAAACTCTTTAACACCGCAGAGTTCTCTTGATAGATGATTTTAAATCATTCACAACTTTAAGAATTGTATTATTAGTTTATTACATAATTGTATACATGATATTTTGTAGTAAATGCAACTGCTAGATAATTTGATTTCAAAACAAGTTTGCAATGACCGTAAAAAAATTTAAAGTTAATAAGGTGTCTTAGGTAGATTGTAAAATAATTCGAAACTCTTGTCCCAATTGTGGTTGGTGTCGTATGTGCTAACTTCATCTCTAGATGGTGTTGTTTTCTGGAAGGGAAAGCGCTGACAAAAAAAACAAAGACGGTCAATTTGAAACATAGACCTTTTCAACTATACACCAGTGACCAACGACTTAAAAAGTTTGAATTTGATAATTTCAATAGTAATTAGGATTATGGATCATTTTCACGAGTCAATGTCTCAATAGAATATTTTATATTCTCAACAATGAATTATTTATATCATTTATCACTGACTATTTAATATTGAGATCAACTTTTAATATTACGTTTTATATCATTTTTGACCATATGCACGTTATAGGTAAAACTGGTTATCACTGGACCGTATAATTAAATGTCCAAAGCACAATTATTATTTATTTAAGGCCACTACCTTCATATCTGATGAACATGATCAGTGTAACCAACCAAAATCAAGAAGAAATGTAATGACATAGTAATCATAATATACTGACTTCTTGTGCATATATATGTATATATCTATATATAGCAGATCTACATATCATAGTGTGTTCATTTTTCTCTCTCTCTCTGATACAAAGCACGTGCATGTTTTATACTATGTCTAGCTGATAACATATATACACGGTGCTTTCGAGATTTGCAGCCTGATTAAGATGCCAAGTTATGAAATATTATTAATTATAAACAAACATTACAATAATTGAAGATTAATGTTGGACTAAGTCAACAATACTGTGATCTTTTTTGTTAATTGGACTAAGGCAACAAGACAGTGAAGCATTTGGTAATGCCGCCCAAATCGGATTATAGAAAGAGATGAAACCAATCATAAACCTATGACCCAACTTTTGGGGTTGAGTTAAGTGTAAGGGTTGTAAATTTTGTAAATTACAACTGCAAAAATAGGTCAGTTGCAAATGTATCATGATTTTCTGTTGAGTTTTTACACATAATTCTCATTAATATTTTCTCTTTTTTTGCTTACCAAGATTCCCAAACGATGGTCAAAAGATAATACATTGTTCTTACATAATTTCTTATAGCTCCTTCTTTTCATCAAAAAAAGCAAAGCAAATTTTCTCTGGACTTATTAGATATGATAAGTCTCACCTTTCTAGCAACACATAAAGATACTCAAATTATGAGTAGGAGACAATTTTTAATCAACTGAAGAAACCTTTTTAAGCCTTAGTTCATTTCCTACATTGTTTTTTATATTTATCCATTCAAGATGGATAAATATTTAAATACTTATTTATTTATTTTATACTTCATAGACAAGACAATAAGTTAATCAGCCTTATCCCCCTTAACACCCGCAAGTTGAATGCTTATTTTCCATGTGCAAATGCAGAAGCGAATTGAATATACAATTGGTGAAGTTTGACGCAATATTGTAACGTGCTACGACTGCTACTGATCCATGCCCTAATATTTTTATTACAATTAATGCTAAATACCAAACATGACTGAAGCACCTTATCTTCTGCCACAAATTTTGTTTTCTTGTATGACATTTCTGGTAATGTTTAATTTATATGATGTAGTGTTTTTTTTGTTTCTCGATTATATTATCTATCGGATGTAATTTTGTCCGAGCTGAGAATATTTACACTAACTTTTTCAGCAAATATTTTTTCTATGCACAAGACTTGAACCTGAGATCTAACTTAAGGAAAATTAAACATATACTATTTGAACCAACACCCGTTAGTATATGATTTAGTGTACAACATTTACTCTTAGAAAAAAACTATGTATAGACACTTAACACTTCAAATTAACAAATATTTATATAGATATAGATATTTACTTTGGACGAAAAAAACTAATGATGGAATAAAGGTTGCTACCCTTTACACATGCGGGTAAAAAACTTTAAATACAAATAATTACCGTCATTGATAACTTGAGCTTATCATCTATGCCCAAACAAACAAGCGAGTTCGGTAATTTCTTCATTCGGAATTGAATTGAATTCCGAACAATATTTTCTTCATTCGGAATACAAGTATGATTTGAAAGTGTTACAATTTCTTTATTAATATATAAAATTTTGATAAGGAACAATATGAAAGAGGTTAAGGCACATGGATGAGGTCAAGTAGCAGTGTTTCATCTAAAGTCAGGAGAGCCTTATTAATTTCATTGGCTGCTGTGAAGACTATTACAAGCCATCAAAGACCAACGCCCTTGCTTTCAGGGATTTCGCCAATAATCAGTTTTCCCCATTTTAATTCTTCATTTTAAAATCAAGTTCTTCGTGGACTGCTAAATTAAAAAATAGAATAAACGGGCCGAGGGGAATATAGAGAGTAAAATCATGTGATTCTAGAAGGGGATCAAAACATCAATTGCTTTTTAACAAAAAAACCTTATAGTCTACCATTGACTATTGTGGTATTTGTATTAATTCCAAATCTCCATTTCGGGAAGTTTGTTATATATGTGTGTGTTATGTATGTACGTGTGTGTGAGAGAGAGTGTGAGATCCGTTCATTTTTCATGTATAAATTACTATTTTTAATTAATAAATTTGTAAATAAAATTAGATAGCTAAATTTTAAAATAATAAATTATATAAATTTATAATTATCGATATTAATTAATTAACTTTAGAGAGTAAGAGAATGATAATATTGTAAGAAATGTGTCTCATATATATTATTAAATATAAGAAATAATAATTATGAAATTGAAATATTTAAAGTTATTTTCTTATAAATATTCATTTGTCCTTTGTTTTTTTAAGAGTAAGTAAAAGTAAATATTAATGGTGAAAAAGGAAAAAAAAATACTACAAATGATTGCTAAAAGTTCCATAACAAATCATCCCGAAACAATATTAATAATAACTTTAGATGCACTAGTGCAAAAGCTATGGTAGGTTAATCTAGCAAATCTAGCTTTTACATCATCTTTATCCTTACATTGCATTTGCTTTAACCACAACAATTAAAGTAAACATGATAAATATCACGCGGTCAAAATAACTTGATAAATATAGTTTACTTTACCCCATTCTCCTTTAATTTTTCATACGTCTCATTTATGGAGTGGTTATAGAAGGGGTGAGTGGGATCTCACCCTACTCATTCATTCAGTTTATTTTGATCATGATGAGTCTTAACTAGTCTAATGTGGTTCGTGTTTAAAAATTAGTCTCATTAATATTAGGGTCAGATGGGATAAGGACTCAACCCATATTCATTTATGGTTACTTACTCATTATGTTTGTATATGGCTTTTATTCAATCATGTATAGAGTAATCATATCTCTTTAATCGAAAATATCATTGATTTTCTAATTTTTCATCATATGTGTATGATCAATAATATGTATCAATATATCATTTCATATATCAAATTACATATTCATAATAATAAATAATATTAAGAATAGTTTATCTAAAAGGGGTATGCATTATATTTAATCGAATCTAGGGTCAGATCTATGTTTAAATGTTCTCTCAATTGATATTTAGGGTCGGATTAATTAACTTCGGATCTAGATTTAGGTTCAAAAAAATAACACAATCAACATTTAGAGTTGGTAAGAGACAAATCTTATCCTTCACCTCTGCTCACCCCTAGATTATATGTTCATCTCAAGCTTGGCCTGAATAACTTGATAAAATACTGGCTAAATTGAAAAAAACAAATATAATTTTAATTTAGTTTTCTTTAATACTTGAGATTCATCAAATCTATTATTAACACCACTCAACATTGGAAAGATGAGAATGAAGAACCCCCGATGCCCTCAAAAATAGTGGAGAGCCATTGTTAATAGAATATTCTCAATATGGTATAGAAAGGAAATTCGAGCAAATCTAAGGACACGTATCAAGCACATAAATCCAACTAATTTGGGGTTTTATGTTGTCTTTTTATCTTTTGCTTTTACTACATATTGTTTGTTCTTTTGATTTATAATCTTATTAACTAATAAAAAGTAAACATGCATCTCACTATTTGAATCTCTCATGTTTTTTGTGAGCAACAATTTAGTTCTCACTAAATTAAAATTTCAGTCCTCCCTCTAAAAACTTTGACTCACGCTAGTCCATCTGATAAACCCCATCTTTTAATGGTAACAAAAAAAATGGTATGATACCTTATATGAACATGTGATCATGTGTGGCATTTTCATGGTGAACAATTTTATATAGTGAGTGAAACAAGTTGTTTCATACTATTTTTAAATTAAGAGAATAATTATCATCCTTTTCCCTACTCACAGGCTAAAAACACTTATTTAGTCCCTCAATTTTTTTTTTTTTTGTAAATATCATATTAGCCACTATTTAACACTACTAAATGATAATTTTAACTTAAAATCAAATTTGTTCACCTCTAAATCTCTACCCCAAATATTTGTTAAATGTATTTTAGTTATTAGTAAAGGGTAGTCTTGTCTTTTGTATTTTCCTAGTTTCCTATATGTATTGGCCCTTTGGCCTTATATCTTCATTAATCTCATATTGCATTTCTCTCCCTTCTCTCTTCTTCTTCTCCTCTCCCTTCTCTCTTCCTATGCAGCTGATCTAACATGGTATCAAGAGCAAGGTTTGCTAAGGCCACAGCTTTCGCAGATCCTGTTCATGTTTCTGGGTTCCATCATCTTTTCTTCTTCTTTGCTGTGGTAGATCAGCATCCGCAGTTTGCAGATCGTAGATCACGTTTTGCAGATTCACAGTTCAGATTCGCAGATCGCAGTTTTTCGCTGGGCGAATTTGTTAGGTTTTCTGTTTCTCTTTCCCTTTGAATTTCTATTTCCCTACTGTTGTGCTTGTTAGTTATGGAAACTGAAAGAGATGATTCTTTGCAATCCATTAGTGTGCAACTAAATGGATCATCCAATTATGCATATTGGAGTTATGTGATGAGAAATTTTCTGATTGGTAAACGAATGTGGGGATATGTTTCTGGAACTTTTGTTAAACCTACAAATAGTGCTACTGAAAATTATGCAAAAGAGTTAGAAACTTGGGAAGTGAACAACTCGAAAATTATTACTTGGATTAATAATTCTGTTTCGCAATCTATTGGTTTTCAAATTGCAAAATATGATTCAACATCTCAGGTTTGGGAGCACCTTAAACGATTGTATGTGCAGTCCAATTTTGCAAAACAATATCAGTTAGAGATTGATATCCGAGCTCTCCAACAACATAGCATAAGCATCCAAGAGTTTTATTCTGCTATGATTAATCTTTGGGACCAATTGGCACTCACTGAATCTGCAGAATTGCAAGCATTCACACCGTACACTGATCGCCGGGAACAATAGCGATTAGTACAGTTTTTGATCGCTCTTCGGAATGATTTTGAAGGTCTCTGTGGTTCCATTTTGCATCGCACTCCTCTGCCATCTGTTGACTCTGTTGTTAATGAACTTTTAGCTGAAGAAGTTCATTTAAAGTCCCACTCTGAAAAGGGAATTGTTGACAAAAGGATTCTGCCAAGCCCCTTTGTGTTTGCTGCTCCTATTGTGACAGGAAAATCTCAAGGCAGAGTCAATTATGATGAATGTAGCTTCTGTAAGGAAAAGGGTCATTGGAAGGCTCAATGTCCAAAATTATTGAAGAAGGAGCAACCTTATCAACCACCTCAGTGGCGTCCGCCTCAGTCGAAATACAGGAACTTTCAGCACACATCTCAATCTTCCAATGTTACTGCTGCTACTGCTGTTTCTCCATCTGCCACCCCTGGGATGGTTCACTCTGGGTCTAACATGTCTGACCTGGTAGAACAATTTCAGAAGTTTCTTGCATCTCAGCCCAATGCTATGTCAGTCTCTCCTAATGTAGGTCTGTCTTCTGCTGGTTCATCAGGTATATCATCCTCCATATGGATCCTTGACTCTGGAGCGTCCCATCATATGTCATCTGACTTTAAATCTTTTACATATGTACATAAGTCGTCCTGTGTATCTGTTATGACTGCTGATGGAACTCCTATGTTATTGGAAGGAGTTGGTTCTATTTCTACACCTAAATTATCTCCCTCTCATGTTTATTATATACATAACCTCACTTTAAGTCTTGCTTTTGTTAGTCAACTGTGTGATTCTGGTTTCTCAATCTTATTTTCTTCAACTCATTGTTATGTGCAGGATCCTCAATCGAAGAGGCTGATTGGGACAGGCCATAGACAGGGGGCTTTATATTTTGGATGAACTGAAGCTTCCACATGTTGCAGCTCCTACTGTTGATTTATCATCTTTTCGTTTGAATTTGTCTTCTTCTAAGTTTTATTTATGGCATTCTCGTCTGGGTCATGTATCTTCTCCTCGTATGAAATACTTAGCATCAACGGGAGTCTTAGGATCATTACAACCAAATAACATTTCTGACTGTTGTGGTTGTAAACTTGCCAAGTTTTCTGCTTTACCTTTTCCTAAAAGTGTTTCAATTTCTAAGGCACCTTTTGATTTGGTTCATTCTGATGTATGGGGTCCACCCCCAATTTCTACTAAAAGTGGATCAAAACATTATGTCTCTTTCATTGATGATTACACCCGTTATTGTTGGATTTTTCTTATGAAACATCGTTCTGAATTCTTTGGTATTTATTGTCATTTTCGTGCTTTGGTTAATACTCAATATAACTCTATTATTAAGTGCTTCCGCTGTGATTTAGGTGGTGAATACAATTATTGTTGGATTTTCCTTATGAAACCTCGTTCTGAATTCTTTGGTATTTATTGTCATTTTCGTGCTTTGGTTAATACTCAATATAACTCTGTTATTAAGTGCTTCCGCTGTGATTTAGGTGGTGAATACACCTCTAACAAATTCTCTGAGTTACTTTCCTCTGACGGAACAGTTCACCAAGCCTCTTGTACTGACACCCCTGAACAAAATGGAGTTGCTGAAAGAAAGCATCGTCACATTCTTGAAACAGCCCGTTCTATGCTTCTGTCAGCATCGGCTCCTTCTGAGTTCTGGGGTGAGGCTGTCAAAACTGCGGTTCATGTCATTAACAGAATTCCTTCTTCTGTTACTTCAGGTTTGTCTCCTTTTGAAAGGTTGTATGGTCATCCTCCTGATTATTCATCATTGAGGGTTTTTGGTTCCACTTGTTTTGTTCTTCTTCCTCATGTTGAACGGAGTAAATTGACTCCTCGATCTGCCATATGTGTCTTTCTTGGTTATGGGGATGGTCAGAAAGGTTATCGTTGTTATAATCCTTCTACTCGTAAATTGTATATTTCTCGTCATGTTGTTTTTCTTGAGCATTTGCCTTTTTATTCTATTCCATCTGACTCTCAAAACATTACCAGGTCTGATCTCATTCATATTGATCCATTTGTTGCGGATATTGATGGTCCAAATGACTTTAATTTTGAGAATTTCAGGGATGAAGCTCCTCATACCCCCCCGCCTGCCCATGACCCTCTGCAGATTGGTGATCCTCATCCTCAACCACCTCATCTTCCTCGTCGTTATCCTCAACGTATCCATAAGTCCACTCAGCTCCCTGACTTTGTTTACAACATTTATTCTACTTCTTTTGCTTCTGCTTTGACCTCTCTCCACAGGTTATCTGAGCCATCCTCCTATCAAGAGGCTGTTCTTGATCCTCTTTGGCAGCAGGCTATGAACGATGAACTTTCTGCTTTGCACAAAACAGGTACTTGGACTATGGTGTCTCTACCACCAGACAAACGTGCTATAGGTTCTCGTTGGGTCTTTAAGATCAAGATCAAGTCTGATGGTTCTATTGAGCGTTACAAAGCTCGTCTTGTTGCCAAGGGATATGCTCAACAATATGGCATGTATTATGAAGAAACTTTTGCTCCTGTTGCCAAGATAACAACCATTCGCACTCTTATTGCTATTGCATCTGTTCGTCAATGGCATATCTCTCAGATGGATGTCAAAAATGCTTTTCTAAATGGTGATCTTCATGAAGAAATATATATGGTTCCTCCTCCTGGAGTTTCTCATAATCCGGGGGAAGTATGCAAGCTGCAAAAATCTCTCTATGGGCTCAAACAAGCTCCTCGCGCTTGGTTTGAGAAATTCTCTATTGTGATAACTTCTCTTGGCTTCTCTTCGAGTCCACATGATTCCGCTTTATTTGTCAGAAATACTCCTCATGGTTGCATTATCATCTCTTTATATGTCGATGATATGATCATTACTGGTGATGATGTTGATGGGATTACAAAGTTGAAGACGCAACTAGCAGAACAATTTGAGATGAAGGATTTAGGTACTCTTACATATTTCTTGGGAATTGAAGTAGCCTCATCTCCTAGGGGTTATCTTCTTTCCCAATCGAAATATATTGCTGATATTCTTGACCTGGTTAGTCTCTCTGACACTAAAGCTGTTGACAGTCCTCTTGAGACTAATGCTAGATATACATCTTCTGATGGTGTTCCTCTCTCTGAACCTACTCTATATCGCACTCTTGTTGGTAGTTTGGTGTCTGACCATTACCAGACCTAATATTGCTTATGCAGTGCACATTGTTAGCAAGTTTATGAATTCTCCTACTAATGTTCATTGGGCAGCTGTTCTTCGGATCCTTCGTTATCATCGAGGCACTCAGTTTTAGAGTCTTCTTTTCTCTTCAACTTCTTCCTTGACATTGTCTGCTTATTCAGATGCTGATTGGGCTGGGGATCCTACTGATCGCAAGTCTACTACAGGTTTCTATATCTTTCTAGGAGATTCTCTCATATCTTGGAAGAGTAAGAAGCAGGATGTTATTTCTCACTCTTCTACAGAGGCTGAGTATCGTGCTATGGCAACCACCACTGCTGAAATAGTTTGGTTGCGTTGGTTACTTGCTTCTTTGGGTGTTGATCAACCTGAACCCACTCCCATGTACTGTGACAATAAGAGTGCTATTCAAATCGCTCATAACTCTGTCTTTCATGAGCGTACTAAACACATTGAGATTGTCACATGTCACCACTTCCAACATGACACCATCACCTTACCCTTCATTTCTTCTTCATTGCAGATTGTTGATTTGTTTACCAAACCTCATTCTACTCAACGTTTTCGTTTCTTGACTAACAAACTCTCGATGCTTTCGATTAACGCATCTTGAGTTTGAGGGGGAATGTTAAATGTATTTTAGTTATTAGTAAATGGTAGTCTTGTCTTTTCTAGCTTCCTATATGTATTGGCCCTTTGGCCTTATCTCTTCATTAATCTCATATTGCATTTCTCTCATTTCTCTCTTCTTCTTCTCCTCTCCCTTCTCTCTTCCTATGCAGCTGATCTAACAATATTTACCTTGTTTTGTCAATATTTAGGGTCTTGAATTGAGATATGATCAGCAAAAGATATTTTGGGTGAAGATTGATCGAACACATTGAATATTTGTTGTAAAGATTTAGGTGTGAAGGAATCTGGTTTAGAAGTCAAAACACCTAACTTTAACATAATATCATATCACTCATTTTGTTAAAGTTAGCATACACTAAGTAATAGATGAACTAACATGATTAAGAACTTTAAAAGTTGAAGACTTAAATAATAATTTATACTTATTAGGAAATAAATTGTTCTTCACCAAAAACTTGAGAGAACAAAATGATTTTTTATTTATTACTAAATCATTTCACCTTGAAAACAATATTAAATAGTTAACCCGAAAATCCTATTTAGTGAGCATATTAAGTAGTTTTATTTGTGTGCATAATAGAAATTTTCCTTTTATTCGCTGACCAAAGATTAAAAAGAGTAAGAGTGCGTGCGTAAACGCAAATTAAATTAAAACGAAAAAATGTAATTAAACATGTATTTTGTATAGATTCATTTTTAGATTATAATATATGGGATTATAAACTAAAGTAATAATTAACTCATCAAAATTGAAGATTTTATTTTTTATTTCCTTTTCTTGGGTTGTAATCTCTTTATTTCTTCATAAACTAAACTTAGTACGAAACTGGTTTAGTTTGCCAAAAGATCCCATCAAACATGCACTACAATGGAACATCTATAGTAGTCACCCGTTCACCCCAATTTTTTTGGCAATGTAGTAATCCTCTAATCTATTTATAAGATATTTTGCACTAAATTTTTGTTAATCTTTTTAATGAAATGTTATAATATTATAATCTTACTTACTTACTTATTAATAATGATAAGGACAACCATTAAGTGTAGAAATAAAGTTAGGTTGTCTATCATAACCTCCATAACATTGTAGAGTTAAACTTTTATAATAAATAAATCTGACTCGCACTAATCAAAAAAAAATTATTTAATCTAAATAGGTTAGATATATGTTTTGTTTTAAAAGTCTATTTTGGCTTATTGACCAACCTATATAATTTGACTATACATTTCTATTAATTATTTTGTATAATATATATAATAAATAAAAGTATATAAATCAATTAAATATTGGAAATTTGAGAAGTTAGATTTGTCAATTAAAATTTAAGTCTGACCTTACTTAAAATAGGCCTATTAACATAATTAAAATTTTATTGAACTATTTAAATATCTTATGTCAAATTAGACTTTCAAATATACTACAACATTATACTAAACTTTTAAACAGCTTATACTGATGTCTAAAAAAACTTGTACTTACAAATAGGTTAAGTTTAGATTACACTATGTTAAACAAGTGGTGCATGTATAAGCCCAGATTTGGCTTGACATTTTTCCATCCTTTGATAAAAAATAGAGAAATCAAGATATACAGTACTTTAATATGAGTAAAATGAATAAAAATATAATAAATTTCTATAAAGATAATGTATCTTGTAATACAACTCATCATGTCTTATATACCCTGTGATGATATTTTTCAAATATTTTTAATTAACTTTTTCTATTATAAGCTTACCCTAATTTAATATTTACTCTTAATAAATTATATTATTAAAAATAACAAAAATGTATAATCTAATTTATTTTAAAAATAATAAAATCTTATAAAAGAATCATAAGGTTTTTTATATGATATCTTAGTACGGACGACAATGAGTTTGAATGGATTTGGATAGTACACTATCCAAACCCATGCAGGTATCTATTGAGCTTGCTACCTATAGGTCCTTGGGTATCTAACGTTTTCATGGATACCCAGAAATTCAAAAAATATTAAAAAATTCCAAACAATTCATACATTTATGCATATATTCTCTACAATCACTAATAAATTATTCGTACATTTGCATATGGCAATATTTTTTCTCATGCTTGACAACACATATTTGACTTCCATTAAATATGAACATGATATGATAAATGAATACAAAAAGTGCACGAGGCAATTTATGTGTACATATTAATATAAATGTGCACAAAAAATACATGTGTTTGGTATATTATAAAAAACCTGCAATGAAAAAGAAATGTGAATATTAGGAAATGTATACAATTAGTTCGATATGTATAAATAGTAGAATAAATAAGATATACTTACTTATTTATAGGTTTTGAAAAACTTCTCTTAATGCAACATTTATTGAAGTGTTAGTTGGTTTTCCATCACTCTCATTTATCAATATCTTTAGTCCTTCCATTTTCTAACTTCTTAAAAAATCGAACATACGATTATGCATAGCTGAAAACAGGTTTAGATAAGTATAAACCAATAATCTCTTGTGATTGATCTTGTGGCTTGTTGATTGTTATAACATATGAAATGATAAACGAAAATTGTCTTCTTGTTAGTTTGAAGAGCCAAGGTGGTTGCGATGAGACAAATTCATTCATGGTATGCATAAAATCTTGCCACATTTTTACCAGTTATTATACTTACTTCAATAACATGGTTTTACAAATTGTTGACTATCATTCTTGTTCCATTGCATAGACTTTTTGATTGATCTAGATTTTTCAAAAGCATTACTCGAGTCCCAATTTTCAGTTTGATCTTATGGTTTAGTAGACCTGAAGTTCTAAGAGAATTTTAAAAACTCAAGAGTCACTCATTTCAAAACCTAGTTTTTTGATCTGTTAATAGAATTTGAACTCATCAAGTGCATTTACATAGAGATTGTTAATATTTTAGTAGTGACATACATTTTTATTCAAAAAATTTGACATTGAAAAGTATACCTGAAATGAATGAGAGAACGTAATCATTTATTTCATCAAATGTTTCAAATGTGGAATTTTAAGATGATAGAATTCTCAATTAAAAGTGACCCATTTATTTAAAAGTTTGTTAAATTATTTAAATATCTTAAATTATATTAAACTTTTAAATAAACTAAAATGATAAACTAAACTTTTAAACAAATTAGACTAATATCAGAACAAACATAAACGTACAAATGTTAATTTAGATTACAATATATTAAACAAGTCATGCATTAATAAACCAAGATTTGGCTAGACACTTTTTCATCCAATAAAAAATAGAGAATTCAAGACATACAATGCTTTAATATAAGTAAAATGGAAAAATATAATAAATTTCTAAAAAGATAAAGTCTCTAATAATATAACTCATCATATCTTTATATACTATCTGATAATATTTTTAATTAAATTTTATATTATAAACACCCTAATTTATTATTTACTCTTAATCAATGATATTATTAAAAACTAACTGACGCTGGTTCAAGTGGTACATGCTTGATTCCTCCTAAGTAAGGTCTCGGGTTCGAGTCTTGTGGAGTAAAAAATGTCTAATGGGAGAGTTAGCCCCACATACCTGTGGATGTTCTCGGCTAGGAAGGATTGCCTACAGTGCGAGGATACCTGTGGAAAACAAAAAAAATGATATTATTGAGATAACAAAAATATATAATTTAGGTTTTTTTACTAAAGTGTTTTATAAAATCTTAAAAGTTTTTTATATTATATGTAATTTTAAAAAATAATAAAATCTTATTAAAGAACCATAAAGTTTTTTTATATGGTATCTTAGACTAAAATTATAGATGATAGTAAAAATTATACCGAGTAGTAGTAGTACCTAAAGACGAAGGTTCTGCGGCAGTAAATTGGTCCACGTGGTACACCGTCTCTGACCAATCTCTACTTCAACATTATTATGCCACAACATATTGCTGACCTCACCATCTTGAAGTACACGACACCGAAACTCACTTTCCCATTCAAGATCCTTACACCACTGCCCCATTTATAAACTCCCTCGCGATCCCTCGTTTCTCTAATCGCTTCCATTACCTAGTCCACAACACACAACAACACGCTATGAAGAACATAAATCACTCGAGCTATGAAAGTGGAAGCAGAACCATCATCCTCTGTTTTCTCTTCCTTCTTTTCACACCCCTTAATCTAGCACAGACACAAACCCAAACCACAACAAACAACCAAAACGACAATTATTACAACCGTTTTAGTCCCTCCTTGGCTATTATAATTGTAGTCCTCGTTGCCGCGCTTTTTCTAATGGGATTCTTCTCAATCTACGTTCGTAACTGCGCTGATTCACCTTCCAGCAGTGTCCGTAATAACGGTAACGGAGGACGATCCCGTAGAGGGAACCGTGGCCTCGACCCTTCTGTGATTGAAACATTTCCTACACTTGAATACTCAGCGGTGAAAATGCACAAGATTGGAAAGGGTGCTCTTGAATGCGCTGTTTGTCTTTGCGAATTTGAAGACGCTGAAACGCTGCGTTTGATCCCTGTATGTGACCATGTGTTTCACCCTGAGTGCATAGATGAGTGGTTAGCCTCTCATACTACATGCCCTGTGTGTAGAGCCAACCTCGCTCTTCAACCGGGCGAGCTGGTTCAAGGTATCCCAATTACGATAGGTGAACCGGGAGATATTGAAGCGCAGAACGAACTGGTTCAAACAGCACCGGAACAGCAAGCTGAGGAAAAAAATGAACATCCGGAAGTTGTTTTATTGAACCCAACGCTGAACCGGAATCGGATCAGAGGATCCCGGTCGAGCCGAAAGAATAGATTCCCCCGTTCTCACTCGACCGGGCATTCTCTGATCCAGCCGGGTGAAAACACGGAACGGTTCACCTTAAGACTACCTGTGGAAGTAAGAGAGAAGATATTGCAAAACCCTGAATTGCATAGAGCAAGAAGTATGGTTATGTTGCCAAGAGAAGGTAGTACAAGGCAAGGTTATCGAACCGGAGCTGGTGAGGGAAGTAGTAGAGGAAGATATTCGAGACGGTTGGACCGGGGTTTTAAATCAGACCGGTGGGTTTTCACCATGGCGCCACCGTTCCTAGTTAGGGCGTCATCGATTAGGTCCCCAAGAGTTACTAATAACGCCACTGCAGTCAACTCAGCTGCGCTTCCGCCATTGCCACCGCTGCCACAGCCGGCTGCCGTTGGTTCTGCTCGCTTTCCGGTTTAATGCGCTGTGTTTAGATCTACCACCCATACTTCAAATTCAAAGTTTCTATGCATTTTATTTTATTTTATTTTTTTGTTGGCGACGATTTTGTTTTCACCTTCAAATTTGTAAGATTTGTATAGTTTATCGCTTTATGATATTAGTTTTGTAAGATGAAGATTAGTAATTTCTGAATCATTACACATTGATAATCTATTCATGAATACAGTCCAGGGGGAAATAATAATAATGGGTTGCGTGGAGAACATTTGCAATAGGAATATAAAATTATTGGCCTTTATTATGTCGTTGGGTTACTTGCCACTTATTCATTTTCCATTTCCCACAAGTTTTTTCTTCTGTGAACAGATAGAAAAGTTGCCACCTGCATTGAATTTTTTGTAAGTAGCTTTCACACGTTCATTAGTCATTTCCCTCTTGTACCACTTTTGTGCAAGTAAACGTGCCCATTTAAAACCATGTTGTTTCCTCTTTGGTATTTGGATATGACTGTACAGGGGCTGGTTCTGGATCTGGAAAGGTTAATTTGTGCACTTTTAGTCATTTCACTAAATTGTTTAAGTTGGATAAAGATCTGACTACTTCATTTTTAAATTCTGTTTTAGTTTAATCAAGATCTGAATCATCTTACCTTTTTTTACCTAAAGAATTAGAATGATAAAGTCATCCAAGGGTGAAGTCATTGGATCCATGTTCTTGCATAAGTACAAATAAAGAAATTTTGTTTAAACATCAACATTTGAATATGCACTATTTTTAAAATACATAAAAAGTAAAGGAACATCAATCAAATGAAATGTATAATGAAGATTATCTTCCAAAATGTGTATTCAATTATGTCTCATTTAATGAAATTTTGATATCAACTAAAAAATTGAGTATTAAAAAACAAATGTAAAGTGGTATGTGAATTTTTATTAGAGAAAAATGCATGCATTAAAATAAAGGAGTTTTATAAAATTTCATTACATCATACATCATTAATATTTTGTCATCATAATTCATGAAAATAATAATATAAATAAATAATGATATTGACTATATTTAAATATTATATGATAAATTTTGATTGAATATAACATGATGGGGACATGGTTCTTTTGTTGTTGGGAACCGTAAACTTTCATTCTGAATGTACCTTCATTTTGATCATCTGATATGAATAGAACAATTACGAGGAAGATCTTCTAAAGGTGTAGCTTGGCTTCAACTAAAGACTACCACTGTTCAGTATACGATCAGTATCACTACGAGAATCGATGAATGAGCTGGCAAATATATCATTTGACTTTTTTAACCACTTAATTAATCAAATTATTACATTTCAAAAAACAAAAACGGAATATCCTGTCCTTCCTCCACCGTTTCCTTTCGTGACCTTCTTTCATCATTCCTCGCCGTTTTCTCCTTCATCTGGCTCTCACGACTCACACATCCTCTCCAAGCTCCATTCAACAGGAAACAACTATGCAGGTACTTTATGCCTATGACTATCTATATGTAAGTTATTAGTTGTTGCATGTTCCCTGAATTATTTTCTATTTTACTGGATCTTAGCCTTCATTTAAAAGGTAGGAATAGAAGAGAAAGAGATTGGGAGGAGAAATGTCATTTTTCTCTCATTTTGGTTTAGAAGACAGTTTGAGGTGAGAGAAAAAAAGAAGGCCCCACAATATCTCTTTCTCTTCCCAAGTGCGGAGAAAATGCGATGGGAAGAAAGATATAGATTTATTGTCCGAAACTGTGTGTCAAACCATGTTTTGCACCAATAATATACAAATAAAAAACAAAAAATAATGAATATTTAATTTTTTTAATAGACATTAAATATTTTCATTGATCATCGACTTGGGTTGAAACTTGAAACATAATTTTGGACAATAAATCATTATCCAGTGAAGAGTAAGGGAGAAAAATCACTTATTTCTCTTCTTTTTCTATACAACCAAACAATACTAAAATTCACTATATTTCTCATATTTTTCTTATCTCTTTCTCTCTTTCTAACATATTTCTCTCTTCTTATTTTTTTATCTCAACCAATATTAGTGTCTATCACGACCGCAATATTGTGGTGACGGCCACAAACACGTCACACTATAATTGTGGTGTAAAATTGAACGAGACTGCAATGTAACTCATTTGATCACAATGTAAAAGAATAGATATCAAAAATATTTTTTACTCATAAAACAATTTATAGTATTTTATACCACAATCTGTATAACAACGATTCCGATGACCAAAATCACTTTAACCACACTCAGGACTACACCCACAATTTAAAACATTATTATATTACCTTAATCTAAAGAGTACGGTTTAACAAATATACTATTACACCCAACTAAACAAAATAAATTTGAAAACATGAAAATCACCATTTAAACTTTGTTCATGAAACAACTCTACAAAATCATTACGGAGTGAATAAGCTATAAACTACATGATAAGTTTAAGTCAATACGACCTCAACATTAATTACTAAATACCAAAAACCCTCCTTTGAAAGAAGAGAAAAAAACAATTCTTATATTCTGTTTTGTGCACAAAGTTCTCTTCACGCAACATATTACAAGTCATTGATGTTACACTTCACATAATTTAATCCAGTAAATATTTAAAAGGGTTATTCATTTCAACACCTTTCTAGAAACTTTGACTTGGAAACTGGCATTAAAGTGGTGGCTTCCGGTCAGGAATGGGCGTGGAAGCTGCATCTGAGAATGATTTATTTGACTTGGCCTCCGGAAGACTTGAATTTAGCCTGAAACTCGTACACAAATTTTCAACTGAATATATAAATATAGCTCCACCTAATATAGGAATGGAATCTAGCCTTAGAAGACTGGATAATTCAATAGTTTTTTTGGGTAGAAAAATACATGGCAATAGAATTTGATGAGCAATTCATATGACTCGGTATGAGGCAGGAATTCATTTGCAAATTAAGTGCAATGAAAAGTTTTCTTTTTATTGTTCCCATCATCCACACAAGTGATAGGACAATCATGATCGAGAAAAAATTGATTTTCTTAACTATATCAAACTCCCTGCTTCCATATTTTTTGAGTTATAATGAAATTGAGTTTTATTCTCTCAAGATATTATATATCATTCATGTGTTGTTAATCGACAAATTTGAATATAAAGTAATGTGGATGAATAATAGATAATTTTAATAAGAATAAGTAATCGTGTAATTGAATCAAAATTAATTATTAAGTATTATAGGGTATTTAAATTTTGAATCGAGATTTGAAAAGTAAAAATGGAATACTGATTTGAACTTCATGACTTATAAATTTTTAACTATGCCAAACATGCTAAAAAATTCAGAGGTATATTTGAAAATTCAATTCCAATTGTAATTTTTTATTACTCTACCAAACCAAACACGCACCAAATGGCAATAAACATATCTACTTAGATACTTCAATATTTAACTTATAGGTGACATCAAGTTTGTAAATATAGAATAAAATTAAGGATGAAATATTTATATATCCACAATGTGTTTTTATACTGTCAACAAATTATTTATTATTAATTAATTATTATTAACTCTCAAATAAAAGTAGTGTTGATAGTACATAAATTTTAAACTCTAAAATTAAAGTCTCATAAAAGATAGTATTTTCTTGGCTTTTATAATGAATAGCATAGGAGAGTATTGTCTATAGTGGATCACGGCCAAGGCTTTTGCTAAAATTTCGTCATCATGACATTGCGCATGGCGTTGCATATAAATAGCAATACCATAGTGGATTAGTGGTTGACAAAAAATTAATTAGAAAAAATAATGTGTAGTTCGGAAAAAAAACTGCAATGGAGAAAAACTGCATTTCAAAAAATAAAATTAACAGAACATTCGGATCATGCAATTTACTAAATATATTATATGGAAGGTAATAACTTTTAATAAAATTAAAAGTTAATTAGAAATTATAGAATAAATATTAGTTTTAAAATAGAATAATATAGCAATTAAGAAAATAAGAAAAAGGAAACCATATTGACGACAACGGGAAGGTGAGTGCAGACAACAACGGCGTAGACATAAGGTAGTTGTAGATTATAAGGTGATAAAGAGGAGGAACGAGATTCTTCAAAAATAAAAAGGAGTTAGGGTTTAACTCAAAATTAGGAAACCTGACCCACTATTTATTTCAACAACCCTATACCAAGAAAAGTTCATTTACCCTGAATTTTGCTTTTTCCGCCATGACACTTCCATTATCATACTGCTAGGGCGCTATTTTAGTGTAGATGATAGACAAAGCCATATAACATATTTTTTGAAATAGGTAATGACAGTTGGTTGGAAAACGCCATCAACATTCACCATTATGTCATCAACATTCACATTATTTTTTTTTTACTTTTACAAAGCTCTTCTCTCTGGAGAAAAGTAAGAGAAATATAACTTAAATTACACATATATCATTTTAATTATAATGAAATTACACTTTTACCGTTAAAAATAAGTGAAAAATATGTAACTGTCTCTCCATTTCATTAATGAAGAGGATCCTTACTCGCATGGAAAGAGATTTTTGAGGCGTTTCTAAAATCTAACCTACTGAAAGGGTGAGTGAATGTGAGAGAAAAAAATGAATCTTATATGACTTTTAAATTTTACTCCTTTAGTCTGTTGCATTAAAAAAATGAATATATAAGATTAAATATAATCATTATAACTTAAATTAGGTGTAAATAAGTGTCTTTTATATATATATATATATATATATATATATATTATTTTCTAATGCTTGTAATCTATTATTTTTCATTTTGTTTGGTCCTATTCCTAGTCCATGGAAGCACTCCAGGATATTGCCCCCTGCAAGTAGCTGTGAATGCATTTTGTAAAGAGATTCTACCAACCCCATGATCGCGTTTACCATTACTTTCTGTTAGTGTTAGGGGAAGACCTAACTGGGCTTGTCACTTTACATATTTCTACACTTTTCCGTTTAAGTTAACGATGTGTAAACCATTCATTTGAGTGGTTCTTCTGAAAAGTTTGGGGATTTTATTAAAGTGGAAAGGTAGGGAAATATTTTAATGATGGGCCTTTTGCCAAATCCTCCACATTTAAATCTGAATATAGATGGATTTTTGTAACTTATTCCATACAGTTTAATTCCAATTTAGTAATATTTATGTTTTTTGGTAAACTTTTTCTGTTGATATTTTTTATTAAATCTTTTTATCACACAGTTTGCCCAAAAGAGCAGATTTTGTTGTCGGTTGCATATATTAACTTAAGAAGAATGAACAAGTGTCACTCCTCTCAAGTATTGAAGAGAAATGATTTTTTCCTTTATATTTTAAAGATAAAAGTTTAATCTTATTCTAAATAAAAAATATAAACATCATTATATGTTATTTTTTATTTACTTTTTTCACATTACTTCTTTATTTATTAACGAAGAAGAATCTCATTAGAAAATAATATACCAATACGATATATTATGTTATATATATATATATATATATTTTTTTTTTTTCCTGTTAAATTTGAATCTCCCGTACTTGGGTTCCCTACCTACCCTAATTAAGTTGCTTATATGTAAAAGTTTCAATAAAAGTGGTTACAGGTTCTAGCTACCGAAACTGCCAAGTGAGACACTGCAGGCACAGCAAACCAGACTTTAAAACCTTGCGCCACTTGTGGGAAACCAAATCTAATAGAAGCATTAGTATTAATATGTGAACTCTAGTGCTTTAATAACATTATTTAATTCTGGGATATTGCACGACTACTGAGTAGGTGAATGTTGATGGTTCCCTTTTCCTAAGTTTTAATTGGCATGCTTTCATTGTCAACTTTAATTGGAAATTACATTAGTTATTATATTGGCACAGATACTGAAGAATTAGAAATCTTTTAATGTTAATGAATTCATTTTATTCTTCATGCTTGGTTGTTTAGTTACATTCATTAGATTCACCTAGAATTCTTGTTATATTCTAGTATTCATATTAGTTAAATACTGGCTAACTTATCTTATCAGACAAATAAGATTCGACCTATGTGGTTGTCGATCATGCTCGAATGACCGACCTAACTAAGGGAAATAACAATGATGACTAGACATTGCCTAGTAAATACCTGTAAAACCACATACATATGTTACATGATTAACTCGCCGCCTAAACATGGTTCACACTACTACAACGCTGAACACATTGTCTGAACATTGTGAGCTACTCTATGTCATGCAACAAGGACAAGACTAATATAAATCTACAAGAGCATAAACATGCGTCAAACCGACCACCATGAATAAAAGATGTACTAGCCAGAACAAAGACACAACAAAGACATCTGACATGGATAAAACAATCCACACCTGTCCAAACAAATATGATATGATAATTTGTCATGATTAAAGCATCTCATTGTAGAACATACAACACACAACCTCTATAGAGGGGAATTGAGGGAAGTCCACACTTTCACTTATTCTTTTGCATCATCATACTCCTACTCTACCATCTCTCAATCTATATTTCCATTTATAGTTATTGAATGTCAAAATGTCTTTTTAGGTAGTCATCCAGCAACCTAAGACTGACTCTTGCCTGAATTCAATACACATGTCTTCACTCTAGCCCTACCTCCTCTTCCTACAAAAACAATTCTCAATTAATTTGTCTTCTCAACATAAGCTAGCAATCAAGATATATTCATCTTAATTTCAAAGTTTCCAACTACTTTTGTGCCCTTCCACTAGTACTAGTATTATAGGAGAACACGAATTTGGCACATCAGTTGATTACACAACACATAGTATCCCAATTTCAGATTGCACCTACCTGCCGCTGAACTATTAGTGCAGTTGTCTTCAAATGGCGGTTTTTTCTTCTACTAGACGTGGTGGACACCTATACTTTGATTTATCAATCAGCAAATATAAAATAATTGGGTCAGCCGCACGGACAGAGATCCTATGTCTCATACCTTATCTCCAAACTCTGCCTCGGTGCAATCAACTTTGAATAAGTAATATAAAAATGTATCATTTTGTTTTAAAAAAATTTCTATTTATTTATGTGTCAATTTTTAATAGGTAAGAACATAGAATTGGGACAGATGATCTTGTTCCAGCCGCACATATAATTCCTCAATGTACGGAAGCATTATAGTTTAAGTTGGGTGCACATATCTATCATGCAAATTACACTATTAGTTTCATGTATGATTGACTAAAAAAATTAATTATTAAATATTTTTTTAATGAATCAAATTTCATAACATATAAAGTAATACAAATTACTAGAGAAAAGATATGATCCCCAAATTATGTGTTGAAATAATAGGTTTTATAATAAATTCAGCTATATAAGTGTGATCCTTATCCGTAACAACTAACATGGGCTCCGCTCCCAGAGTATGAAAATATATTTTTTATACTACCAAGGGTATCATTTACTCTTTTGGGATTCGTGCTGCTCTCTCAACAAATGTCCATCTCGTAGGAATCAAACTCTTGACTTTGGTGATCTAGTGAGGCCTTACACCATTAGACCAATGCCCTTATTAGTAGAGTATTCGGAGTATCTGATACAAAGGGAATGAAACGAAGGTACATGTCTGATAGCTGAGGGGGTTAATCTGAAGGTGCTCTCTTTGTTGAATATTAGGACTTTAGACCCCATCAAAGATAGCTCAACTAACTACAAGGGAACTTTTGCACTTTGCACGCTACCTTTCTTTTCCCCTATTCTTCTTTTGCACAAAGAAAGAAAAGCTTCCACATTCTCCAAAGAGGATAGGAACAAATGTAAATAGAACTAGAATCGAATCCACTTGACAAAAGATTGAATAAACCCGCACTTGCTGTTTCTATGAACATATTTTAATAAATAAAACATGGGATTTTCTAAAGCAGGCTCACATAATAATATTGGAATATTTTATACGTGTTGATAGACATGCTAGGAAAAACCCAATAAAATATAAGTTGACATTCATATTTATAGTTCCATGGGAATTTTAAATGGAGTCTTTGCTGGTATTTTTCTATAGACAGTTGTTTTTAATGAAGGAAGTGAACTTGCATGAATTTGAAGTTTGAATTAGATGCTCAACTTAAAATTTGAGTGTTAAATGCAACATAATACAACTATCAATGCTCTTAACTTATCACAATTCAAATCATAATTTTCAAGACTCTATCTTAATATTCTAGTGAGACCCACTGGAATTGATTATTCACCTTGTTATGTTATATCATTAATTCATGAGTATAAGATGAGTACAACGATAGTGTAAAGATTTATCTACGGTCAATGTATTGTTTATCAATTATTTGTATTATTTTTACTTAAAAGTCAACGATGATTACAAATTAATAGTGAATGATGCAATGATAATGTAAAAAATTCTTACACATTGAGTATACATATTTTTTACTTTCAATATTTTTTGAAACATTTATCAATATTATATTAATGATTCAAAGTGGTAATGATAAAATATAAAATATTGAGTATGGGTCACAAAGTAATATTAGTGTGAGAAACAATTAAAATTCAAAGATGTGGACGAGGATAACACCCATTATCCCACAATTGTGATCTACTCATTGTCGCACTTTATTAATGATAAAAAAACACAAATAATTACTATTTGATTTACTAATTTTTTTTAATCAATGAGATAGAATGGTGTGATGAATCTCATACATTAACATTGGTAATAAGAAGTTGCAAGAGCCGAGTCCAAACGGGTCAAAACAAAGAACGGGCCTACGAAAGGCTTAGATCCTCGCAACCAGGCCCAATAATCTAACGAGCCCATTTGAAACAGAAGCCAGTAGAGATACTCAATCTTAATAACTGCATCAAATTGAAGAAGAGAAAGAAAGCAAGATGGAGAAGGAAGAAGAGAGCAATAGAAATAAGAAGAAGCAAGTAATTACAATACCTTCATATGAAGAAGTAGTTGCAAGTTCACTATCGAAATCAACTCCTCCCTCTCTCTTCGTTCCTTCTCAGTCTCAAACGCAAACATTCTCAGAAGCTTTTTCGTTTCTCAAATCCTCCGAGTTCTACTCTCCGCCACCACCTCCACCTCCTACCACCACCGCTCCTTCACCTTCTTCTTTATCAAGGTATACTTTCATTTCTGCTTCTAAATTTGTTTTATAACGAATAATTGTTAATTAATCAATTCATTTTGGAATTAGGGAAAGTGCACCGTCTTCAACGTCCACTTCATCTGCTTCCGCGGTTCCTGCACCTTCATCCTCTCAAAATCGCAATGCAATCCTTGTCAGTAACAGACAGGTATAATCAAATCACTATCATTTACTTTATTTCTTATATTACTATTATTATTGTTGTTGTTGTTATCTGAAATTGAAATTAATTTTGTTATCGGTTCTTGTAGAAAGGAAATCCGTTGCTCAAACACATTAGGAATGTTAAATGGATATTTGCTGATGTTGTTTGTGATTACTTGCTTGGCCAAAGCTCTTGTGCTCTATATATCAGGTTCTTTTTCAACTTGCTTTTCCCCCCCTAATAAACTAATACACATGGTGTCGCAGTGCATTTACTATTTCACTCATTTCTTTCAAGGGTTAAATGGACACTTGAATACCTGGTTACATATCTTCCATATTTTTGGACCACATACTATGAATCACAAAATTCCAAAATAGCGACATGGATGATTCATAAGTACTTTAGGGAACATTAGGATACTTCTAGCTTTATTTAACAGTTTTTTTCACTTTAGTTTTGCTATTTTTTATTCAATTATAGATAGAAACGCCATAGTAATTACTAATTAGATCATTGCTAGCATTTTATTATGATTAAAATGTCCTATGCTGACTTTTAAAACATTGTTTCTCTCTTTTAATAAGATTTGTGCTTTTATGTCGACCTTATACTGAATTTATAGTCGTGCCATGTCCTATAGTTTTTTCAATTTGAAATTTCGTTATGCCTTGTGATATTGTATTTGTGTCCTGTGTCTCATTGATGCTTCCCGGAGCACATAACTTGCTGAAGTAATGTTCTTTTATTATTTATCTAAGTTTCATTGGTTAAAATGTTTTTGGCTAATATATTGGACCACTTGTTGATTTTTCATATCATATTGCCAATCAACAATGGATTTCCTCATGGTATACTCTGTCAGTATCGTTTTGGCATATATATGGAATAATTATCTTTGAGTTCTTGTAATTAGAACATATATATTTGTATATTTAGTAAATGAACTATGTTACACTACTTGAAACCTTCAGGTTTATCATCATGCTGTATAACTTGTTTTCACTTTCCGTGTTTCTATTATTATGGTTATGTGAAAAAGGATGATCCTCTGCGCAACGGTAAGGTTGTTTGCCTTCTGACCTGGAGGTCATAGGTTCAAATCCTTGAAACAACCTGATCGTTTAAGAGGTTAAGGCTGCGTACATCTACTCTCTACACACACCACTTGGTGGGAGCCTCGTGCAGTGGGACTCCCTTTTTATTAGATGTGTAAATGGGTTAAATATTGTTTATGCATCAACCTGACTGAAGGGGATGGTTTGATGCAGCCTTCGGTATCATCTGCTGCATCCAGACTACTTATATTACAGAATAAGGGAGTTGCAGAAGAATTTCAAGCTTCGTGTAGTTTTATGCCATGTCGATGTGGTCAGACCCCTGTTATATAATTCTTCAAACCCTCTAGTAGCATCTATTTTGGTTTATGTTCATTAATGTTTCCATTGTCTACATGAAGTGACATTTTCCTTATTTATTTCTTATTGGTCGCAGGAGGATGTGAAAAAGCCTCTACTAGAAGTTACAAAAACAGCTCTGCTTCATGAATGTACCCTCTTATGTGCATGGAGGTGAAATCGAGACTCCTTTTTACTGCTTGTGAAGTGCTTATTGAAGATGTAATTTTCCTCAACTCTTAGGAGTGTGAGAATGCTGCCATTATAACTCTAATAAAGTTAAAAAAATTGACGCTATAAAACCTTTTATTAAGGATTAAAGTTTGTGCAGAAACTTAATGAAGAATGTTTATGCAATTAGCTATTTTTTCCTTTTCTTTTCTTGTTTTAAGTGACATAGTTATAGAAAAAAATGTACCTCTTTAAAGGAGAAAAGCTTACTGTTGTTTCTTGTGGAACAATGGAACTTTTGTTTCAGCAGAATTTGTACCATTTAACGGAGCTTGGGATTACTGTTCGTGTATATAAATTTCAATATCTATAGTTGCATCAAGCAAGATTCCTCTTATCTGTCTAATTGATGTTGTGTCATTCCATTCTTCTGTTGTTGTAGCTTGGAGGAATGTGGCCGTTACTTGGAGACCATAAAAGTCTATGAAAACAAGCCTGCAGACATTATTCAAGGCCAAATGGATACAGATTATCTATCACGTGTATGCTTATGATTTTTGGTCTACAAATTAATTTATTATAGGTTTCAGTACTTTCAATAACAACATATTAGGGATGCAGTTCTTATGTTGATTAAGTTCTGTGCATGGTCATCAAATTGGCTGAAGCTATTTTACTTTCAACTGTAGCTAACACATGCTCTTACGACGGTTCGCCATGTTAACAAGACTGATGTTGTCACTCTTGGTACTACATTTGGGGTATGCATGTCATTACTTTATTACGCATGTAATGACTGATTTTATTCACAAAACACTTCCATCAAGCTGAGTTTTTTTCCTTTTACTGTCTTCAGTCTCTATCTCACATTATGGGTGCATCTATGGAAGATCTAGCTCGTTGCCCTGGCATAGGAGAGAGAAAGGTATACTTCTGGCCCGGAATGTGAGTTAGGGCAATGATTTGTGCTTATTTTCTTGTGGATGTGGCTGGATGAATTGGTGCCCAGTGCCACTGCCCGCAGTGGTAGTAACCATAAAAACTGAATATTCTGTACACTCTGTTATCAGGTCAAGCGCTTGTGGGACACATTCCATGAACCTTTTAAGCGTGTGGAATCCAGTAGGCAACCTATTCCAGAGACTGCTGTCCAGAACAAGCCAGCTAGTCCAGATACATCAATCAGGAACGATGCTGAATCTTCCTTCGTCAATGAAGACAAGCAAAAGGATGTAGAAGATGTGAGCAAACGTAGGAAGAAGGAACCTGAAATTTCCGTGAAATCTGCCCTCTCTGTGGCTTTTGCCAAATATTCCAACAGACATGGAAAGAGGAACATCACTTCACAAGTCGAGGAAAATGGAGAGCCAGAAGCTGAAACATAAAATTACTATTAAGTTTTTTGCTGATTTGTTAATTTTTCCTTGAGCAAGGCATTCACGTAAAGAAAACCAACATGGAACTCTTCTTTGGTTTAGAAGCAGTATGGGCTCCTTTAAATTTTATTGATTCTGGAACTTGCCCTTCCCCGCACATATATTGGGGCAGTGTTGGAGTTGTATAGGTTTATGCTGATCCAGACTCAGATTTCAGAGTGAGATTCTGAAGATTTAAATTTAAATACTGGTTACTGTGTAATAACTTTGTAACTTTGTTAGCAAACGACAATAAAAAATGTATTACTACCTGGCTGAGGCATTTATGATCTCTATCTCATAGGTTACTTGTGCTCATATTTTGGATATTTCATATCTCCATTACATTAAGAAATATACATGGGACGTGGTAAAGGGTAATAATTTCACGTCATTCAGAGTTTTGGCTCCTCCTCTGTTTGGTCTTCCTTATAAATTTATCTATCTTGAATCTGAGGGTTGGTTGCCAGGATCATTTTGCTTGATGTTTTTATCCTGGAAATATCTATTGAAATGGCCTGTAGCGGTCCCTGTTGTGCTTTCAAGCTTTTTGGGGAATCCCTCACATCCAGCCAAGGAAATAGTGAGACAGAACTCCAAACAGGTCAGCATTATTCGGTTATATGCATATTTGTGTGTTAGTATCTCTCCTTATAGATAAAGTGGATCAGTTTTCCTTATAGCTGTCCAATTGCCTCTTATGAGCTAATGTCTTAAAAGTGAGCTCTTTGCCAGCTACAAAGAAACTATAAACTATTGCTCTCCTATGTGGAGGTGAAAACTTGTATTCTATGTCATTTTCCGGTGGCCAAAAGTGATTCAGTTTGATTTGGTATTAAGCTTCATCTCATTACAGAAGAAAAGTTCTACTCGCATTAGCTATGCCCACTTAACCTTAAATAACTGCATGTTCCTCTTCAGTCTGTACGATGTATTTAGCAACTTTGTCATAACAAAGACAATGTAAAAAGGAGTTGATAATTTTATATTTAGGGATAAGAAAATGAAAACAAATTAAAACAGTCTATAGAATGCAATTGATTTTGTCTTTATTGGTCCTCTTGGCAGATTTAGAAACTTTTTTTTATTTGTTTTGCATTTCTCTTTCTTTTTTCAACTGTTGAAGGCAGCAGGGGTAACAGAATTCAACTGTTCAAAGTTGCCTATTTGATGATGCCCCTATCAAGTATGAAACTGCATCCCCACTATCTCATTATAAGAATGAAAAGCACTTGCTTCTAAGGCAGCTGCTTCTGCTATTCTCAAGCAAGTCATTGAAGAAACATGCACCTAATGACTGGGACTAGGACTAGGTGTTTGTCTTTGAAATCTCAGGGAACTTGATGAGCCAAGAGAAGATGGGTTCCTAACAAGTGGTATTAGTGATTGTGCGACATCTGTCATGAGGGGCCTGTAATCAGCTTCTGGCTGTATGCACATTGCTGCAATGGCAGCTACCTGTAAACCCCATAGTAGCAAAAAGAAAATGGTTAGTTAATAAGAATAGTATGAGTAGTCTATTTTTTGATAGGCAGAGTTCTATTTTCTTTCTTTTTTTAAAGGGGAAGGGGGAGATCGAGGTTTATTGCCAGACGCTGGCACTTAATGTCATGCAGCTCTTAGTCATCAAGGATAATATAAGTGAAACAATCACTAATCAAACCAATTTTCACCTGAATTAAATCCTTCTTAGAGTACTGTCCACGTAGAGCTGGATCAACCATTTCCACCACCTTTTCTCTGTTTGTTAACCTTGGAAGAGCCTGACAAATGACAGAGATCATTTTACAAAAATAAGAACATGATTCATGTTTGAGAATGGTGATTGTTATAGCTGTTAAGGGTTAGCCTCCTCATAACATTCTGGAGGAAATGCTTGGTATTTTTATCTTTAATTTAAACAGAATCTTTTTGAAAGTGAAATGGGCGAGTGCTGGTTACTGACCCAAGCTACAAGGACATGCTCTCCTGGGGCTCGCTTAATATCAACTGGAACACGTCCCGTTAGCAGTTCCAGAAGAACCACACCATAGCTGTAAACATCTGACTTTGTAGTAAGTTTGCCTGTGGATGCATACCTACATATCATGTCCAAAATTCAAGGGACAAGTTATACATCTAGTGAAGTAAACTAAATAATGAATGGCGTGCAACATGAAATTTATGTCTTACATGAAAGACCATCATATTTAAAAAATTATTACAGCCTGCTTGATAGGGACTTGACTATGACTATTTGCATGCATCATTTTTTAACATTGCAATTTATATAGCAGGATAAGGTAGGGTGTTTTAGGATATAAGATATTTTGTCCAGTATCACAATCTTGTGCCATGATTTTGATTGATCAATTGATTTAAATGTTCAATATTTAATAATCAGTAATAATATTTCTTGATCAATGAAAAATCACGACTCATTTGTTGAACATTTTATGAACTAGATCTTATCCCATGTTTCACAATTCAAGATGAGATGGGGTACTGGTATAGTTACTCTGGTGCCAAATATCCAGTGGTCCCTAACACACGGGTGGAAACCTGGCCGTTCATCTTCTCTGATCCCATCTTTACCAATCCAAAATCTGACACCTTGGCACGGAAATTATGGTCCAGTAGAACGTTGTTACTTTTGAAGTCTCGGTGGATTACAGGTGAAACAGCATGTTCATGCAGAAGCTCCAATGCCCTGGCACAATCAAGGGCTATCCTCAGCCGGGCCCACCAATCCAACGGTTGAGTTTGATTGTTGGAGGAGTGAATATAGTTATGGAGTGTGCCATTGGGCAAGTATTCAAATATCAATAGCCTGTGGTTATGGTCAGCACAATAGCCAAGTAATTCCACCAAATAAGGAGAGTGTAAGCGGCTTAGGAGATCAACCTGCAATAAATACAGAGGAAGAAATGAATACATTATCATTCAGACCCATGTGCTTGACTGATAGAAAGATATGGGGCTTCCATTCCAATTTTCGTGGTCCCAATTTTCATAGTCCCAATTTTGATTGCAAAACGCCGAAGAATTCTTTTTAAAATTAAAGTTAACTGAAATTGTCTTTACTTGCAGTATTTTTAAGGCTTAGGAATAAATTAATAAGATTATGATTAAATAGTAGTATCTAGCATTCGATGATTTGATAACTTGACCTGTTCATGTTATGATGAATTATTTCCATTGTTGAAAATATTCTTTGCAGATTTGAAGATGCTAATTAAGAATATTTTATGTAGTATATCACTAACAAATACCATTGCTCAAGTCAAATGTGATGCCATAAGCTATATAGATGTCAGAGTATATTAAGGATGTCATCAATGTCATGTGATATGTTGTAAAAGTCTTCTGTCATTTAAATAACTTGTTTCTTGTGTCTCTCTTTTTGTTCTTAGTTTTAGTTTCCTTAATAGAAGCTTTCCACTTAAGAAAAGGACAAACAATGTCTCTGAACAAAATGCATCTAATACAAGGGAAAGAAAGGAGACACCGAAATAGAGAAAGAGCAAGTAAACAACAAGAGATATTAAATCATTGCCTACCAAAAACAAAAACAGAGAGATATAGTATCATTAAATGAAGCTCACTCACTTACCTCTGTTCTGAAGGCACGCTCACCTTGTTTACCTTCTCTGCTCAACAATTTAATTGCTGCCAAAGTGCCATCACTTAGGACCCCTTTATACATCAAACCAAACCCTCCATTACCAATCACTTTTGCTTCACTGAATCCATCTGTGGCCACTTCTAGTTCCTTGTATGTGAAAACTTGGACCCCCCTAAATTTAGGTACTGGCGTCCTGTTTAAATTTCCACCATGAAGACACCCTCTTTTCACATCTGAAATTAATATGTCCAAGCATTAAAAGGTTAGCTTCTGAAATATTAAGCCCCTATCCTTACATTTAAGGACAAGTTTCAATTATAGTTGAAGAAAATTATATAGTATACTGGTGACAAATTTATGTAATGATCTGCATAAAGGGTTAATTCATAGAGAAAATTAAAACCATATTTGCATATATAGTATATGTTAGACAAATTAATAAACTGTTACATAGATTGCTACTAGTTACCTGGGCTAGAAGTGAAGGTTAAGGTTGTTGAAGCAATGAGCTTGCTGCTTGTGTCATGTAGCACTCTACTCTTATCTTTGCAAGTTTCATTCTTGGTAGAAGATTTTTGCCGACGGAGCAAGAATATGACCAGAAAAATGGTAAGTAGGATTGTAACTGTGGTGACTGTTGTGATAGTTATGACAATGGTTTTGGTGGGGAAATGGCCATGGTGATGGTTATGGTTTTCCGAATGCGAGTGTTGTCGTGTGTAAGTATGGTTCTCTGTAGTAGTATCGACTTCCATGAGTGAAAAGGAAAAGAAGGTTGTAATGAGAAGGAAGAGAAAAGAGGGTGAGGCAGAGGAGTTTTGTTTATAGTAAACAATGAAGGTGCAAATTACTGTTTATTAGTTTTGAGCTTCCTTTCCTAGGAGGGTAGGGTCATCCTTTCCCTCTCTTTCTCGTGAATAAATAATCAAGTGGTTTTGGTGCACTTCATTTGTCTCTTCTTCTAAGGAATTGTCTCTTTCTTTGTGTTAGAAAATCTTTTAAGTTTTTGCACCAACTTTGGATCATGTTTTCCTTCTAATAATTTCCTAATCATAGGTCATCTGCAACGAAACCAAATTGCATATATAGCATGTCCTTTTCTCAGTCTTGTTTTTTTGTTAAAGAAAACAAAAAGATAATTTGTGCTTTTGGTTTATCAGTAAGCATGGATATGATATTGCTATTGTTATTGCTGCTGGATAAATAAGCTAGGCAACTGAGCCATCTAACAAGTTGGCATTTTCATCAGTCACCACCTATAATAATAATACTTCCTGGTCATGCATAAGCATAACTCAAAATGGGAGAATTCAATGCTTAAGTGTGTGCATGCTTTCTGATCTAGTAAACATTTTCCACTGTATCTTTCTACTTGGTATGTTTACTATTCATTTTGGTCCTGAAGGTTGCAGAAGAAAAGATAAAAACAATTGCTTCAGTATACGGTGAAAACAACATTGTTTTCAATGTTTCCTCCATAAAAGTGAATATATATAAAGTAACTGCTGAATAGAACTATATAAACTAGCTAATACCTCCAAAGTAAGACACAGAAGCTAACTCTTTTTCCTTTGCTCTTTTAGTTTCAGCAAAATTTGTTTGGATTCCAGTAATATTAATAAATCCTAGAAGAAAAGTTAGAAAACATGCAAGCCGATGTCACATGAATAAATCAGAAACAAAAAATATAAAATTTTAAATACATTTATTGATAATACATCCACCCTACTAAGACTTTATTAAGTGGAAGTATCATACACTATATTGTCCCAAAAGAAAGGGAATTGCTATCTAAATAGAAACAACATACCACTCTAACCTATCAACAACAACATAACAAGATAACTTAGCATAACATGCAATCTCACATAATTGAAAATGAATTGTAGTCATCATAATAACATTGAGAACTGGATTAGGAATTTATGTATTCCTTTTATTCAGATAAACTTTTAGTTAATTATGTTTGAGTATAATATATGTATTATTAATGTGAAATTTTGAAGAATCAATGATGATAAAATATAAATAAATAATAAATAATACAGTAACAGTGTATAAAAGTTATATACTACCAGTACATGCATTTTTATGATTATACTTTTAAGTGAACTTTATTCATGAGATTAGGAGGTGATGGAGACATGATTTTGAGAAAAACTCCTTTACTATAATCTGTAATATAAAGTATGTAAATATGAAAAAAGGAAAACGTATATATGTGTTTAACATTATTGTGAAGTAACTAACGACGTGCAAATGAGGGAATTAATACTTAGTAGCAACAAGAAGTCATACCCCTGTCTGTCACGGAAGTATGCCAATCATATGGCTCGAAATCACATGCTTCTCATCCTCCATAAAGTTAAGTCATTCATGACCACAAAAACAAAATATGCTCAAACTTTCAAAAATTATTGCTAATGTTGTTCAAATAATGCCAATTTTGACAATAAATCTGTATAACCATTGACTTTTGTATAAGTTTTATACATACATATAAAGATAAAATATGTAAAATAAGTAAAGATAGATAGATGCAGTTAAAATTAAAATATACAAATAGCATTACTTATGCATGTCGATATCAATTCACAGAGTCAGTTATGATACTTATTAGTAGCTACAAAACTGGTTGACACAAGTTATGTCTAACGATTATGTAACAAAGAAATTCATTTAAAAAAAGAGAAATAATTGTATAAATGCAATGCACACAAAGTAGGTGCCTTTGGTCAATTATGTCATTGTACTGGATTAATACAAGTTCGTAAAAGCGTCTCAATAATAATTGCTACAAAAATTGATCAATTGGTTGTTCCTCACCTTGCTCCCACCTTATTTTAGATGCAATAAAAATGTTATTTTGATAATTAATATATATTAATTTGTATTTATTATTTATTTTTAGAATGAGTATTTTGAGATGCGTGTAAAAATAAAAGATAATAAATATAAAATAGACATAACAATTTATTAGGAGTAAAGTTGTAGAATTTGTTGTGTATATACATTACTCTAATAACTAATTGCTACTTTTCCCTCATACTATTCTCATTATCTGTGAAGGTTGTCCTTATCTTGTTTCAGCTATGGACAAAGCATGTCAATGAAATTAATAGAAGTAACTACATGAATGATGAAGCTACCCACCTGGACTGTACCATCATAATAAAGGAAACACTGTTTCAATGTTATCTCAGTTATCACATTTTTGGCAGATGTAAAACTATGAAGTTTAGGTGACGTATAGCCTTGCTTTCAGCCACCAATATTGGAGTTACAAGAATTTACTAAAAGAACAATAATTTACTCTATATGATAAATAATATTTCTAATATATTTGGAAGTTAAATTTAGGAGGAGTAAGAAAGGAAACTCATATATTTCATTTTAAAATAAAAGATAAATATTTTGTTTATTAAAATAAGCAAAGAATGATAAGATAGTCAGTAAAATTTATAATTTTATTCTTTTCATTTAAAAAATACTTAAATAAGAGAAAAAATATAATTAATATTTATGTTGTTGCCACATATGTAATTTTTCTATCAATAAAATATTGGTCTAGTGGTGTAAGACTCTGCTAGATTTGATCAAAATGTCATGAGTTCAATTCCTATGAGTGACACTTGTTCGGAGGATCAATCATACCTAACAAAAGAAATTAGTTACTTACTCTTATAGTGATTACTCCTATAGTGATGGGATATACTTGGTAGCACAAAAAATGTAATTTCTCTAAAGAAAAATTAATCCAATCAAAATCATTTCATTATGGTAAAATGTGGTCCTAATTAGTAGGTAAATTGAAGAATTTTCACGGAGAAGAATATTCAATGAGAGATAATAACAAGTGGATAGAAGCCCACATCAATGGATCAATAATTTCTCTGACCTGGTTTGGACTATGACAGCCATTAAGACCCATTCTTGCTATAAGGTCAGTCTTTGACTCCTTGTTGTTCTCTCAACTGGGTAGATGCAGTTTATTTATTTATTCATTTTAAGCTTTTGGGGTATTGAAAGTTATGGTAGGACCAGTGTTGTGAAACTCGAGCCCGACGTCAAACCGGCAAAGATCTTGTATTAGGTTTAAACGGTTAAACCGTCCGGTCTGATCGGGTGATTTCGTACATAATTAATAATTTTTATTTATAAATATATAGTTATATATAAATGTAAAATTTTATATAATTAATAATTATGCATAATTATATTGAAATAATACATCTTTATCTTTTTTTTTAGATCGTAGTAAAACAAAATATTATAACATTGTCCCATTTTTTTTTATTTTTAAGTGAGCCGTCCGGTTTACTTACTGGGTTAATCCGGTTTAACCGGGTTTAACATGGTCGGACCGGATTTTTTCCGGTTCAAAGCGGTCAAACTCTCATTCGGTTAAGATGGCAAACCAGAGCCGTTTTCGAGTCCGGTCAGCGGTCAGACCGGTCGGACCGTCCGGTCCGGTTCGGTTCTAACGGGTAGGACCTTGTTCTCATGCAAATTAAAATTTCGCTTTCAAATGCATATCATATCAATCTACCATGTGCATTTGCGGTACTTTCCTTAATTTACCAAACCATTTTGCATAAATACCATTGAACATCCAACCATTACTTTCCTTTCTTTGGTTAGTGATTTATTAGGCATTATTCAAGCAACATGAATCAAATATGTTTGCATTTATTTTGTTAATCATTATGAATTACGAATGTTGATAGATTGATTAGATTCTCTAGTAAAGCTTATAAAATACATAGAGAAGTGATGGAGTCTGAGATATTCTTTTGCAAATTTAATGTGACATGCTTTTTGATTTTTGGGTGGGTAAGTGATCATTACCACTATATTCCCTCCAACATCTTGGGTCATTTAAAGAATCTAGCCTAATCTCAAATTTGAGCTTATTTGTTTGGCCTAAACAGATATTCTATTTAACAAGTAGAGTTAAAATAATTCACAAATAGCATTTACACTCTGCAAGGTACCTTTTATACGATTTTCTATCAAATTTTCATTTACCAGAACAATTATAGGCTTAACCATTCTTCCTTAGTACATGGTATGGTATGGATATGTTGTTTACTTGGATATGTTGTTTACTTGGATACTTGGTTTGTCATTCTTTACAATAATTTTATGAGATATTCTCTAATAAGATAAATGTGAGAATTACGGAACTAAATATGAGATATTTTGATATGTGTTGCAACATGTATCAGTTGCAGGTGGAGGGGCTGAAGCAACTACATCACACTGTAACTATGGACCACATCAGTTTGCATTGGCGAGCATCAATCAGAAACTCCAGCAATGCAACTGTGACCAGAACATAAAACCTTACTCAAAACACTTCCAATTACACTCTTCTAGCAGTTGTAGTATTTTTAGGCATGGGAATTTTCTATCCCAACTTTTAATTTCCCCCAGTAACTATATCTGATAAGCATACATCAGAAAAGAAAATAAAAGAACAAAGTTTTGTTGAATTTTGCTTTTGTCTAAGTTCTCTTAAACTCATTTGTGTAACTAATTAATCAAACTAATTAAGATGATACTGAATGATGTATAGTAATTGAAGGAATTAGATAACATATTAGCATATATTATCAAATAGGAATAATGATCCTCTCTCCCAAAATTATTGTGTCCATATGTCCTCAACTAATCAGATTTCTCCAAGTAATATAAAAATGTTATTTTGTATTTTTTTTAAATTTATTTTAATTACGTGGAACTTTTCCATTGGACTGGAAAATAAAATTGTAACAAGAATTCGGACATAATCTGTTTGCAAGTTGGATTTTGAAAAGAAGATAATGAAAAAGAAAAGGTATAAAATACAAGTCAAATGACTGTTAAGTTGAAGAAGAATGGGTGGAAAAGATTTTGTATAAATTTTTATACTATTATGACTCATTTAATTGTACTCAACTCTTGCAAATATTTTATTCCCTCGATATAATCTTATAACGTTCCAAATCTTGTGCAGAAAATATTATCATTGTAATTTGTCTCAAATGAGCTTGATTGAAAAATATTGCTGAACTCATCGCTTTCACCAAGTTGGGAGCTAGTGATGACAGTCTCTACTCATTTTCTCATCTACCTTCCTTCACTGAACTTCTGAGTCTAAACACATGCACATTCCTATGTTGAACCAATGGTTTTTATCATCCATGTTTGTTTTAAAAGAAAATGACATCAAATATAATGAAATATCGTTGGAAGGACAGTCAACACTCACATATTTGGGAGAGCAGGTTATTGAGACCAAATTGCAGTCAAATTGTATTGGATACAATTGGTGTATGAAAATATAAATTATATAAAACTAAATGAAGGATGGAGAAGAAAATAACACAACTAAAAAGGTTTGGGGAAGTTAAATATTATTGTTCATGACTCATGTTCAATTGGTCTAGTCTCTTGTCCAGAAAATAGCAATATAAGTCATTAGCTTGATTAATATAAAAGGTTAAATGATATATTTAGAGTTTAATATTTATGCATTGTCATAGTAAAGTTTCTTATACTTGGAACATATTATTTATTAACATATAAATGGTGAATGATTTATTGACAATATAAAAAATAATTACACTATATATACACATTAAATCCATATATTTATGTGTTTTGTAAATATAATACAAAACATAAATCCTTATATTCTCTAATACATAACATAGGAACAAATTGTCCAAAAATTATTTGATTGTTTTCCCAAGGATAATACAGAACTATCTGGCCAAAGTCAGGGTATACTGTGTTCGATTGTGTAACCCATGAGAACAATTTGACAATTTTGTTATTTCTCTATCATTAGTAACAAACTACTTTATATTTTCTGAAAAACAACTCCAGTGGAAACAATGATGATAGTCTTGAACGAAGATCATTTGTCCCTAATTTGCCCGTCTCTACGTATCGCAGAAATAGAATTGGGACAGAGAAATAACACATTATTTATCTATAAAAAATAAGGAAAATGTATAAAAAAAAACCTCGAACTATATGTTCACACGATGAGGTAAAAGAGAACAAATTATTATGGCAATGTGGCCTCTACACCCCTATATACATAGCTTGTTCGTTAGCTATGTGTAAAGAGAACAAAATCATATTAACACTGGGTTATTTAAATATTCATTTTGCACTACATACTTCCATAACAGAAAATAATTATTTTTGAACCTAAAAGCATATGCATTAGATTTAAATGTTATCATATACTTTGCTTTAAATTGAGATAAATGTTATCTCATATAATAGTTAGTTAGATTTTTTGGTACAAATAATAGTTAGTTAGATTGAAATTAAATTATATATAAAATTCAAAATTCAAAATCGGACTATTTATTAAAGGAAAGAAAACAGAGGGTTTTCTACCCAAAAAAGGGAAAGCAAACATTATTTTGGTAATCATTGACTTGTTAAGGTAGAAGAACTTTTATTATGAAAACTTAATTAATTATCCAATCTAATGAAGTAATTTGCAAAATAGAATTTCCTTAGATATAATGAAAATATCTGGGCTCTATGGGGCCCAATAGGAATAAAAATGGAAAGAAAAAAAAACAATAAAAGAACAAGGAAGTGTTGTGACAAAGTACACAGAACCGGTCATACTCAGTTATTTTGGTACTTTTCCAATCTTAGGTTAGTTTCCGAGAAAACATTGTTAATCGTTACGTAAGCTCTGTTCTTTCATATATTCATCTATTACTCCTATTTCGTTATCTGCTATTTGATCAAACCGATTTGGATCTTCACATTGTACGGAAAATCATTACAAAAAGTGTTTTTGTTGTTCTCATTCATAGATCTTGGGAATAATGGATAATTTCTGATCATTTTGTCCTTTTATTTTTACCTTTTCATATTCTTCATATTTACAGAGCAAAGCAAAGCATCACTTGTCATAGAGAGAAGGTAGCAACTCTTGCTCAATCTTTGCATGTAATTTTATTTATGTATCTAAATTTGTCTACAATAGCTTATCTCAGTTTTTGTGTTTTATATTAGAGGATAACTTATTCCTCCAGCCACTAAAAGTACGACATGTGTATTATTTTATTTAGTTTTTAGAAACATTTTTGTATTATTGGGTACTTTCCACAATTTCATAACCTATTGCTTCCCTTTTGTTCTATGTTATTTTCATTGATTTCTCTGTGGCGAGTTTTCGGTACTCTGAACCTAATGTGTGATGGAACAACAACATGAGTCATTTGGTGTAATCCAAATAATGCGGATGGACATTTGTGGCTATGAAATATACCTGTTTTCCTGTGTTGATGTTATGTGGAAAAATAAACTTCTGAACAAATTTACTTCTGAAGATGTAGTTGAATTGGTAGGTTGTGCTCATCAGATTTTTGAGTGATATGAAGAAGCTTCTTCAATGGAAAGATGTTTTAGTCTTTTGGGGTAACATTTGCTGATTGAATTTCAGTTGTTCTGCTTATGTATGCACAGAGAAGTGAATCACACATAGTTGGGAATCACCACAATGGAGGCCCATTAGGTTTCTGGTTTTGTATATGTTGTAAGTGACTAAGTTCCACACTTGGTTGCATGTATATTGATTGTAGTATGTGTATATTGTAGTACCTGATACTTGACACTGGTTGGTCGCAATGGAAGTGAACATATATTACTTGACATTACATATATTTATTTCTATGTATCACTTTTATTGTATACAATCGTTTACAAAATTTAAAAACTTCAAATGGACTTCATAGCTGTCCTACAGTTCATGTACATGAAACATCATTTTTTACCTAACTACCATTCTCATCCTGAAATTGCTTGAGCAATCAAAGACCAAAGAAGCATGCGTGTATTGTTGTCTTGGTTGCATATGAAGTGTAGGATTGATTTGTTTGATTTCACCTGGAACAGGATGGACCATCAAGGGCACAACCAGCACCCATCTATGGGGGTTGTTGGTGGTGGAGCACCAATGCCATATGGTTCAAATCCATACCAGCACAACCAGACAACTGGATCACCTGGCTATGGGACCGTTCAATCCACTGGTCAACCAGGTGGAGCTCAGATGGGACAAAATCAACTTGCTTATCAGCATATTCATCAGCAACAACAGCAACTACTTCAGCAACAGCTCCAAACCTTTTGGGCAAACCAATACCAAGAAATCGAGAAGGTAACTGATTTCAAGAACCACAGCCTTCCCTTGGCAAGGATCAAGAAGATTATGAAGGCTGATGAGGATGTTAGAATGATATCAGCCGAGGCACCGGTCATATTTGCAAGGGCATGTGAGATGTTCATATTAGAGTTAACCTTGCGCTCTTGGAATCACACTGAAGAGAACAAAAGGAGAACGCTTCAAAAGAATGACATTGCTGCAGCTATCAATAGAACTGATATCTTCGATTTCTTGGTTGACATTGTGCCTAGAGAGGACTTGAAAGATGAAATTCTTGCATCAATGCCTAGGGGAACAATGCCTGGTGCAGGAGGGCCTGCTGATGGTCTCCCTTATTGCTATATGCCACCGCAACATGCACCCCAAGTTGGGGCTCCCGGTGTCATAATGGGTGAGCCTGTGATGGACCCTAATATGTATGCTCAGCAGTCTCATAATACCTACATGGCACCACAAATGTGGCCACAGCCACCAGAACAACAGCAATCATCTCCTCCGGATCATTAGCTGCTTATTATGGAAGTGCAACGATATTTAGGTGAACTTTAGGCGACCCTGCGAATAGCAGCAGGAGCTTTATAGCATGTTGCCTTATAGCCACTATCTCTCTATTTTCAATAAATTGTATATGGCTTGCAAGTTAAACTTAGAGTTGGAGTGCTCATTTCTGGACATTATAATAAAATTTAATTCTGTGGCTTTTGAATTTTAATTTCCTTCCTTTTCTTGTTGGAATTCAGCATTCTCTGTTATAGAGAATCTTCTTGTATTGCAAAAAATTGGCAAATAACCATTTATGACTTATCAGATATTAGCTCTAGATGCATGATTATGATTTTGTTGTGATTATTCCAACCTGATTTATTAATAAGAAACATGATAAGAACTTAAGCCTCTGGCATTGTGTCTGTTCTGTTATTAGTTTTCTTATCTTCTGAAGCTTAAAACACACTGAACACGATTGAGTTTTTTCCCACATGAATTCATCACATTCTGTAGAGATTTTTTCTTTGTTAGTCAATATATTTTTATGCTTAAGTTGCCTTATCGCCATTTTTCTCTGATCTTTTATAAACGATCTTTGTTGCATTTTAACCCAAAACAATTTTGTTTGACAAGCTAAAGTAATTTTCATACCTTTTTTGCTGTAATGTTATCAATCATTTTCGATTTTCCCCTTGTTTCTGGTATTCACCATCTTTCCTGGCTTGCTTATACTCATGTTGCACTGTTATCAGTTGAGTGCTAAACTAAATAATCGGGAATACTTGATAACTTGCATGCAACGCAAAACTTTATGTAGATCATGTGCTAGTGAGAACCTTCATTTGAACTTTTAGTAATATTTCTTGGTTTAAATTTGTTATCTAAACATGGTAATATTTAATACAAGTGTAGAGTAAACTTTTTACTAGGAATTTAGCTTCTCTTGTGTGAAGCGTGTCATATATAATTTGCTTTCAAGTTTTTGCTAGAGTACATGTTGATCATTTTTATAATATATGCACCCTATTTATTGCCACCAGACAAAACAAATAATGTCTTCTCGATGATGACACTGCCCAAAAAATAGTCTTCTATGGCAATCTAAACATTGGAAAACTGAGGGTGTCAAAAAATTTACTATTTTAGAACCATCTCATTGAAAACCTCAACCTTTTACTATTAACCAGTTCGCCCAAATGCTTTTAAGGAGCATTGAATGATAAATTGGATCATTAGTAGCAGAAAAATATAGGCTGCAAGAGCAAGTTTCTGACCATATAAAATCATAGGGCTAGAATCTGTTTTGGTAGACGTGCTACTTTTGTTATACACCAAGGGAACACATTCTTAAATGATGAAGGTGACTTAGATGGAGAAGGGTTGCTTTGTATTTCTAATAAGTGGATGAGATTATAATATTGACTCTAATCTGTCAAAGTCCCCAGCTCTTTATTCCAATGGTTATAGTGACAGGGATAGTAGATAGTAAAAGGCAACAAACCCTCTTGAAAGCCATAAATTCTGCAATTATACATGGACAATCAGGACAACTCAAAGCATGACTATATTAAGAAAGGGTGTTACTATTTCTGTCCACATTATCCTCCATAATCCATTCTGAAACTCTTCAGTTCCTGTCTAAATAATCTCCACTAGTGAAACTTTTCAGGTAGATATGAAGAACAAGTTTCAGTTACCAGTGCATGATGACAAGGCCACTATAGGAAGGAAGAGTGTGGCTGTGAACTGTGAAAACCCCTTAGATGGGACAGTGTCTGGTAGGAAGCTTAACAGATGTGTCATTTTACCACCTAATGTTCCTATGGTTGCTGATTCCTTAGAGAGAAGAAACCAAAACTGGTAAATATTTATATGCTTATGATAACTCATAAGTTATGCAATCAGCAGTCTCTTCATGGGTTTCTTGTGGATAACAACTTGGCCCTATTGGCTTTCTGAATTTGATTTATTCCATTTGTTTGATTCAGGATTGCTCAGGCAAATTCAGCTATTGATTTGATCATACAAGTTGGTGATTCTAGCTTTCACTTGCACAAGGTAAGACCAAACTACTACTTTAATTTTCTTGCCATAATAACAAGATCATGTACAATATCTAAGATAATGTGAAAACTTGCAAGTTTCAACTACTCCTTGGAATCTGAATCACAAGTAGATTACTTGTCAGAATTCTTTCTCCAACTTTGCAGTTTTTTAATCTTTTGATTTTGGTATGAACTAAGTACCTGAAAATAAAGGGAAGGGCATTACAAGAATTCTTCCTCCTTACTGTGAATAATGCTATGCTTTACTAAACTAAAACTAGGCTAATATTTAATATTCTTGAGATTTAACCTGCATATGATTTTGTTGATTTCCAGCTTGCCATGGTCTCAAGAAGCGAATATTTGAATAGGCTTGTCTTTCAGAGGAAAATCAACAGAGAAAGCGCCGATGATATCCTCAATATCCAAATTGAAAATCTTCCGGGTGGTAAAAAAACTTTCGAATTAATAGTCAAATTCTGTTATGGATGGAAAATTGACATAACCTCAGCCAATGTTGCCCCAGTATACTGTGCTGCACATTTCTTGGAAATGAGTGAAGACCTTGAAGAAGGGAATCTTATTTCCAAGACAGAAGCTTTTCTGAGCTTTCTAATCTTATCTTCATGGAAAGACACATTTAGAGTACTTAAAAGCACTGAATCTATCTCCTCTTGGGCCAAGGAGTTACAAATAGTAAAGCGTTGCTCAGAAGCAATAGCTTGGAAGGCATGTACAAACCAAAATGCATCTAGTTTCAATTGTGAATATGCTGAGTGCTTGAATGTGAATACAAGTAAAATGAATAACTCAGAATACAGTTTTGATGCTTGGTGGTTTGAGGATTTATCGCTTCTCCGAATAGATCATTTTATTGAAGTGATTACATGTATTAAAAGACGAGGAATAAAATCAAAGATTTTAGGTTCTTGTATAGAGCATTGGGCAACAAAATGGTTTTCTCAAGTCACACATGGACTTGACAAGGTCACTCCTAAACACATGACTCTTCAACTTCGTAGAGTTTCAATTGAATGCTTGATTAGAATACTACCTACCGAAGAACATTCAGTCACTTGCAATTTTTTGCTTCACCTACTGAAGGTTGGAGCAATGCTGAAAATAAATCCGGAGTTATTGTGTGTGTTAGAAAGGAGAGTAGCTTTGATCTTAGAGCAGTGCCATATTCAAGATCTCTTGGTTAAGAATCAAGGAGAAAATGATCCTTTGTATGATGTAGCTGTTATCCTGAGGGTGTTGCAATGTTATGTTTGTGGCATGTCAAGCAATCCTGTACCGAAACTCCATAATGTTGGAAAGTTGATGGACGGGTATCTCATCCATGTTGCAAGGGATGCAAATCTCACAATGGAAAGTTTCAGATCACTGGTTGAAGTATTACCACAAAATGTTAGATCCTCTGATGACAACCTCTATAGAGCAATTGACATGTTCCTTAAGGTAATAGTGATGTTACATCATTTCTAAATCACTAGCTTAAGTAAGATCTATCTATGTGGAACTACTTGGACAAAAAATATTTGCCTTGTTTTACATCTGTCTCTAGCACTAGGTGGTTGAAAACTGAGACTTGTTCCTATTTTGCAGGCACATCCATATTTGGCAGAAGAAGATCGAACAGATGTGTGTAGAATCCTGGAATACCATAGATTGTCACAAGAAGCGCGCCAGCATGTGATGAACAATGATAGGTTGCCCTTGAACTTAACAACACGATTTGTCCTCCTAGAACAAGTGAAGATGGGGAGGTCAATGACAAGTAATGGATCGAATTACCGAAGAACGAATACTCAGACTGTCATCAGCATAAGCAAAGATTTCCAAAGAAGGCAGATAAGTGGCCAGGAGATAATGATGATGAGAAAAGATGTTGAACTGATCAAGACACAAATCTTGGAACTAAATACCTGCAAAATAAAGCTCCAAAAGCAACTGAAGAGATGCATTTGTTAAAAGAGATTGTTTATCATGTAAAAGTAGTTGAAAATGAGGACCTCTTCTATTTTTCTGTGATAGCTAACGTTATTGTTTTGTATCTCATAAGAAATTTATGCTATAGTTACTTGCCTCATCTTGAACCTCAATGTTTTAAAACAAAATGCTTCATATTGCTTGCCATCCTCCAGTGAAATAACTTCCATTTAGGGTGATAAGTGGGAAAAAGTGGGATAGGTATAACAATTAGTTTCAACTAACTATTTGTTCTTGGGTTCTAAAATAGAGATATACACTGTACCATAGCCATTTCCTTCTTTGTCCATTTAATTGGCAGACATATCTAGAATAAGGTGGCTTTGATAATTTATCAGAATAGGAAAAAACAAAATATTATGTGTTTGGTGTTCTCTATAAATAAAACGCACCAGAACATTCTCTTCTGTCATGTTCAATAAGTTAATAACCTTCCTATATCAATTTCTCCGGTGGCCAGACATGGTGCTGATGGATTCTTGCTACATCTAGTTGAGAGTCTATGACAGCATTACAGAAGAGGAAGCAGCATTGCAAAAAGCATAAGCTATTTTAATCGGACTACAAGGATAGTATACTCCTCAAATCAGGCCAAAGAAATTTATGTACGGTCAGTGCTTTTGTGCAAAAGACATAGTTTAATCCCTCATTTTAACTGTTCAAGTTTATTTATATTTAGCCATTCATATTCTTCTAGGTTATATGCAGTAATATGTCTCCATGGTTTGCAGGTTTTATAAGTACGCTACTATACCAAAGCTTGGAGTAGAAGAACAATATAAACCAAAGACAATAATAGAATTGAAAAATTGGTTTCACCTAACAGAAAAAATACTTCTAATGTAGTCTCATAAAATCGAAGCCTTGAAGAACTTGGTGAGAGGAACATAGATGAGTGAAGGCTGAGAAGGAAGCCTAGGATAGGAGTTCCATGATTAGGAAAAGAGGGAAATAGTTAAAGGAAAAACTTGATTATGTGACTCTCTTACTTTCAAACATCATATTATAGAGTACAATGAGTCATAGAATCATGTTTTTCTTGGTTATGAAAACATACTTCAATTCTCACTTCTTTCCCGCTTACTCCCTTTTGGAACATCAGGTTCTTGGTATGTTTGTCAAACCTTGAAGAACCTCTGTTGTTGTAGCAGCAATCGTATTTTACTTTATAAAGTCCAAATATCTTTTATGATCTTTTTGAAGTAAATAAAAGAATAAGTAAAAGGAAGACAGATGCAACATTCTGAATTGAGATGAGGAGAAAAGTACTCTCCTATAGAGAGGTGATACATTATTCTGAACAAAATAACCAAACGAGTAAGTGCACATGTAGTACTCTCACTTAAATTTTCCTTCCTCCATGCATCTTTTCCCATATATCTTCATATTCTTCAACCATTCACAACTGTTCCACCTGCATGGGGAATTTTTTTCCATATTAATTAGTAACCTCAACACATTCTGGTTATAGTGTAAAAACATCAGAACCATAATCTGTTTAAGTTATAATTTATTAGACACCTATTCAAAATTGATTTTCTTCAAAAATAAATGACACAAATTATAGAATAAGTTCAATATAAAACCATATTTAACTTGTGTAATAGTGTTACCATTGGGGTGTAGCACTTGTCCTGTGATATAAGAGGAGCATTGGTTGCATGCAAGAAAGACAAAGGAGGGAGCAACCTCAATAGGTTGACCAGCTCTGTTCATTGGAACCTGGCCACCAAATTGAGCAGTTTCTTCTTCCTTGAATGAGGCTGGTATTAATGGAGTCCATATAGGTCCAGGTGCAACTCCATTAACTCTTATTCCCTTGCTAACTAGTTGAAGAGAGAGACCCCTTGTAAATGCCACAATTGCACCCTTTGTGGAGGTGTAGTCCAATAGTTTGGCATTCCCTTTGTATGCATTCACTGATGTTGTGTTGATGATGCTGCTTCCTTCCTTCATGTGCTTCAGGGCATGCCTACCAATATTATAACATCAAGGCACCATTTTTATATTATTATTAAGCGCATATGTTGTGCATGACTCATATAATTTGTTACCGCTGTTATATTGTCAATGTATCATACAATATTCATTTTCAATCATCATTTGACTCTTAAATAAAATTGATAATCTTTACTATGTTAGTGTATAGATATTACACTATATTATCATTTACCTAGTCATGAAGAAATATGAGAAGATATTAGTCCTAAACACCCTCTCAAGCCTTGGCTCATCAATTTCCTCCACTGATGCACACTCATATTGTTCAGCTGCATTGTTGATCAGAATATCAATGTGGCCATATGCACTCACAACCTCATCCACCACTTTCTTACAATTCTCATCAAAACCCAAATCAGCTGCTATGGCTATTGGATCTTTAGCATCTGAAGTTTTGATCTTCTTGATCATTTCCAAAGTGTCCCTTGCATCCTTGTCCTCTTGTCCCTTCACATATGTGAAGGCCACAGTGGCACCCTCCAAGGCAAATAAGTTGCATATAGCTCTTCCAATCCCAGAGTCACCACCAGTTATTACTGCTATCTTCCCCTGGAAATTTGTAAACATACCATGTCAACTATAATGAGAGAAAAATATATTATATGACATATATGTATCAAAACAAATCATTACATGTTATTTCTGTTTTATAATTTGAACAATACTTCAAAATGTGTGCTCTTACAAGTAGCAACATCATACTCATGGCATAATGAATTGTTGCAAGCTCTTTAGAACACAAATATTATAACATTAGGAAATCGATTCATATGATAAAATGTTGTGTTGAGAGGCATTATATCTACAAAGTGTTTATGCCATGATTGATTAATTTTTATTAAGCGATTCATGACATATATATAAATTCATAATCAATCATGTATATTACAAATAGTCAATAATCAATGGATTGTTTAATACGAATATTCATGATCAATATAGTTAACCCATTAAGGAAAATGTTGGATTGTGGCGAAGCCAATTAAGATTGCAATTAGATTATTAATCACTGTCATTAACTAATCATAAATTTATTTATAAAAATAAAAGTAAGAGTTTAAGTATGAGTATATATATACTTGAAGTTTATTTGATGGCTTGTAGTCAGGACATGTATATTGGGGTTCTGGATCCATGGCATGTTCCTTCCCAGGCTGTGTATCTTGTTTTTGTGGTGGGAATTTCTGTTCACCAGAAGCCATTCTTACAAATAAGCTTTTTGGGATGTTATGAGTTGTTCTTGAAAATGTGGTTAGAAACTTATTGTTTAAGTTGAAGTAGTGACGAATGGTTTTGGAATTAAAGCAAAATAATGTAGATTTGGTTGTTAAGGAAATTGGTGATGAACAAAGTCTACGGCAACACATAGTATATAGTGGAGAATGGTAATGACATTGAGATTATAAAGAAGATGGATATGACACGTGGTGAGGAGTGGCAGAAGATGGTGTTGACGTGTCATGTGGATCGCATGCATTTGACACGTTATAAACGGTTATTAATTACATGGAGCAACGCAAGGTTTGGCTTTTAGTGTGCACGTATTCTTAGCTTCTTCTTTTTCACTGTGCCGTTGATGTGGCATACTCAGAGCTTTGAGGCACCCTGGGAGTATTTACCACTAAGACCACCAATAGACGCATTTTAGGAGTATAAATTAGTCTAGCCGAAACAAATCCTTCAAAGTTCATGATCATGATGTGTTTGTGGAAGAAAAAAAATTAGATACTCTTCAATGCCGAAAGTTCCATTACATTTTTCTTTTGTATTACTAAAGGAGTAACATCATCATCCAAATATATATTTTTCACTTGTTTTTAATAATAAAAGTGTGATTACATTATAATTAAAAGGATATATATAATTAAAAGTTACATTTCTCTTCATTAATGGAGAAGATCATAAGTTCTACCAAAGATATTTCTCATTTTAAGGTTTATGGTTGACTCTCTCAATAAATATTGCTCTCATAAATCGAACATTCGACAATAACGATCCAGTGAAATCCTACACTGCTAGACCAACGCATTATTAATTATGAGATAAGATATTAATATATTGTCTTAAAAATTTTACATTTATACTATATATAAAGATAAAACTTGAAATAACTTCCCTCGTAGTGTAATTTTCATTTCTTATATTGCCTTTAACATTATTTAATTTTTACAAAAAAAACTATATAATCCTAAGCAACTACCACCAATACATTAATTAACCACATATCTCACCTTAAATTAAACATTATCATAATCACACAAAAAATATAATATAAAGTACACCGAACACAACAAATAGATTTTAATTCAAAAAAATAAAATATAAAAAAATGAATATGTAGTATCACACAATATTCGCCAACAGACACGAAATACTTGTGCACACTAATATTTTAAAATTACATTACAAATCATAAAATTAAATTATAAATCCTCAAATTATATACTTGAAGTTTATTTGATGGCTTGTAGTCAGGACATGTATATTGGGGTTCTGGATCCATGGCATGTTCCTTCCCAGGCTGTGTATCTTGTTTTTGTGGTGGGAATTTCTGTTCACCAGAAGCCATTCTTACAAATAAGCTTTTTGGGATGTTATGAGTTGTTCTTGAAAATGTGGTTAGAAACTTATTGTTTAAGTTGAAGTAGTGACGAATGGTTTTGGAATTAAAGCAAAATAATGTAGATTTGGTTGTTAAGGAAATTGGTGATGAACAAAGTCTACGGCAACACATAGTATATAGTGGAGAATGGTAATGACATTGAGATTATAAAGAAGATGGATATGACACGTGGTGAGGAGTGGCAGAAGATGGTGTTGACGTGTCATGTGGATCGCATGCATTTGACACGTTATAAACGGTTATTAATTACATGGAGCAACGCAAGGTTTGGCTTTTAGTGTGCACGTATTCTTAGCTTCTTCTTTTTCACTGTGCCGTTGATGTGGCATACTCAGAGCTTTGAGGCACCCTGGGAGTATTTACCACTAAGACCACCAATAGACGCATTTTAGGAGTATAAATTAGTCTAGCCGAAACAAATCCTTCAAAGTTCATGATCATGATGTGTTTGTGGAAGAAAAAAAATTAGATACTCTTCAATGCCGAAAGTTCCATTACATTTTTCTTTTGTATTACTAAAGGAGTAACATCATCATCCAAATATATATTTTTCACTTGTTTTTAATAATAAAAGTGTGATTACATTATAATTAAAAGGATATATATAATTAAAAGTTACATTTCTCTTCATTAATGGAGAAGATCATAAGTTCTACCAAAGATATTTCTCATTTTAAGGTTTATGGTTGACTCTCTCAATAAATATTGCTCTCATAAATCGAACATTCGACAATAACGATCCAGTGAAATCCTACACTGCTAGACCAACGCATTATTAATTATGAGATAAGATATTAATATATTGTCTTAAAAATTTTACATTTATACTATATATAAAGATAAAACTTGAAATAACTTCCCTCGTAGTGTAATTTTCATTTCTTATATTGCCTTTAACATTATTTAATTTTTACAAAAAAAACTATATAATCCTAAGCAACTACCACCAATACATTAATTAACCACATATCTCACCTTAAATTAAACATTATCATAATCACACAAAAAATATAATATAAAGTACACCGAACACAACAAATAGATTTTAATTCAAAAAAATAAAATATAAAAAAATGAATATGTAGTATCACACAATATTCGCCAACAGACACGAAATACTTGTGCACACTAATATTTTAAAATTAAATTATAAATCATAAAATTAAATTATAAATCATAAAATTAATCAGAATCTAACATTTCAGTATTAGACATGATCTAAGCATAGAGAGAAATGATTGTTCTACTTATGTAGGTTTGGTTTCCTTAAACGAAATAAGGTTTAAACTTGGACTTGTTTAATTTAGTAATAAAAACACATTACCCACAGAATGTTTGTGTGATCTAAAGTTTAGATCTCTAAGTTTAAAAGGGAGCAAAACAACCATAATGTTTCAATTTTAGAAAATGTCCACCATTTTAATGTACAAAAATTACTCGATTCTTAGGTTTACGAGATCAGTTTTAGAATAGAAATAAGGGATAACAAAAATGTTTTCAAACCTTCCATTTCACAACTTTCAATTCATTCCCCTCACTTGACTCATAAACAGCTAGTAAAACCATCAACTCCAACATATGATGGATGATAATACCAAAACATTTGATATGCATATAATTTCACATAGTTTATGGGCATTCTCTTTTACTATTTAGTGCTTTTGAACCTAATACATTGTCACGTGGGACATATCCCATTACCTAGTTAAGCTCGTATTTCTTTGGTGTAGAGAAGAAACTATGGTTGAGGGGTTTTGATAAATTCAGATCTCATAGTAATGATGTGGTTTTAAATTACATTTTACAACGAAATTAATTCATTTCAGGATATAATTAAATTTCTAACATTTATTCTGATAATTTAATGAGGTCTTGTAACATTAAATAAATGTTTAATTGGTCTGGTAATCACACTTATGACCATGTTTAATGCATTTTTTCTATAATTATGTAAATATAATCACAACTGCAATTGAAAAGTGAAATATAACCATGTAGCTAAAAGTTTATATCTTCGTTTTGGATAATACATCAAGTGCATCAAATGCAGCTCGATTTTTGTGGTTGCGTACAGGTAGCGGTAGAAGTAGCAGAGCTACCGCGGCTGGTTGCGGTGGTTGATGGTGGTGAAACCCAATAAAGAAACTTTGTATGGGCACCACGTGTAAGAAGAAGCACTTAACAAGCGTCGGTAGTTGCCCACGTAAAGGAATAATAGTGTGGAAGGTCCTCTCTTCTGACAAGGAAGGTACCAATAAAAGTTAGGAGTATCTCCCTCCCAGGAAAAAGCAAAAGGAATGTTTAACAACAATTACTTCCTTATTCATTTCGGAATTTCTGTATTAAAGTATTCAAAAGTCTATTTTATTTTTGGCACCCTGTTATTAATCTTTAGCAAAAGTCTATTTTATTTTTAATCACCCTAGCTTATACTGTAAATTATTCCCCTCTAAGGGTCTTATATATATGGAGATGGTCTACAATCATGACCATATTGTTCTTGCAAGTGGTCCTCTCTTTTTGCACTTCATTTAAGTATCACACATGGCATCCTTTAAACTTGTTGTCTGCCTTGTGTCTCTCCTTGCCTTCCATTTGTTTCCTAGTCCAGTGTTTTCTACAGGTAACTTTCTCTCTTTCACTCTCCCATGTCCAAATATATAATGAAAAATATTATCATTCTAATGTATATATTACTCTAAAAACTTTTCCAAACTGTTATTTTTTACCTATATGATCTTTATTTTTGTCCTATTCTATGTTTAACTGATTTGTTAGTTAGTCAATAATGTTTCTACATTAATTTCTATCACGGAAATGGATCCTCTATGGTACTGGAGAGTCCAGTGCTGGATAGGATAATGACATGTGACCAAATTTTTTTTTAACGATTATGATTACATGTTATAATCTATTAAAAATAAATAAAACTTCTTTAAAAAATTCTCAACCACATATTCCAGTACTGGTTTCTTTAAGAGAGGAGTTGACCTTACAATTATTTTCTCTTATTTTTTATGCTTATATTTTAAGAAGAGTGGTCCATTTACAGTGGTTAAACTCGGATGGGACCTGTCCCCAGTAGTGTTTCATTATTTGTCTCAATCCAATCATATATTAATATGTGGATAAAATAAAAAAATTAAAAGAAAAAAATAAAAAATGTAGCACTCTAATTAACTTGGGACGTAGACTACAACACCCTTTTGGATAGGTGATTTTATAATAAAATCAACCTTCATATTAAAACTTCTACGTGTATATAAACTTTCACATTAATACAAAATCATCAAAATTTTATGAGTGTAAAATATGTATGCTGATAGTGTAAAAATTTATATACATGCACACTATTATTCACCCTTCATTTGGATTATTTTTTTTTAGAAAAATCAATAATAATTAAACATCAATTATGGATGATATAATGAAGTGTATAAATCTTGTACACTCTCAGTACATACATCTTTTTCTCATACTTTATTCATGTGAGTAAAATATTAATACAATATATCATTTTAATAAGAGCTATTTGATTATATTATACTTACATTCATGTTCTAATCTATCAAAACTCGAGACAAGTAATCTATTGTGTAATTATCATTTAATGGCTAGATCATAAGCATTACACTGTATAAAAAATTATTGTAAAAAACATCTTCATATTTTAAGTCTGCTACCACCTTATATTCTTATTAAACTATTCTAATTGCTCAGATTAACCAATCAAGTAATACTGAATCATAACATACATAATTATCTCATACATTATTTTATTATACACCAATTTACATATGCTTATATTTTACAATCATTGATTATGTACTTATTTGTAAAGTTTTATCCATTTTTTTTCAAAATAAAAGTCTTTTGACCAAAAAATTATCAATGAAAAAATTCATTAACATATATCACAAAACAAATCCGACTCGACTTATTGAGATAAAAGTTTAGTTGTTGTTATAACGAAACAAATACACATAAAATGTGATGTCCTTTGCTTTGCTTAATGTGACTCTTTTCCTACAGATGAGAAGAAGGAACTACTTCATGACCTCAACAGATATAGACAACTTCTGAACCTTCCTATCCTCACAGAACATCATAAGGCATCTTGCTTAGCTAATGAGATAGCAGAAGATCTAGAACACAAACCATGTCAAAACTTTAATTACTATCCTGTCCCTGGTATCCACCCTAAGAGTCCTAACTTCCAAAAGAACATTGACAAATGCAAGATCAATATCAACACCACAAATGATGGTATCATCATGCCTGTTTGTGTGCACAAGTTGGACTCTGATGCTTTGTTTCTCAATTATACCAAAACATATCGATTTACAAAGTATCTTAATAGTTCTAAGTATACTATAGCAGGTCTTGGTTCTGAGGATGATTGGATGGTTCTTGTTCTCAGCACTAACTCTTATTCTGGAGAGTTTTCTTCTGCTACTTCTCTGCTTGCTCATGCTTGGAAGGGTTATTATTGCTTGGTCTTGGCATTGTTCTTCACTGCTTTCTTTGTTTGATTACTCTCTTTTTCATATGCTTTATTTGGTGGATTTTTTTATGTGCTTTAATTCATTCCTTATTCTTTGCTTTTGAGACAGAATGTATATTTATTTTCTATATAATTGTGGATATGGGAATGTGAGTGTATTGTTTTGCCAAGTTCTTGTTTCAGGATTGTAATGTGATAGCAAATAGCCTCACAATTCATAATCTGCTTGTGATGGATATTGAATATTGTATATTGTGATTTGATTGTCAATATATTTGAAAATAAAATTTGAGTCTTGTGGGATGATATGTATTTGTCCAAGAATATTATTGATGAGAATAAAACTTGAAAAACACAAACTATCATTATTGGCCTCTGATTTGGCAGAAATGAATGAATACATAATAGTTTAATATGGTCATCACATTTCAGCTACAAATTGTAGTAATGAAAATATTAAAGCACAGGAAGCTCTTTCATCATTATCTATATTTTATTGAACTGATTAATGCTGATACTATTTTCCTCTCAAACCGATACTGTGAAGAGGTAGATCTTTAGTGCAACAGATAAGGCCAGCTGCAAAAGAAAAATGCTAGCAACAATTAAGAACCAGCTTTCACCTGCTGACATGATATGTGCTCTGAGGTTAAGTGCCACAAATGTTGCTGACATGAATCCAGCCACACCTGCAATCACCCATCTAAATATCTCCAATGGAACAATGGAAAAACACTGCACCAAACAAAGGGTTTTATGGTTATGATCAAAATGTAAAATTTCATAATTTTTTTCTAAAAGGGAGAAAATTTGTATGAGCATTTAGCAGTAACTAACCATAGCTGGAATAAAGATAAACAAGGAATATCCATAGAGACAGAATAGTTGGACAAGGCCTGATGGTACTGAGAAGTATTTGAGGATTACATACAAACCAAGAGGAACAATGGTGACATAGCCGTAAAACAAACCAGCAGACCAAGTCACCAGATTTATGTCATAATTCCATTCCTCATTCTTGAGCTTGTTTGATATAAATGTCACAAATGTGCCAATGGATGCTGCTACAAATATTAAGGTTGTGCAAATCCAGAATGGTCCATACCTGTGTAGTGTGTACATTTATTATGAAATAAAAATTACTTGCTGCCAGGTAGTAACAAATGACAGTCACAAATGACAGTCGAATGCACGAGACTTCCTTATGGTGAATGTGTATATATGCAGGGAGGTTGTTTTGATGAGCTGCCTTACCGTTATGTCCGAGCTCATCCTCTTTATTATGGTAAAACAATGTTTTGTTCTCCAAAGTTCAAAATGGTATGCATCATCCTCTACATGGGACACTGGTATATATGTAACAAGAGTTGTCTCTTTCAATAAGTTCACACCTACTCCTTATACAAAATTGACTATTTTCATTATTCACACACAACAACCATCAAGAAGATGCAAAAGAAAAAAAAAACACTTATTTAATATGATAGTGATTAACTGATTATTAATAAATAAAAGAGTATAGCGCTTAACTATAGCATTGGTGGTAGTATAATAATGAGTGATGAGTAAGTTAAATAAAAATGAGGAATTAGAGAGACTAACAAATCAGGGTTGGTAGCAGTTTTTTCATTGAAAGTTCCTCTAAATGGGAAGAGTGAATCCTTAATCCTCTCTAGAACATCACAAGTGTCGATATCGAAGTATGGTTTGTAAGCAGCAATAGTGAAAGCCCGAAACCAACCACTACTCTGCTGTTGTTGGGGTTCATCAGAACCAGATGCAGGTTTTGAAAATGTATCTGCATGCATTAAAATCAATAATAAAATGTTGCATTTTCAAATCATTAGTACATTCAAGAACAATGTTACCAACACACTCTTCTTTATAAGATACTACTTTTAGTAATGAAATGAGATCATGTGATATACCATCAGCATCACGTGGAGGCCTAGAGGCACTAGTGATTTTGCCCTGTGCTCCTGATGAAGGAAATGGCTGAAAATTTGAACCTGCAGAGATAAAAAAAATTCAGTGCTAAGATACGATAATGAGTAATGAAATTGAGGAGAATAAAGGGGAATTAAACCTGTGAAATTTACAGTGATAGGTGGTGGATCTGGAATTGCCTGAATTGATTGAAATTGAGATCATATTACATAAGGTAGAATTTAGTGCACATGTTATGTTATGTTATGTTATTATTGTATCTTGTCTCTAGTATATTATTGTTATTATATCCTCTAAAAACAACAAAAGACAAAAAATTAGAACATTTCACGTGCTGTATCATGCATGTATTCGATAATGATGAGAATGGAAGATGAATTTGGATGACTTACGGGCACAGATCCTGAAACCTTATGGTGATCAATGGAGCTATAATGATGATGTCCTGCCATCATTTTTTCATTCCAATTTCAATATCTTCTTCCTTTCTTTCCTTTTTTGTTTTTGTTTTGTTCATACCCCACTCCTTCAACTCCTATTTTTACAACCAGTGGCGTTTTGTATACCATTTGCCATGCATGATATTATAAATAAAATAGTGTAATATTTATAAATAATCATTCATTTGTATTATTTTTATTTTATTTAAGATGAGTAAATAATAATTAAAAAATGAATAGTAAATAATATAATAATAGTATAAAAATTATATTGTGTGCATATATTTTTTCTATGAATAAAATAAGTAAATTCCTATACGATTCAATAAACTTAGCTATGAATTTCAAACCAGAGGAAATGCCCTCTCCATTTTCCCGTCTACATTAATTGTGTTAAATATATGTTATATTAGAAGAAATTTATTTATAAGTGAGTTAAGTTATATTAGTTACATTCAATTTTATTTATTCATTTTTTTAAATATAATGGACTAAATTGATGAGTCTTACAATTCACTTATTGCACTAACTCATTTGATTTGTTGAATTTAAAAATAAATATATAAGATTGAGTGTAACTAATATAACTTAACTCAGACATAAACTGGTTTTGCTAACCATCACTCTAACAATTAAAGATAATTTAGTATTACAACTTTATCCATTAATACCACAATCTTAAGACAATTTGATATGGACGACCAATTTGAAAATTAACATTTTTTTTCAAAATAAAAATGCAACCTAGCTATTTCTGCTCTCACTATTAGCTGCACCTTTTTTCTTTCATTCATATAGTTGTCGTTCATGTATTGATCTTGAATTTGAAAAAACAAATGAAGGCTTAAAATTATTATATATCTGTAACAAACAAAATATTTAGTGAACTTTAACCCAATAAATAGAGAAGTTATGTGTTAAGATTTAAACACATGAGAAAAGCTTAGGTGGTAGTCTTAAATAGTGTTATAAAACCCGCTTCGAATCGACTGGTCTGACCGGTTCAACAGTGAATCGGACATCTAACCGGTCCGAACCTCTCATCTAACTGATTTTGCATCAAAATGGGGTTGACTCAGTTAGTTTAAGCCTAAAATTAATGACTCGGATGGTCGGACCGTTGGAGCGGTTGGATCGACCGAGTCAATCAAAAAATATTATTTTTTAAAATACAACCAAATAAATGTCATTTTCAGTACTTTTAACTTATCTGTAGTCATATTTGTCATTTATTAACTTATGTTATAGCAAAATCTTCTTTATTTAATTAAATTTTAAATTTATTGTACATTTTTGTTGTAGTTAAAACATAGTTTATATGTTGTTTAATAATGTTTTCAACTTGTTTGTGTTATTTTATATAAGTAAAATCTTCTTTGTTGGTTGTTTAATGAGGTATGCTAATGTTTTTAAAATTTCAATATATAATTATTAAATGTTGTTATGTAGTATTATGAGTTTTTTAGAATTTTTAATATAAACCGAGTTAACCGATCCAACCATCGATTCATTGGTTACTCTGACCGAGTCGTTCACCAATCCTAGTTTAATAACACACTCTTAATATTGTTGGACAAATGTCTAAGGCGAAGCTTTCATTTCATGAACCCAAACCCAATGTTCTAGAAGAGCTCAATAAAAACACTATTATTAAATTGTGGAATCCTACCAAAGCAATTTTAGGCAAAAACAGAAAAACTATAAATGTAAGGAATCGAGTAATACTAAATTCTAACTCATCGATCATCGGGATATTACATCCTATATAGTTGCTGAAATAAAAGGAAATATCACTTGGGCCATTATATTCTTGGCCCATCGATTTAATTATGAAAAGTGCTAAACGAAATACAAACATTATTTCAAATATTACTTCAACATGCAGTTTTTATTAGGGATGACAAAAAAATCGATCATGTAAGTACTTGTAAAAATAATGTAATGTGTACTTGCAATAATAACTTATTTGTGAGAACATATTTTATGATACTTGTTATGTGAGTACTCATATATTTATAATTTTATTTTTTAATTAAATTATATATGTATATATTAATTTTTTATTATTAAGTGAATAATGTGTTGATCTAGTGTGGTAAAGTTCCAGTATATCCCAAAAACGATTAAAAGATCAAACATTCAATTATTGTGAGTAACGCTTGTTATGATATGCAATCATATACTCTGAAATAGATTAATTTCTTACTCACTAGATGATAAGATACATTTATTAATACAAAAAATATAATATATTATCTAATTTATTATTTCATACTAAATTTTAACAATTGTAATATAATGCTAAATTTATTATATAAATATCTTATTTATTATATAATACATGTACATATAAATAGTATAGATATGATTATGGATGAGTATTAGTTGCTTCATCCTTGATCTCAGCAAGTGGATGTATCATTTTTAAGGGTCTGCCTTTATTCTCTCCAGCAGTGTGTTTGGGCCCAGTCGGCTCAGCATTATGACTCTACGTGTTACTGGAGCCCAGCAAGAGCTTCATACGCTTTCAACACTTTTTTACTACTATAACTAGTAGTTACCTGTGCACTTGTATAGGAGCAAATTACTTTTATGCATGATTAATATCAATAATGTTTGAAAATAATTTCAGACACATATGAGTATCTATTAGTTTAAAGAAGAAGATAAGTGTGAGTAAATTGGTCAATATGAAACAAACATATCACAATATATATCAAAAGTTGAATATGAAAAAATACATTTAAAGTACAGCAAAGCAAAAGTAAAACAGAAAAGTCAATATTGATCTATTGATAATATTATATTACTCTATGTTGGATTGTACACCAAAATTAGATCAAAATAATGTGTAGTTTGATATTATGATGAAGAGGAGTAAAAAATTATAGCCTAATAGTAAAACTTTAATGAATGTTATGGCCAAAACAAAGATATTAAAAAAATTAGTGAAAGAATTGAACAACAATCACAAATAAATATCATTAACCAAGAAAAGTAAAAAATAATATTATAGCATAACAGAGGCAAGACATTACCTAATATGGTTCCAACAATCATCAATTTAGTTCCAAATGATTCACTTCTAAAACCCAAAAGAGGCAAGACGTTTGATAGAGCTAGCTAACATACATTGTAAGAACAATGGATTCCATAAGGATTAAGGCAATACCACTAAGTGGTGCTTGAGCCCCCAAGTGAAGCAACATAAAGAATGCTTAGCTCATTTATGAAAGATTGTTACACATTAATTATATGTTATGATTGACTATTAAGAATCCTAACTATGGTTAACTCATGTGAGTGTTTTGTATTAAGCATCGTAAACTATTGTTTTGTGAGTATATTCTCTAATCAATTGTTTTTTTGTTGATAAAAAATTAGATGCATGATTACCCTTAAGGGTATGGTAGTAATGTGAATATGATCATGCTTCCTTGATTATACTTGACATTAATATATTTCATAATTGTTGAATGAAGTTCAAAATGAAATTATCGTTTACACTGAACAAATGCTAGATTTATTCCTGGACATAGAGTTGCTCATCGTTTCTAAGGGTTTACCCACACTTTTACAAATGAACATGAATATTATGAACTAAGAAAAGTAAAAAGGAAATGACAGCATACGAATAACAGTTCAACGGAGGAGAAATAGTTAGTGACATAAGACAAAAAATAGGAAAACAATATCAAGTCATAATAGGTCACACTTCAATGAAAGTTTTTACCAAAGGTAAGATATATAAAAAAAATAGTGAAAGTATTAAATAATAAACATAAACGAAGATGAATACCAAGAACCAAGAAAAGTTAAAAAAAAATTTACAGAATAAGAGTAACACTTCAATGGAATGTTATTAAAACTGATTCGGACTGGCCGGTTCAACCGGAGAACCGGTCAACCGGTCCCATAACCGGTACGAAACAAGTGTTGTGTCGGATAAGCATCAAAACCGGTGTAAACCGGTGAAAAACTGGTGAACCGTGTCAAAACCGGTGAACCGGCCGAAATTTGATTGAACCGGTTGGTTCATACATGTAATTTTAAAGAACCCCACATAGGCACATACCGCATAGAATTAGAAGATGATGATGCACAACTAATAACTTTTTTATTTTTTATTTTTTTCATACATGTAATGTTTTTTATTGCATTATCAGTTTTGGTTCTAATAACTAATTTATTTTATTGTTAACTTGTATAAAAATTGATGTATGAAAAATGATATTGTTGTAGATCAATTAAATTTAGAAGATGATGATGATGCAATGTGAACCTAGTTGAAGATAACATTAGTCAAGCTTTGGACTTAAAGGTGAAGAGATGGAACCTCAATATGAAACAACTTTAACTCTTTGATGTTAAAGTTTTAAATATATAATATGTTTTGTAGACTGAGTTATGAACTTGCGTCATATGTTTCGAGTTTGTTAAGTAAGACAAGTACTTGTGGATTACTATTTGTATTTGTAATTTAGACTTTGGATTTATTAAAGTTGTTTGTTTATGAGAATTCTTACTTTGACTATAAATATGGATTATAAATTTGAGTATCTACATATTAGATATTTTTGTTACAGGTTTACACACACACACACACATATATATATAAGCATGTATGTCCGGTTTAACCGGTTTAATCCCATGCGGTTTAATTACTGAACCACTGGTTAAACCACTAAACCAGTACCCTCACCGGTTTGATGACCGGTCCGGTTTTAATAACATTGCTTCAATGAAAGATATGACCAAAGTTAAGATTAAAAAATAAAGAACAGTGAAAACATTAAACAATAAACATAAATGAATATGAATCTCATGAACCACAAGAAAAGTAAAAAAAAAATTACAGCATAAGTAACACTTCATTGAAAGATATGACCAAAGTTAAGATTAAAAAACAAAGAACCTAAGCAAATATAAAAAAAAAATTAAGAAGACAAATGGCAAACAAAATTGGAAGAAGATCACCCTATAATAATCCTTGGTAAATTAAACATATCACTTTCTTTCAAAATCAAAGAGCCTCACCAAATATAAAGCAAAATTAAGAAGACAAACATGAAGAAGAACACAACCCATATAATAAAGAAAAAATGAAATGAGAGGGGGCAAATGACATTCTAAAGGCATAAAGAAAAAATGAAGAAAATCATTTTATAAATCATTCCTTCATCCAGATTTAAAGTGAAATTCAAAAGTGGCTTATCTGTGATTTCAAATGATATTGAAGGCGAGCCATGATTTAATTGTTTTGGGAAGTTAAACCATCGACTATAATTTTGTTGACCATCATTTACGTTGGTCATGATTTCAATTTAATGGTATCAGTAATTAAAATTGTTTTTAGGAAGTTAAAACAACATCTATGATTTTTTGCCATGACTTAAGTTGGTCATTATTTTAGTTCAATGACATCAATGCCACTAGTAATAAAAATAAGGATAATGTGACAAATCAGAGAAATGAAGAGGCATATAACGAATTGGTAAGTGACTATTATTTCAATTTAATGACATCAATAATTAAAATTGTGTGTTTGGGAAGTTAAAACATCATTTATGATATTTTTTGCCATGGTGTACGTTGATCATTATTTCAATTCAGTGACATCAATAATGAAAATAAGGATAATATAATAAATAGATATATAAAAAACAAATGATAAAAGAGTTTGTCATGTTATCATATGTGTGAGGATGTATAGGAAGAGGTAGAGAGCTTTTGGAGGAAAGTTTTTTATTTAAAAAAGCAATGACAAAGTCTTCTTTATTTATTATTTATTATTATTATATAGTTAAAATAGATGTCACTTCAATATCAACAAAAATGATGAGCACCTAGGAACAAATATTAAATAGATCTAATATATCTTAAGATATTGTGAAAAAATTACTCAAAATCTATTCAAATTCAGACAAAACAATTTTATCTATTAAAACATAATGAATTTAAATGGACAAAAAATAATAGATATTTTAATCATAGATGAATGAAAATTTATTTGATTGAATATTCAATTAGTCGAAAACTAAATATTCACAAACATTGTCTATTAATTTTTTTATTTTCTTCACAGGACATGTGAATATAATGTGATTAATAGTAACAATTTATTATTGAATACATTGTATATTTAAATATTCACTAAAAAATTATATGTAAAATCTTCAACGTTCAATGTTGAAAAATGATTTTTTTTTCTGGAAGTTCAAAAAGTCAATTTTTGAAAAAGAAAGTGCTTTTAAAAAATTAAAAAGTAATTTTTTTAGAAAAGGTGATTTTCTTAAAAATGATTTTAATTTTTTTAAACAGTGATTTTAGGGGGGAAAACATAACAATGGTAAAAAAACGGTTTTAAAACAACTTTTTTTAATAAATCAAATTACTTTATTAAAGCTGTGGTCTTGAAATGGATGATTTTTTCTTTCCTAAAGTGTTTTTAATGTTAATTAAAAAATGTAAATGGATTGGCCTTCTAATCCATTAAGCTATGGGATTAAAGCGAATGTACAGGATATCATGATAGTAATGGAAAAAAGAATTAATTTCTTACCTTAAAATGGTAAGAAGATATATTTAGTAGTATTAGAAAAAAAGATAACATGGAGATGATAGCTCTACGCCTATACCAATGGGAAAATATATAAAGGGGAAGCAGTGTTGTTAAAACTGTACCGGTTATCAAACCGGTTAGGTACTGATATAGTGGTACAGTGGTTCAATTAGTGGTTCAGTAATTAAACCGCATGCCGGTTAAACCGGACATACCTACTTATATTTATATATATATAAACCTATAACAAAAAAAATTCAAATAGGGAGATACTTAAATTTATAATTCATATTTATAATCTACTCAAAATTCACATAAACAAACGACTTTAAGTCTTTAACAAATTCAAAATCTAAATTACAAAACATATATCAATCTAAAAGTATTACTTAACAACCGCAAAATATAAATCAATGACACAAGTTCATAACCCACTCTACAAAACAAATAAATTTGGAGTTTTAACATTTAACACCAAAGTTATATGAATATTATACTTTTCTACCAAATCCTATCTTCAGACAGTACTCCAAGATTACACAAATGTCACTGAGATTACACACGAATGTTAGGAACCAAAATGTGTAATCTAAGTATGTCTTGGAAGCATGTGTCTTGAAGTGTTGAAGAAGGGTTGGAAAGATGAGTCATCCTTGTAATGAGTTTTTAAGTTTTAAAAAAAAAAAAAATTTATGTGTATAAACTGACCGGTTTAATAAAATACCGGTCGGTTCACCGGTTTGAACCGGTTTTTGACCGGTTTTGATACTTGGCCGGTTCAACACTTGTACCGTACCGGTTAGGGGACCGATTCACCGATTTTTCGGTTGAACTGGCCGGTACGGTACAGTTTTAATATCTATGAGTGGAAGTATGAGGGGCAGTCTTAGAATCTTGTTATGAGTGGAATGATTGGGAGTTTAAGAGGAAAATCAGTAAATGCATAAAGGATTTGTTCAAACATCACAAGTTTAACTAGACGTGGACGGCGGTGCTTTTTGTTATCGCGGTATTATTAGCATTTCTGTGGGTTAAGTAATTATAATCTATCTGTTAAAAGTATAATTAGTATAATATTGGTGGTAATTTATTTACATTACTTTTAACAAAAGAAATTGTTTAAAAAGTTAAGAGTTCAATTCCTGAGAATAATATTTGTTTGGAGGAGCAGTTACACATAGGATATACTTGATAATATTTAAAAGAAATTGTTTGGATATTGTAAATTATTTTTTAGAAGTATAAACAAATTAGTGATATATGATTTTCCACAACAATATTTTAAATTTTAATAGAAATATTATGATTGTATGACGAATATAATTTTTTACTATATTATTTAAATATGTGTTAAGTTTAATAGTTTTTAGTTGAACCGATTAATCCAATGTAATTTTAATATCTATGAAGAGAAGAATAAGATGGAATTACATTTTTAATATTTTTTATTTAAATTGAAAATATAACAAATAAATTGCATATTAATTAGGTATTATTCTCTTTACTTTTAAATTTTTTTGGCCAATGAAGACTTTACTCTCAATCCTAAACAATAATAATGTAAGTTGATAAAAAACACATTAGTTATAGATAAGTTTTTTTTGGTACATAGTATTATTTAACTTTTTAGATAATGAACTAATATTTTTTGGGTTTCGTGGCTGTCATTCCAAATAAGTGTCGCTCCCAATAATCGAACCATTAATATTGGGAATCCAGCTTACACCACTAAGCCAATGTCTTGTTGGTGGTCATATAGAAGTTTTTTTGTTTACCACATGCATCCTCGCACTAAACGCAATCCTGTCCGACTCGACAACATCCACATGTATGTGAGGCTAACACTCATAATGAATATTTTTTTAATCACAAAACTCGAACCCGAGATTTTGCTTAAGGGAAATTAAACTTGTACCACTTGAACCAATACCCATTGGTAGCTAATATATTATATAACACTATAATATTTTGTTCATTATAAAGGAATATAACATGTTAAAATTACTTTACTTATAAAAAATGTTAAGCATTTAATATGTATATACAAACAATGTAATTATTTTTACATTGTTGACATATATGTTAAATATCATTAACTCGTAAAAAAAATAATATAAATAAATGATAAATAATGTGTTATGTGTAAACAAAATTACACTAATAATATATATCAGAATATAATATCTATACACAATTTAATATTATCAGATGATGATATCTATACTCGTATTGTATTAGTCTAACAAACTCATATTCCAACTCAACATACATTTATTTCTCATATTAGTATCAGTATATGATAGCCCTTTGTACTCCTAGGGAATGGATACAAGCCTTGATTATAGCTGCAAAACCCAAGATTATTTAAATATACGCACAAACATATATATACTTACATAATAACTAATCGATTGATTTTGCTACCTTCACCATTCTCACTACCGATACAAGGTTAGGGTTTTTCATCCTTCACTCTCACACTCCTCTCTCTTCTCTTTCACTCCAACTTCTTCTCACTCCTTTTTCTCTTTCTTCATATTATTTGCAGTTTCTATGGCGAAAGCTTCTTCTGGAACCGTGAATCCACATGGTCACAGTGGAGTTCGAATTGTTGTTGCCGGAGATCAAGGAACTGGAAAATCAAGTCTCATCATAACTGCCGCTGCTGAAAATTTCCCCATTAATGTTCCTCATATCTTGCCTCCTACTAGGTTGCCCGAAGATCTCTATCCTGATCGTGTTCCAATCACAATCATTGATACATCTTCTCGGTATAATTGTGAACTTGTTTTCTAAATTCGTTTGTTGATTCCGCTATTTACTGTATATTGAATTTAAACTAAACAGAAATTTGAATTTGTGGTTGTAGATTTGTTTATTCTTTGATTAATGTTTATTCTTAAAAATCTGAATGTGTTGATTGAATTATTGTTTGTTATTATTATTTTGCAGATCTGAGGATAGTGATAAAGTTGCTGAAGAATTGCAGCGCGCTGACACAGTTGTTCTCACTTATGCTTGTGATCGGCCTGAGACACTTGAAAATCTGAGTACATTTTGGCTCCCACATGTCCGGAAATTAGAGGTTATCATCTTATGTTTTAATCTTTTTGCCCTATCGAAGGATTGTATATTCAATTGCAGCTCTATTTTTTATTCTTCAGCAGTGAATATAGAGTTAAGAGGAGGGATAAAATAGTTGTTTCTTGACAATGAAAGAGGGGGACATCGATGCATTAGTGGAAACTGTTAAAAACCAGTTCCGATCTACTTACATCTGTGCTTCATACAGTTTGATTAGATTGACATAATTTTTTTGCCCTGCTTTTTTGTGTAATGTACATATGGATGACATAGATATTTGAACCCATTGAGCAGGTGAAAGTCCCAGTTATAGTGGTTGGTTGTAAGCTTGATTTGAGAGATGAAAATCAACAGGTGAGCCTAGAACAGGTGATGTCACCAATAATGCAACAGTTCCGAGAAATTGAAACTTGCATTGAGTGTTCAGCATCCAGGCATATCCAGGTATCTTCTTTTTATGGCATTAAATGCTTTGACATCCTATATTGAAGGTACTGATGAGTTATATCTGAATTACGTTTCATGCGATTATAATTGAATTCCATTTTTGAAGGTCCCCGAAGTCTTCTACTACGCGCAAAAGGCTGTTCTTCATCCAACAGCTCCATTATTTGATCAGGAGTCACAGACTCTAAAGCCTCGATGTGTGCGGGCTTTGAAGCGGATTTTTATCCTCTGTGACCATGACAGAGATGGTGCCCTTAGTGATGCTGAGCTGAATGATTTTCAGGTTGTATATCCCTCTTTTCAGATGACAACATTAAATATTGAAATCAGGCCTTTAATTATCTAGCACTTTGAAGTGTGATTATAAGTTTATTTATTATGTTTTAGCAAGATAATTTGCATAAGGTTTGTGAAAAAAATCTAACAAATCTGTCAACAGGTTAAATGTTTCAATGCACCTTTGCAACCATCTGAAATTGTGGGTGTAAAGAAGGTTGTGCAAGAAAAATTGTCTGAAGGTGTCAATGAGCGTGGGCTTACATTGACAGGATTCCTCTTTCTTCATGCCCTTTTCATAGAAAAGGGGCGTCTTGAGACAACATGGACTGTTCTTAGGAAGTTCGGATATAATGATGAAATCAAGCTTGCTGATGATCTAATTCCGCCTTTGAAACTGGCTCCCGATCAGGTATTTATTTTGAGATGAATCATGAATTTTAACATTGTCGATTGTGGATGGTGTAGATTTTGTTTACCTGTCTGAGATCAATTTGTGGAGCGCAGTGAGTTTTTATCTTGTTCTGATATAAATTGGCTTTGATGTCTGCAGAGTGTGGAGCTGACAAATGAAGCACTTGATTTCTTGAAAGCAATCTTTGATGCTTTTGACGGTGATGGAGTACGTCATTTGTGCACATGCCTTGAATATTTTTACTTTTCTATGCTTCCTGTTATGTTATTTTCAAACATTTTCTCAAATGGCTTTCTTGTGATGTAGATTGCAAATTTTAACCTGCCTAATTTTTCTTGAAGTTTGTCTATATCTTTTGTTCCTCCAGGATGGGATGTTGCGACCTCGTGAACTTGAGGAATTGTTTTCTACAGCCCCAGAAAGGTAGATTGATTTCTCACATTCTGTGCTTGATACATTATTATCCACGATTACAGGTAGATTACTTTGCATTGGTTTCTTTTACTGAATTGGGAGTGGGAAAGTGTTATGAGGATCTGGTATATACTTTTTGTCTTTTTTCAATCTTTTTACAAACCCTAGCTATGGTAATTTTTCTTATGTATGCCTTTTCCAAGCCTGAATGTTAATTAGGACTCTTGCCAATGTTATTTTATATTATTATGATTTATTGATTGCAGTCCTTGGACTGGAACTCTATATGAGAATGCTGCAGAGAAAAATGCATTTGGAGGACTATCGCTTGATGCATTTTTGTCAGAGGTGTGCAAGTTTTCTATATCCTCTCTCTGTTCCACTGTCCCTGCATTTTTTAATGATGCTTTTATAAGTGTGTGTCTATTGTGTTAGAGAGTTTCATCACTCAAATTTGAAAGTGCCTTGGAATCAAGGTTGCTTAAACTGTGTCAACCAATTATTTTATCTATTTCCTTAATTTGAATATGTATGGCTATATATCTGATTCTTGTACCTTTATTGCATATGGTGTTTTATCTGCCATGCCATTCATAACCATTGTTCTTTTCGTTTTTCTGGACAGTGGGCACTTATGACACTTCTGAACCCAACTTTTAGTGTGGAGAATCTGATATACATTGGTTACACTGGTGATCCTTCATCCGCTATCCGTGTGACTAGGCGAAGGCGTTTAGATCGCAAGAAGCAACGTTCAGAAAGAAATGTTTTGCAGTGCTTTGTTTTTGGGCCTAGGAATGCTGGAAAATCTGCCTTATTGAATTCTTTTATTGGAAGGTTTTTTCCTTTTATATTTTATCTTGAAGCTTCCTGCCTTGGTGATGTAACTTTAGCCTTACTGTTGCTGAATTAACAATGCAGGCCATATTCGGAAAACTCCAACCCAACCACCGAGGACCGATATGCTGTAAATGTTGTTGATATTTCTGTGGTAAATGATACTTTTGTGTCATTTTACAATATCTGCTGCTTACTAAGCAAAAAGTTTCTTCTCCCTCCCCATTTCTAATACTAGAGTAGTCTTTCTTTTGTATTCATTTTATTTTTCGTGGCATTTCTTTCATCTCAACTATGCGTTTTATCATATTTTTTGCAGGAAAACAAAAAATATCTTGTACTGAGAGAGATTCCCGAAGATGGAGTTAGAAATCTGCTGTCCAACAAGGAATCTTTAGCCTCATGTGACATAGCTGTTTTTGTTCACGACAGGTGACTGCTGATATTAAATAACTCTATTCATTATGGATTATCTTTGTTACTTTACTATTTGCAAAAGGTACTGAGTTCATAATTGTATTTTTAGAAATGGTTTCATGTTTATGTTGAACCCAGAATGCAGATAAGGCATGAAATAAAATATTTTATTGCAGAGAACACTCATCATGTATTTGTTTTTATTTTGATATTTTGCATCAGGACAGGGTAAATAACTTATTTCAAAGTATTATATATAAAATCTGTAAGAAAGTGCCACTCATTCCCCTGAATTGATCTCTTAATTAATATTTTGTAGTCTGTTTGGATAGTTTTAGCTGATAAGCAATAATTTAACATCATAATTGATAATCACTTAGAAATATCTGTTGTGAGTTTGGATGAGCTTCCTAAAACAGCTTATAGGCATAGCTGAGAGAAACAATATCTGACACAATTTTATAAACTTGCATTTGCTATATACACACATAAATTGAAGACAAGTTAATTCAAGATGATTAAGTCATTTCGGATTTATATAATATGAACTCAAAAGGCTTTGATTAAATTGGCTTCTCATCCATGGCAATCTGAGTTAGCTATCATTTCATGGCCATTTCGCATGGACAACCCATAGTTGAAAAAATGTGGATATATAGAGCTGACCAAATTATTAATGCAGGTCTGATGAGTCCTCCTGGAGGGCGTCATCTGAACTGCTGGTAGAAATCGCTGGTCATGGAGAAGATACTGGCTTTGAGGTGCCCTGCCTTATAGTTGCAACTAAAGATGATCTGGATTCATTTCCAATGGCTATACAAGAGTCGACTAGGGTATTTTTTATTGGCTTATTTCTTTGCATGATTGTATGCATAAGAAGTGTGCATGTTGTTTGTTCTTGTGATTTTGGATTGTGCTTAACATATGCTTTTAAATTATTGGATGGTTAGAAAAGAAATCTATTTGAGTTAGTGAAGACAACATGTTTTGAAATTGTTTTTTCATCTTAATTTTCCAAACATAAAATATGGTTAAGTAGTAATAGTCTGTCTATTGATATATTTTTTTGTCGTTATGAAATTTTATTCCCCACCTTGGAAGTCCAGTTTGATTTTTGTTGTTTCACTATTTATATATAAGAGCTGTGTTGTGGCACCTCTTTGAGATATTTACATTTTACTGGGATGTTTATTTTTTTAGTGAGTTACTTGGTTTACCATTTTAATGGCATAATTTAGAGATACAGGTCATGAGCCATGACTATGCAAAAGATAAAACACACTTCATAATTATATGTTACTTTCCATTTGGATTTTTCAGATTTTCATCTCCGAATTCCATATTAGAATTGACTTGAGAAGACAAATAAGGCATTGGGTTAGTTTTCCCATATTAGCTAAGTATAAGATTTGTAGCATAAGGTTGATTCATCTAGCCGGTGTGCTCTGAAGATGAGAAAATAAACAACTAATAAGGCTAACTTACCAAACAAGATACTCATTCCAAACAGAAGTTTTATTATGACTATTTTGTAGATTATCTTTGATTGGTTTCACTCTGACTGCTCTGTTAATATTCATAATTATATAGTTTTCTTGTCATGCTGTGTGAGTAATGTGATGTGAAGCGAAGCCCTGGGTACATGTAATTTTAACAATTAGCCACATGTGCTTTATGCTGAAAAATGTTCAAGAAGCTGCCTTCCCCTTACTCAACTGCAATGACACTTTTGACTTGTCTGTTTTGCAGGTTAGTCAGGATATGGGAGTAGAGGCTCCTATCCCAATAAGTGTGAAGTTAGGGGATTTCAACAGTCTTTTCCGCCGTATTGTAACTGCTGCCGAACACCCTCATTTAAGCATTCCAGAAACTGAAGCTGGGAGAAGTCGCAAGCAGTACCACAGGCTTATAAATCGTTCTCTAATGGTTGTTTCAGGTATGACAGCTTTTGGCTTGACTCATTCCTTCATTACATTCCACATTTTAAGCTGTTTTATCTTATGTGTTAACTGAAATGTGCCTTTAATCTTGCTTGCATTGTGGTGATGTGATTGTCATGATTTAGATGTTCTTTGTCTTTTGTTTAGTTGTCAGCTTTGATTTTAAAGGTTTTTGGTATGTTGTCTCATAATCTTGAGGTATTGTGCAACTGTGATGCACAGGTCTGTACACTCATTAAGCTTCTTATCGTCATCTTACCTTTATGTGAATCTTTTTTATTTTTGTGTGGGGTAAAATAATGAGTTTTGAACCTATTACTCCATGAAAACTACTCAAATTCCTCACTACTAGTTCAATCCTAGTGGCTTACCTTTATCTGAATCTTGTTATTTTCATTTTTCACTCTTTCAGTTGATCTGTTTCATATTTTTTCTGGGCTTACCTTGATCTTGTTTCATATCGTTCTACCTTGGAATTTAAGGATTATTGAGGCTATAAATTATCAGCAATATCAAAGTTTAGCAGATTAATAAATACACGAGTTACTAAGGCCACACAGTAGACTACTTAGGGTCCGTTGTAAGTTGAGTTTTGGAGGGGAAGGAAAATGGAAGACTTCAGAGTCATGAAATACACTTGTGAGACGACTACAAGTCTTTCCTTTCTTTCTCCTCCAAAACCCAAATCGTAATAGGACCCTTAGAGGGATGCCTTCCTGTATAAACTTAAAAAACAAAAAAATACAACAGGTTTATTTATTTAGGTCATTGATTTAATAGACAAATAGTGGTTTTTTATTTAATGCTTCTGCCCTTTTTGTTCCATTGTTCATTAAATTTATTATCTCAAAATATTGCAGTTGGAGCTGCAGTGGCTGTAGTTGGTCTGGCTGCTTATCGGGTATATGCTTCAAGGAAGAATTCTTCTGGTTAAAAGACAGGTTTTGTTAATGGTCCAGCCTCTATTTATACCCTGTGATCTGAAGATGCATCTTTCCCTGGCTAGCTACGTAGCTATGCTACCTTCAACATTAAGTTGGCTATTTTATGCCAATTGTTGTAGAGATTCAAACTGTCTTCTATCTCTCTTTCTTTCTTTTACAATATCAATACAAGTTTTCATTGTGTTTCCCCCCATCTTTTGCTGGCTAGGGACTTCGTGAAGTTACAATAATAATGGGTTATCATGTCGACCCAGTTAATTACTGGAAAGTTGGAAAGAATGAAAGCCTATCTCTACAATTTATAGACAAGGTTGTAGTTAAAGATCCTTTAGCCTTGCAATTGCCGAAAATCGATAGAAATGGTTATCAGATTTTTAAGTGCGCTATATGAACCAAACTACTGTATGTTGGTTTTCACTTCCCCCCGTCTCTTCCTCTACTTATTTGTTTTGAGCTGATAGCCATTATTTTGTTGAATGGCCTTCTTGGGCATAAATTCAAGTGCTATAGTAATTATAGATTCTGTCTAACCAGCAAATTTGAAGTTGTAACTTGTAACTAAGTTGAAGCTCCTGTGGGATGAGCTTTATTGCAGAACACTTGCGGAGGTTAAGCTTGGCAATATGATCTTGATCTCACCCTACATGTAGGTACCTCACCCTGCATGGATGGGAGAGGTGAATGCGGTTTTGAAGTCGGGTTATTCCCATCTATTTTTTCGTATAATAACATTATGTTTCAAGAAGGAAGGTCTCCTATCTCCTTTTGGTGTGCTCATTTGTGTTTCATATCAATTAAAATGTGTCATTTAATTGAATATATATATATATATTATAAAAATATAAAATAATATTTTTGTATTATTTATTGTAATTCTACTAAATAGAGATGTGTAGATAAAAAGAAAAGGTTATATGTGATCCTCTCTAAGGCATGTTATCCTCAAAACAAAAAAAGACACGCAAGGGATAATAAATAATAGAAAAAGACTTGTGTGAAGACATATCTATGTAGAGACAATCAATAAATGATTTACAATATATTAAAAATTTAATTCTAATTAAAATTTATTATTAAATGATAACACTAACAAATATAAATGTTTATGTTTCCAAATATGACATATTGGTTATATTTTCTTACAAGTTTTTCTATTTGACCACAAATGGACCACTCATTATAACTAGGCCTTTGAAGAATAAACATGGAGTGGCGGAGATTGTTAATTAGAGGTTTCGACATTTAATTCATAAAGAAACTAAATGTTTTAAATATTTGTTATGAAGATTTTTATTGCTCATCATAATCTTATCAAATTCGATTATGTCTATGGAAGGTATTTGCGATTTAAAAAAGGAATGGAAATTCATATAAATTAAAATTGTCCGATAGCATTCATTTTAATTTAGTATTGTATACAAGATTAGAGTTTCGAATTATGGAATAAAGTTTATTGGCAATAGATAGGTTCTGTGTCACACTGCACGCATGGTATCCTAGTGATGGATTGGTTATGTTTCATTTCCCCAACAAATTCTTAGCAAGAATATTATATTTGTTGTAATCATGATGAGATCGTGACAAAAGGTGCCTCCAAAATAAGGCTTCACGCAAAATTTCGACCCAGCAAAACCTTATACGAATATCGTCAAATATACACATCTTCAAAACTATCACACTTGCAATACTTTTGGAACCAATTATGATTTCCAAGTTTTTTTCCTTTTCCTTTTTATCATCAAAGAGAAAAGCTGATCCTTATCTCATTCTCTTGCATGTCTCCATAACCCTCTCGCTTTTTATACTTCCCGTGAAGCCCAAAAGACTCCCTATTATCACCACCATACTTGATCAGGTGGAGAAAACAAAGCCTGCATGGTTTGATGCTATAGAAAAAATCACTGGCACGAGCAAGAAGAGTATTAAGGTGGGTCTAGTTAATATTGATACAACAATTAATGATAACAGTTTATTATATGAACAACTTGATGCACTGCACCCACAAGTAGAGACAGTATCTATTGAGTTTGATCATGTAGATCAAAACATGAAATGGGAAGACATTTTTCCTGAATGGATTAGTGAAAATAATTCCAAGTGCCCTATTTTGCCAATGCCAAAGTTGGAGGATTATCAAGATCTCAATGTGGTGGTGGCAAGAGTTCCATGTGTGGAAGGTGTTAGGGATGTGTTTAGGTTGCAAGTTAATTTGGTGGTAGCTAATTTGGCAATGGAGAGTGGGTGGGTGAAGGAGTTGGAAGTTGATGAAGATGTTTATGTTGTGTTTATTGGGTCTTGTGGTCCCATCGTAGATATTTTCAAATGTGATGATCTATTTTTGCATCAATTAGGTGAGTATTGGGTGTATAGACCTGATTTGAAGAGCCTTAGACAAAAAATGCTTATGCCTGTTGGTACCTGCAAGGTTGCTCCTGGTTATGCAGTAAAAGGTACATTTTCGTTTCAATTAAGCTAGATACAATAAGTTTTTAAAATTATTTCTTTTTGAATGTTATTTGATCATCTTGTTTGATAGATAAAAGTAGAATAAAAAGAATGAAGAACATAGTGGCCTGGTGGGTTATAATTTTATTATACATATCCTAGAAACTTAACTTACTACAAAATCAAACAAGATAATAAAAAATGCGATAGCAAGTGTAGGAGACTCCTATATAATAGATTTAGATGTAAGGAGTCTTGCTTCCTTAAGCGGAATGAGTAGAATTTGAATCATAAACTCTAAACTAGTTAGGTCATGATTAGATAAAAAAATCTGAAAATAATTTCCCAATCAAATCAAATCTGTTTAAATTGCTACCATTCATTACATTAAATAGAAATTATTCCCATTTTATATTAAGTAATTATTCTCTTATGTTTTCATTATAAAAAACATAATTGGTTATAGGAATATGAATAAGCAACTTGTACTAATGAAGAGTATGAATAATCAAATGTAAATTTCATAGCTTGCCTCACTCGGAAAATAAAAGAAGTAACATGTTTTGTTTATGATGATCATGTTCAGGTAAAGAGGTGTGGAGGGCCTATATGTCACAATCAGCAGCAACATTGAAATACAATTACACCATGCAAATTCCAAGGCTAGCCTATGTAACAATCCTCCACTCCTCAGAAGCTTATGTTTGTGGTGCAATAGCTCTAGCACAAAGCATCACCCTTCAAAGCAATAACAGCATTCTTCATGATAACAACTATAACATAGACCTACTCCTCCTTGCAGATTATTCCATTGGTCCCAACTCCATAAAAGGTTTAAAAGCTGCAGGTTGGAAAATTAGACGCATTAAACGTATCTTAAACCCTTTTGCCAAAAAAGGTTCATATAATGAATGGAACTATAGCAAGCTTAGAGTATGGCAACTCACAATGTATGACAAAATCATCTTCCTAGATTCTGATATTCTAGTACTCAAAAACATCGATGATTTCTTCACTTACCCTCAATTATCGGCTGCACCTAATAACCTTATGGTATTCAATTCGGGGTTGATGGTTATTGAACCTTCAATGTGCATGTTTGAGCATTTTATGATGCAAAGTTTGAAGGTGAAACCATATAATGGAGGTGACCAAGGTTTTGTTAATGAAATATTCACATGGTGGCATAGGTTGCCAAGAAAGTTGAACTACCTCAAGATTTTTCAAAAGAAGAATGAGAAGCAAGATAATGAGGTTCCTGAGGACATTTATGTCATGCATTACTTGGGTTTGAAGCCATGGAATTGTTATAGAGATTATGATTGTAATTGGGACATGGAGAATCACCATATTTTTGCAAGTGATTCAGCTCATAAAAGGTGGTGGATGGTTTATGATGCAATGCCGGTGGAGTTGCAATCTTATTGTGGCCTTACAAAGAAAATGGAGGAAAGGATAATTAAACACAGAAGAATAGCAAGAAATGCTACTTTGTGTGACGTGCATTGGAAAATCGAGGTTAAAGATCCTAGAAGGAAACATTATGTGGATTAGAATTAGGTTATAGGTTCACAGTTTCATGACGAGAGGATAGAAGATGCAAGTTGCATTGCATGTTTCAAAATGTCTACAAATGGAATGGTAGTGTAATTTTATATAATTTGGGGTGAAAAAATTAACTAATGTATACAAATATTTTTTGAAATAAAAATGTTTGCACTCAACGATGTAAAAGTTTGATATGTTATTAGTCCATCATACACTATTTATTTTAATCATTATTGATTCTTCAAATAAAATAATATAAATAAATAATGGATTATATATTGAACGTGTACAAATTTTTATAATGACAATACATAAATATTACACTTATATTGTGTGTGTGAAACTTAATGTTTTGTTTGGTTGAGAGAAGAAAGTGAGAAAAGAGAAATATAGGAGAAAGATAAAGAGGGAAAGAAATAAGAAATAAATGATAAAATGAATAAAATTTAATATTATTTAGTAAGTAACCCACTTTCGGAGTGTGCGATTGACTCTCTCAACAAGTGTCACTTTTACGAATTAAATTATTGACCTTTAAGTCATCCTGAAAATTTAGTAATGTCTTACACCATTAGATAAATAACTTGGTCTATCTTCTTTGTTTGATTGAATATAAAGTAGAATAAAAAAACATTATATTTGAAAAGACAAAAACGCCATTAAATAAAAAGAATGAAAAAATATTAACAAATAAGAGTTTGTAAGGTTATAGTTGTCATTTCATGTATCAAGCTCTTTCTCCTGTGCTTTCTCTCCAAATCATATATGATGAGAAAGAATTTTATGTGTATCCTAATTATTTTTGTTCTTTCCACCTTTATCTCTTTCCAATTAAAGAAGAGAAAAATATACTTTCTTCATAATTTTTCTCCCCTCAACTTCTTTCTTCTCTATCCCTCCCCAACCATATAAAAACTTGAGGTTCCATGCAAATGCTTTATTAACCCTACTGTTTTATTGTTTTGGAGGTTACATATAAGTTTATTATGCACAGTTGAATCATATATATTATATAATTAAGATATTTATGTACTTCATTTGGGTTTAATCTTGGAGATGGTTTTTACATTTGTAAATTGCCAAAATTATTGTAGTGTCTCCTTCTGACCCTTTGTTGCTTAGAGTTATAGATGCAATGTTTTAACTCGGTGGTAGCAAATCCAACTAATGTAGAATATATCCATAACAAGGAATCTAATCTTTATAATTGAGATTGGGTGTCTCCTACTAATTTCTTTTATAACAATATAATTGGAATCCCCATAAGAAATGAGATTATGATTGTATTATTATTCTTTTTGAGGCACGAGAATTGATGTATATATTTCAATTATCATTTTATTAGATTTGTATCTATCATGAGTCATGACATAAATATAAATATGGGTTATTATTTCTACTACCTACATCATATCTTTTGTCCTTTTTAAAATACAAAAAATATACTTTTTGTTTGTGTACGTTAACCTTTAATAACAAATGATATGAAATGAACAAATTATTGTTTTTATCAATGTGTGTAAAATTTTATATATTGTCAATACATTATATATTATTGGTTTGTATTAATTTTGTTTGAAAATCAACGATTGTTAACATATGAATAGTAAATGATTTGTTAATAGTATACAAATACTTATACTATTAGTGTATAACATGAAATCATTTTATTATTATTATTTTGTTTAAACGTTTAGGTGAATGGAGTTGTATGAACTTTCTATACAACTCTAATTGCAAAAATACTTATACATTATTATTATTTATTATTTTTTTATGCATTCTAAAAGGGATATTTTTCGTAGTATAAAAAAACATATCAACTCACTACAAGAAATTTGTCATATACTTACGGACAAAAATCATTGGTAAATGATAAAAATCGTAGGTATATTACAAAGAACTTTTACTTACGGAAGTTTGTGTCCATCGTATTTAAGTCGCTATACCTAAAGTTTTTCACCGTCACTATAGGTTTTAGTGATGATTGTCGGGGGCGTAAGTATAAAACTTCAACCTATAACTTCGGATTTTGTCTGTCACTATAAGTTACCTACGTATTTCCTCTGTCACTATAGGTTTTTTTGAATGTTTTTCTTATACCTACAATTTTATCCTATTGGTATAGTATTGATGATAGTAAAAGAGTTATACATATGTTTATAGTCTCATTTCAATTTGTTTTAGTGACTAATGTAATATGAAATCATAATGGAAAAATAAATATTGGAACACATCATAATATTTAAAATTAAAAAAGTTATACAATCCGATGTAAAACGAGTTAAATATATTCACCTAAAAATATCATAACTACATATCATACACATAAGGAAGTCTTACCATCCTACAAATTATACAATTTGGATGAGGTACATATAAATAGATACAAATTGTGTTTCCAAAAAAATCAAAATGATTCCTTTATGAGTTCGTTGCATGAAAAAGAAATTAGTCGTCTAATCTTCATCTGCAAGGAATAAAAATGACATTAATGAATGAATAAAATAAATGAAAAAACTCTAGTAATAAAAATTGTCATATCATATTCATTATCTTCATTACAATCTGAATTTGGAGAACTAAACAAAAATAAAAGAGTATAAGTTACCTAACTATTTTGGTGTATACAAATTAATGTGATCTATTTTGTGCTACAACTCTAGCCTCATATGCCAAATGAATCACCAAATGCATCTTAAGAGTAAAAAAGGATGGAGGAAAAATCATTTCTAGATGACAAAGTAATGTACTCATAGGAGACTTCAATTGCTCTAGAAAGTAGAAATTAAGCTCCTGATGACCCTCTTGCATCCAAATATGTATCAAACACACTTACAACACCATTATTTATCACATCGTACTACTAATGATTTGGCATAATGCAGCCCTTTGTCAAATAACCTAAAATAAAGAAAAAGTTGAGATCGCTAAAGGGATGCATTTTTCTAAGAGCATTGTTATATGCTCATACTAAATTCTCCTACTAATCTTCATACCTACAAAAAAAAATACATATCACTTATAATTCAATCATTAATAATTAAAATATCTTCTTATAGGTAGGAGAATTAGTACAATGATATATCATTTTCCATTTTCTTATTTAATTTAAAAATAAATAAAAATTTGGATCATTAAAAGTTTATTAACATTAATTATGATCTTAAATGTGCAGTTATTTCTCGGATAGAGTGGGACCAAACTCAGCTTTGGAAAATGTATCACAAAATGATTCTCTCGTACAAAGTACAAACAAGTGTCAGAATTTTACTATGCATAGTCATACATTCAATAACTTATGTACATGTGTAAAGTAGTAATGTTTAGTTTTTTTCGATGGGAAGTAGTAATGTTTAGTAGTGCTTTTGTTAAGGAACATGTCTATTATATCTACCAATTTTTACATAATATATTCTTATCTTATTTTAAAAAAAACTAATCATTTTGATATGTATGATTATTATTTTTAATAAATTTCATTGTTAGGATCAAATTATTTATCCTTTAACTTATTGACATCTAATAGAATATTTCATCATTAGACCATTTATAATTTTTATCTAAATCAAAAAGTATCATATTCTAAAAATAAATAATTAGTGATCTCCCCAGCCTGTTATTTTATTGTTAAAATATTAAAAATCATTGTTTTATTATTTTAAAGTCAACTATGTAGATTAAAATAACATTATAATGCTGTATTCTTTCCATCCACCACTCCCAACTCTCTCATATTTATGTAAAGGTGTAAAATGCATTACACCGTTATAAATAGGAGAAATCAAGCTAACTTCACATGGAAAAAAAACATTTCGAGTAATGCAGATGCAATTTAATAATTTTGCTTTTTATAATTGTCAATCGTACCATTTTTTTCTATTTGTTACTTATACAATTTTTTCTATAATATTGGAGACGATTTTGACCATACTCTTCCTTATGTCCAAGTATGCAGTCCATTTTTTTCTCCATATCTGTATTTGTAAGGAAATAAATGGAAAAAAGAAAGTTTGGGAATCAAGTCTTAAAACTAAATGAAGATTGTTTGTCTCATTTTTTATATTTCATTTGTTTATTAATGCAATCAAAAAAATATCATCTAATTAAGAAAATAATAATAATAATAATAATAAAGAATAAAATTTTTATATTAATTGATAGAATTTGATTCATATAAAAATTTCAAGACATGTCATTTTTTTCTTACTTAAAACCAACTAACAAATAGAGCGTTTCTTACCAAAATAGTGATTTAAATAGACAAAGTGCACGTCTATCAAATCTCTTAGACAAATTGCTGGATTTGTGTCAGAGCTGAATCAATGTTTCTCTTTTCTGTTTCTGACTGAATTAACTGCTAACCCACAAAGATCTTATCTATCTATTATCATTGTGTCATCATCACTCTCACTTCACTCAAAGCAAGAAAAGAAAAGAGAACATAAAACCATAATGAAGGTGAATGTGACTGAAGCAGAAGGGAAGACAATTCTAGATTCTGGGTGGTTGGCAGCAAGGTCCACTGAAGTTCATTTCAATGGCATTCAACTCACAACTACTAATCCTCCCACTGGTCCCACCTCACCATGGATGGAAGCTCTTGTTCCTTCAACGTAATCTATCCCCTTCATCTTTATACTTATAGCACTTTCATGTATTTTTTACTCATTCTTGAATACTGCTACGGAGTTCTCTCCACTGTAGCTACCCGATTTTCGGTTGGAAACTGGTTATTGCATAATGTCTTGTAATTATATTGTAATAAGTAATTAATAAGGTGTTGGTCGAGTGATGTGACTCCGCCAAATCCCAGAAACCAATAGGTTAAGTGTTTAATTTCTGAGAGCGACACTTGTTGGGAGGAAACAGTACCCGAATGGATAGTTCCAAAAAGTAAGGGATACCCTTGTTTAGTATCAAAAAAATATTGTAATAAGTAAGAATTACATATTGGTTGGTATTAATATGTATGCGTACAGAACAGTACGGCGCATTTTGGTAGCTATGTTCTGTAATGTGAATTATTATGTTTTGATGATTAAAAGTTTTATTTATTTATACAAGTTCTATTCCTTTTTTTTATTTGTTTGGCAGTGTTCTGGCAACTTTGGTGAAGAATAAACTAGTGCCTGATCCTTTTTATGGACTTGGAAATGAAGCGATCTTTGATATTGGTGACTCAGGAAGAGACTATTACACCTTCTGGTTCTTTACAACCTTTCATTCTAAGCTGGTATCATCTCTGCTAGTGCTTTCTCATTTAACTACTATACAGTTTAAGATTTTCATGTCAGAAGATCTTATTTTGATTTTTAGTAACATCGGATTTCTGTATGCGCCTGTATATTCTAATAGTGCTCATTTTATTGGCAATTTTTGTTGAATGTTAAATTGAGCCAAATTCAAATATGATATGATGCTTTGAAAGTCTATGGGAGTGGTTTTCAATATAGAGAAAGCATCCAATACTCGCCAAAAAAGTCGATTTGAATATACAATACTGATTCTGGATTGATTATTGTTGTTTATAGAGTTTGATGGACATTGCTAATTATTCAACCTTTTGCAGTCAGGCAATCAGTACTGTGATCTGAACTTCCGTGGAATCAATTACTCTGCTGATGTATTTTTAAATGGTCACCAAATGGTCCTTCCAAAAGGAATGTTTCGGAGGCATTCTCTTGATGTCACTAAAATTCTTCATCCTGATGGCACTAACCTGCTTGCAGTTCTTGTTCACCCTCCGGATCATCCTGGGATGATTCCTCCCCAGGGAGGACAAGGCGGTGATCACGAGGTCAAATAAATGTCCTTCTTAATTGGTTAACTTTTTTTAGCCTGTGAAAGTTTCTATTATCAATTCAAGTGGTAGATTACTTCTGAAATCAGTTAAGAAGTAAAAGACTAAGTGACACTTTTTTGTCCTTTGGTGTAGATAGGAAAGGATGTGGCCACACAATATGTTGAGGGTTGGGATTGGATGACTCCTATAAGGTGACATTTCTACTACTTGTAAGGGGTGTGTGTATTCTTAATTCCTTGACAAAAAATATGCGATTCTTTTATCTGTTTTGCTTACTCGGCGTCAAGGTTATATATCATTGCAGTCATGATAACAAACTAGCAATGTCCTCATCATTCTAACATCATTAAGGGATAATTGAATTTGATAATTTTATGGGATTAAATAATATTATGCCATTAACGTTCCCTCAGAATGAATGATGTGAAAGAGGACATAATGTTTGAACTATAAAAAGCAAAATAAAAAGGCATCAAATTACTAGGACCATGTCTCGGTATATCATGTGGCAGTGAAATTTCTTTACGATATGTTGTTCAAATTTATTTTGGTGACTTCATCTTCATGGTGTCCTTCTATTCACAAAAAGAGAAAAGGAACAAATTATAGGACTTCTTGAGCATTGCATGTTGACTGTTGACTTCTTTAGATTTCTGAAGCATGGAAAGCAATATAAAGCAAAATGTATTAATAGCTAATGCAAGTGTTAAATTTGATTGCAGAGATAGGAATACTGGAATATGGGATGAGGTTTCCATCTATATTACAGGGGTGAGTTGTATGAAATGCTTTAGTTCCTTCTGTAGTCTTTGGTATTTTTTTTCCCACAAACTTGAGAATTAGCCATTCAGACCGATTATTTAAGCCCACCTTCATCCTTCTGTTTTCAATGCACTGTCCTTTCCCTTTATCCAAAAGAAAGAGGGTTTTATATTACCATATATTGCCATTATCAGATATAGTTTTAGAAGTTACCGAGAGTGCTTGGTTTGTTTCCATTTTATTTTTTAGGTGATATGCTTCTACTAACATTTACAAAATGTCACCTTTTTTTCATTCTGTGTTGTTTTCAAGATTTTGTGAACAAAGTTGCTCCAACTTAGATGTCTAGAAAACAAAATCAGAATATTGCAGAGACACCAGCTAGACATCATCATAATTGCTTTGTTAGTTTTGCTTTACATGCATTCCATATATTTTGTAAATCTGATTAAGCATTCTTTAGTTTTTTGTTTTTTATAATCGATGACACTTCCAGCTAATTCCAGTTTCTGTGTTTGATGCAGCCAGTAAAAATAATTGACCCCCACTTAGTATCTTCATTTTTTGACAATTATAAGAGGGCATATCTGCATACCACAATTGAGTTGGAAAATAGGAGCTTAACCATTGCTGAGTGTTCTTTGACTATCCAAGTAACAGCAGAACTAGAGGGGAACATTCACTCAGTAGAGAAGCTTCAAACAATACACCTTTCAGTCCCTGCTAAATCACATATGCAATATACATTTCCCGAGGTCAGTGACAGCATCCAATCTGCTTATGACAGAATTTAACGCATTATCTTTATGTGTCTATCTAGAACCTGGACCTTTAAAACGTGACGAACTTGAACACATTGAATATATCTTTGTCATGAAATTTGGTTATTTGAGTAAGTTTTTACAATTTCATGCCTTATTGTCTATGTGTGTTGATGGTCATCTCTTAGCGCTGTGATAGGTTCTTGGACAGGTTTTGTGAAGACACTTGTCTGCATGAATTATGTTACTTTCTTTTTTCTATGTTGAGAACGTGTGATAACTTTTGTAGCCTCCTTTTACTATTAATCCTGTTTAACTTGAATACTTTGGATTTTATGTTTCAATGCTTCTGTTCGAATGCTAACGGTCTGAATTGGCAGCTTTTCTTCTATAAACCCAATTTATGGTGGCCCAACGGAATGGGGAAGCAAGCTTTGCACAATGTTGTTATTAACGTTGCTGTTAAAGGATTTGGCGAGTCTGATTTGTGGAGCCATTACTTTGGATTTCGCAAAATTGAGAGCCATATCGATAAAGCTACTGGTGGAAGGTAATGGTGGTCTCTAATATTTCTCCACTGTTATTATCTTTTACCTATTTCTTAGTAGATGATGCTATCTCTTTTACCATTTTGTTAGTAGATGAAGCTACCTCACATTACGTTTTTTATGTATTTTATTTCGTAGATTGTTCAAAGTCAATGGAGAGCCAGTTTTTATACGAGGGGGTAACTGGATATTGTCTGATGGCCTACTGAGATTGTCAAAGAAGCGATATGAGACAGATATCAAGTTTCATGCAGATATGAATTTCAACATGATTCGTGTCTGGGGTGGTGCACTGGCTGAAAGGCCAGAATTCTATCATTATTGTGACTATTATGGCCTTCTTGTAAGATGTACCACACTGTCATTCTTGCTTATATCTGCTGCTTGTTGTTCTTTTTCCTGTTATATTTTTACTGCATTAATGCTGCTTTGTTGTCTGCCCGTGTAATTTAGCTGTGTTCCTTTTCTTTTTGAGTATTTACTTTGTGGATGTTGTAGTTTGTATTAAATTGAATAACTCCATCATTATTTAAATTAGGTCTATGCTTCTTATCCTCTCAGTTGAGTCTTATTTGCGATTAATCGATATTTTGCGTTTTTTATTATAAGCAAAAGTAAGTGCTGCTACAGCTAGACCAAAAGGTCATTACATACTTAGCAGCTTTAGAACTTAAATATCTCTGGCCTTGGTCCCATCCAATATCTTAGATTCTCTATGTTCATGTTACATGAGTGGCAGGTTTTGAATTGATCATTGCTGGTTTATATCTTGTAGGTATGGCAAGAATTCTGGATTACTGGAGATGTTGATGGACGCGGTGATCCAATATCAAATGAAAATGGCCCACTGGACCATGCCGTTTTCTTGGTTTGTGCAAGAGACACTGTCAAGCTTATCAGAAATCATCCTAGTCTTGCCCTCTGGGTGGGTGGAAATGAACAAACTCCACCAGATGATATAAATGCTGCCCTAAATAATGACCTAAGACTTCATCCTTATTTTGAACATGCAAATGAAAATTTCAACAATGTTGGTGCTTTGTCCCCTACATTGGGGGATCCTAGCCAGTATCTTGATGGCACACGCATTTACATACAAGGATCATTATGGGATGGATTCGCAAATGGGATGGGAGATTTTAAAGACGGCCCTTACGAAATTCAAAATCCAGAAGATTTTTTCAAGGATAGTTTTTATAAATACGGATTCAATCCAGAGGTTGGTTCTGTAGGAATGCCAGTTGCTGCTACCATAAGAGCAACAATGCCTGCAGAAGGATGGCAGATACCATTGTTTAACAAACTTCCAAATGGTTATGTACAAGAAGTTCCAAATCCCATATGGAAATACCATAAATACATTCCATATTCAAAACCAACCAAAGTTCATGATCAGATTCAACTTTATGGTGCTGCGAAAGATCTTGATGATTTTTGTTTGAAGGTAAGACAAATATTTATCAAAATTGTAAGTCATGTGGCGTTTTTCATCCTCCTATCTTTTTTGTTCTGTTGTTGACTTTGATGTTCTTTTATGCTATAATCAACTTCTCAGGCTCAGCTTGTTAACTACATACAATATAGAGCTCTTTTGGAGGGATGGACTTCTCGAATGTGGAGCAAATATACAGGTGTACTGATTTGGAAGACACAAAATCCTTGGACAGGTCTGAGAGGTCAATTTTATGATCATCTACTCGACCAAACAGCGGGTTTCTATGGCTGTCGATGTGCTGCAGAGCCAGTTCATGTACAGCTCAATCTGGCTACATATTTTATAGAGGCAAGTCTCTAAATAGAATTTATGTTTTTATGAGCTGAGAATGAAAATAGATGCATCATTTTATAGGATGAGACATTTTTTTTTTACTCTATGAAGTGAAAATTTGAGATAAAAAGCCTAAGTACCAAGTTAAAGGATTATAAATTTATCAGTGTAATGAACTGGTGAAAATTGGAATAAATCACAATTTTCTCTACAAATTATTAAATGGTTCCGTTCGGAATGATTTCTTAATTGTTTTGTATCATTTTTATATTTACAGGTTGTTAATACTACATCAGAACAATTGTCAAATATGGCTATTGAAGCCTCAGTGTGGGATCTGGAAGGAAAATGTCCATTCTCCAAAGTAATTGATAACCTCTCTTTGCTGCCAAAGAAAGTTACACCTATTGTTGAGATGGAGTATCCAAAGTCAAAAAATCCAAAGCCAGTCTACTTTCTTCTTCTCAAATTCTACAAGATGGCAGATTCTAAAACTTTATCTCGAAACTTTTATTGGTTGCATCTTTCTGGTGGAGATTACAAGCTATTAGAGCCATATAGGGAGAAGAAAATACCTCTCAAGATAACATCTGAGGTTTTCATTGATGGACTCACTCATAAATTTCAAATGCATGTGAAAAACACATCTAACATACCAAACTCTAAAAGCTTAACATCTAGGCAAAGTGATAGCTGGTTTGCTACAGACTCACTGAAAACTGTACACAGCGGTGATGGAAAAGAACATGAAACTGGTTGGCTTAAGAGGATACAAAGACGCGTTGCTGGGAAACACGATGGTTTGAAGGTTTCTGAAATTAAGGGAAATGATATAGGTGTTGCTTTCTTTCTTCATTTTTCGGTTCACGCTTCAAAGAGTGACCAGAAGGAAGGGGGAGACACGAGAATTCTCCCAGTTCATTACTCAGATAACTATTTTTCACTAGTTCCAGGAGAGGCCATGACTGTAACATTATCTTTTGAGGTCCCTCAGGGGGTTAAACCTCGAGTTACTCTGAATGGCTGGAATTACCAGGAAGGTCAAACCATCCATGAAGTTCTTCAGTGATGTCACAACCAACCTTGTCAACTGATCAACTCATTCTATTCTATCTTTAATAAAGGCTCCAGAAAACGCTGGTGCCCCATAGACTGGTGGAGAATAATCTTATTATATGCTTTCGTTACTTCGAATCTATCTCAATTTATCTTTAGTTATGTTTTTTTTTCTAATTTATCTTGGATTAGTATGAAATCATCTTTTGTAATAACTTTTATATTTAATGACCTTTATGGTTTAACTCATATTGAGTTGAATCAGCTTTTTCATTCAAAAAGTTTGCACTAACAACATATGAAAGTTCATCTTTCCCATTGTATGTCACAGATAAGTCCCATTACCTTCATCTTTTTGCTTAGTTTTTTCAACCAATGCAATAAAAATGAAGGGTGAGAGTGTGTCACGTGATATCTTAACCAGTAGATATTAATTCTAGACCATAGTATCATTTGCAAGAGTGTGTCATATGATAAGTCCTATTGTTTGCAAGAGTTTCAGGAAACAAAAATGTTTCTTCTATGCAAAGTTGGAATAACCATGCCAACCTGGCATAAAGCAAAATACATCATAATATGTATACATGTATTAGCATATGGTACAAGCTGTAAGGTTTCTAAAACAATTAATTATTGAAGAAGAAATGTATACGTCGACATGAATCACGAAGGGATGCACAGTGGTCTAATGGTGAGAACAAGTATGAAAATTCATCACCAATCATCACATAGCCTTCATGAACCGATTAATCGAAGAGAAGATGCCTGCTGCTTTCTCAAACAAACTTTGGCCTTGCTCTGACTTCTGTTCCTCATCGCCAAATATAATCTGCATCATATAGGAAGGGATACCCATCAAGAAAGACTAATGGATTATCATATTGGTTTTCGGGAAATATGTATATTAAGGCTAGGTTGTTTTCACTATGAATCATCAGCCAACAAATTTTGTTGTCTTTCCTCTCTAATGATGTTTCTCCTTCTAGTTAAAATAATCACTAACACTATAACAGGAATCAATAACTGCCTCAACTATATACATAGAAAATGATTGCATCTGTAAGATCTGGATTCTGGAGAAGTGGTATGGTATTGAAGTTACTGACCTCAAGATCTTCAGTATCGGGGCGGCTGACCAATTCCTTGGCAAGCAAATATCTATTTGGCCTATCCTTGTCATCACTGAACACTTTCCACAATCTGAATGTGATCAATAAAACAGGAATCAAACACCAAATCGTGATGTGCTGAATTTTACTATTAAAATTGGAGCACACCATTCTGGTAAAGCCAAAAATCATTAACATAAAGTCAGTGTGAAATTTCACCAATTTATGACTTGATGAAAAATGTATACATGATATTGAATCATGTTTAGATTGCACTCAACACCTAGAAACAGAGTGGACCTAATTATTCACTTTAAACACCAAAAGTGATTTTGTTATGCCAACTTTTGGCTTGTCTAGGATTGAGTTAAGTAACTATGTATGCAGACAGTCTGAAAATTGGGAGCGACAAGAATCAAGACAGGAAATCTGCCCAGTAATTATGTATAATAATCTTAATGGGAGGGAATAAAATATCTTACCCAGGATAGCACCTAAAGATTGCACCGAATGGCATAGGCCGCATGTAATACACATTTGTAAAAGTGCTGTCCAACAAGAGATGATTAGAGTTCAGTAATCTGATATTATCATAATAATGAATTGGTTCTTCAAAATAAACTGCATCAAGAAAGTACAAAAGGAACTAAACACAAACTGTAAAGGAACTTCAAATGATCTGATTTTTAGCTTAAAGGAGGGCAGACCATAGCAAAACAAAGATGCAACTCTAGTTGACATTAAAGTTTCTTATAGTCATCTGAAGTTTAAGAAGTTTCCCAATCAACACATTTGAATAAAATAGCTCGAAAAACATACCTTAGAAAGTACCGCCTTAACTTCCGGACATTCATTCCAACCCCAACATCCTCACTAATCAAACGCGGATTCCACATGATAAGTGGCCTTGGCTGCCAACATATGATCAGATTGTATGAGAAAAACATATCTACTAAAACACTAGCATACATGGAAAGTTAATGCAAGGTGCTATAATGAAAAGTCAAACACACATATATGAAGCTTTCACATATAGTTTTCTCCCTTAATGAGGAAAGGACATTACATTGTTCAGTAGATGGATGTTTAAATTTCATGTATCACAAGAATTACTGACAAAATATGGTTGCATTGAAGATGGAACTGGAGAGTTAAGGAAAGTACTGGATCATTTGAGAGATTGGATGCAATTTTCTCTACATATTCTAGCATCTGGTAATCAGGAACAACCATAATCACAATCTCATCATCGCTGTCTACGGGCTTCCGGTCACTTAAGCTGGATAAACAGAAAATGGGATTTACATTATATAACTATAGTTTAACTATATATAAGGATAAAATTAAAATAACATTGATGGGATTGCAACAGTGTTACCATCAAGTTCTTAAGTGCAATGCAAAAGTATGAATCAAATGGATAAAAGCAGAAATCTAAACATAATAAAACAGAGGATTAATCAATGTAGTGGGAGTCACCTTGCAAATCTAAACAGGGCATCTTTCCAACGATATTTAAGAAGAGCAGCTGCACCAGCATCTGGAAATATGGCTTTAACTCGCTAACAATCAAACCCATGGAACTTAGCAACCAACTTTTCAACATACAAAATAAATGTGTTTGTATACACAATGTAAAATTTACTGATTTTATGAGCATCTATTTTATGGATCCTTATGTCAAGCAGAAAAGGCAGTGATTATAGCACAACCATCTCTTGTGAATCCTTATGTCAAATGAATTTTGGAGACTGCTGGAATGTTTCTTTAATATTTTTAAATTCTATTTTTGAACTCTTGATAACCAATAACTAAGAATTAATGATAGAAATCAAGTGACATATTAGAAGCCTCTCATGCTAAGGAGGAGACAAAAAACTTGGTAGGAGTACAAGTACAATACTAAAGATGGCATACAAATGCTTTTACATCCAACAACAGAGAAAATACAAGGGAAACCAACTTGGCTTACAAGGACATAACAACACAAGCAATCTCATCATCAAGAAATACATTAGTGGATTGAAAATATAGAATAGAAAAAGCATTTTGAATTTTGAAAGTCCTTCATGTTTTGATGTCTTAAAAGTTTCTAACTCCTAGTTATAGATCCCACTAAGTCACAAACCTGACATTGGGTTTCTTCCATAAGTGTATCTAAAAATATCTTTGATAACTCCCAGAGCTCCAACTGTGCACCCTCGTCATCCAAAAATTGTAGTTGGGGGATTAAAAGTTCAACCTGTAAGAAGGTTAAGAAAATTTAATGCAAGAAGTGTGGGATCTACACGATTGAAAGCAAAGAATCATTAGCATTCTGAGTGATAAACCAAACCAATTATGAAATTGCATTGCACAGCCTACACAGTCTATGTGTCAATATTTTCTAACATGAGATGCAAAATATTGAAGATTTTGATTTCAATCCAAAAACTTCAGCAAAAATAATATCATTGTGTTACTTTTTGTCAAGTTAAACAGGTTAAATTTGGAAAGAAGTTTATCTTAACAAGTTTAAGCTCGGTGGGTTCTTTAGAAAGGTTGCAATGTCGAAGAAGGTCTTCAACCTAAAGGCTTTAAGCCAAAAGGACCGGAATTCACCTAAAAGATCCACATAGAAGCATGTACTGACATTTGGTTGCATAAAAGTACTTAGAGAAAAGATCTAAAACAAGAATCCACCTCTATTTGCAACAAGCAACACATAATTTGAAAATTTTCATACTATTTTTTATTTCCAATAATATACATGATATGGGGAATCAAGCCTAAAATGGGTTCACATTTTGTGACAACAACATCAACAAAGACAGCATGAAGTTTTGGCACATACTACGGCTCTCATTCCTCCTGAAGAGACAAATAAGCCAGCAGCCTGACTTGATTGGCGGACTGCACCTTCCAAGTCTGGAGGCAAGCAACTGAAACAAAAACCAAAAAATAACAACTTTTCTTATACCCATTGGAAAGTCGATATCGAAACACAAGTCATCATCATTGCATCAACTTCCTATAAACTAGATGTTATGGAGTGACTCAAAATTGATGGACAAACTTTAAATAGCATAAGCTTTCTGTAGAAATGGTGTTTAATTTTTCAGAATAGACTTCAGACCAAACCAGCATACACAAAATGAAGCTCATAAAGTCCTTATAGAGAGTACTATGGAAACCACAACTCTATCCACTGTTCCCTTAGACTTAAAAGTCATACATGTTAGATAGTAATATCCACTGTTATGAAGAAACTACATACTCTAGTAATAATATTCTACTACCAATTTCTTTTTTAAGTCAATAAAACAATAAGTAAAAAAACACATTTCAACATCTTTTCAATAATAGGATTTCTCATGCAAGGAAAATCTAAGCATGATACAAAGAAAATGGATGTAAATATCATTCCTCATAGGAAAAAGGATAATTTAGAAACGGGAAATTGTAAAGTGATAATTAATACCTGTCATCTTCAACCTCAACAGGGGCTAGTGGTACTTGTAGTGAGGATGAAAGTTGAGGGTCTTGGGTAGGTTCACCTTGGAATTTGTCGAACTTGGCAGAAATTCTGAAGGATGAGGAAGTGGTGGAAGATTGAAGGGAAAGTAGAGAGTATGAGAAAGAAGATAAGGAGTTGGAAAAGTGAGTGGCTGAGATTGGAGGAGGGTAGTTAGAGTGGAAGTTACATGTTATAGTTGAAGAAGAAGCCATTTTTGTTAATGTTGTCTTGTTACCTTAAACACTCTATTCCTATATTCCAAAACCAAACTCCATGCCATGAACTTGTTTTCTTATCATGAAAAAAGGTAAATCTTCACAAAACCACATTAGTTCGTGAAAACTGAGACACAAAGCTTCAATTCTTTTTTGTTTTTGTTTTTGTGGATCACATATTAGTTTTTGAGTTAGGGTAATTTTAAGTGAAGATATGTGTAATTAAACAAAGAGTAAGTAAATTTTATTGTTTTTTTATGAAATCTTTAGGAACTAATATTATTCATATTATTACATTTTGGGTGCTTGCAAAATAAAAACTAATTATTCAATATGTTTTCATGCATGGCAAATTCACACTTTTTTTTGTTTGTCTATATATATTTTCATTTTAATTTTTGTATAGTTTAAAATTTGTTTTTACTTTGTAGTGATAGTGTGCCTCAGACTAATATGTCATATTAGTTAATTACATTATTAATATAGAATAAAGTATCTCCTAGTATAAGAAGATAAGTTATTTTCTTACAACTATTAAAATTATGACGTGTGTCATATTTAATCATTTTCTACAAAAATATTTCTAAAACAAAACAAAATAGTACACATGTTATATTTTTACTTGCTGAAAAAGATAAAGATAAAAATAAATCCCAAAGTATAGCCGTATGCAATTATGTCAGTATGAAAAGATATTTTATTCACTTACTAAAAACTAAAATGATTAATTAAAGTGTGAACTAAAGGAAAAAGTAGAAATCTAAAAGAAACACTATCTATATTTACATGGTCTGACAACATATTTAAGCATTGTTCAGGAATTATTTTTTTAAAACATGTTTTGATGCTTATGATAAAATTGTTTTTTTTTTAGTCTAGTCACATATTTCTCTTAAAAAACATTCTTCTTTGAGATGAACACATTCATAATATAATGGAATCAACATTCGCCCAAAGTTTTCTTCTTACTCAAAAGCCAGGCTCAAATCTTAATTAATGAGAAAAAACATATAATACTTAACCGAGTCACACTTTGCTTGTGTATAAAATAGATTAACATAACAAATTCAATAAACTTGCCATAATTAATTTCAGTAATTTTTATACAATGTCAAATTTTTAGATAATATTTATAATTGTACCTTCTTTGATTTTTGAGTTTAGAGATAAAATAATAATTTCAACAAATTAATCCAACTAAATTTAGATCAAATAGGCTTGTTCAACAAAAAATTTGTCTCATTTAGTTTAAGCTTTCACTCAAATATTATGTAATTGACGAACCAAGGCTATATAAACAAACATAATATATAAATATAAATATTTAAGTAAAGAGGAGAAAGAAAACACATAAATAAATGAAATACATTAATCAAATGAGTATGATATATACTAGAAAATTATCATTGTAAAATTTCATTAACTTTATACGAGGCATATTTTTCCTAATCTAAATTTTATTAAGAAAAATAAGATTGTTCCATGAAAGGGAATATCAGTGGTAAAAGCATGGTTGCAAAATCTCAGCCATTCAAAATGTATCATTTATTACATGAATGATAATATAAAAAATTAAAAATACCCAGAGAGGAATTGATTTCAAGGGAATGTTTTCATTCTATGGTTTATGTGGATTAGTCGCAATGAAATGGGTTTTAACCAAAATAGCTGGCTAAGTCTGAATTTATGATGTTTTATTGGGTCTGCCTGGGAGGTCAAAAGTATAAAAAAATAAGTGTAAAATATATAAAGATTTATACACATACACTTCATCATCCACCGTTTATTTAGATTACCTTTTTTGAAAAGTCAACAATAATAAAAAATCAATAGTAATGATACAATAACAGTGTATAAAACTCATAAACTGTCAGTACATACATCTTTTTCTCTAAAAAAAAAACCCTTTGATTTGCTAATATTAAGGTGCTCTTGAGCTGGATTTCTCTTATATTTATTGAGTCTGTTCATGAGACTTGGCCCTCTTCACCCTTGGGTATGGAGTTTGATTATCTCGGTAAAAAAAATAATATATAAGCTATTTACTGTTTTTTAAGGAGAGGTATTCTATTGCAATATGGACAAATAATTAATTAAACTTTTTTTGAAGTCTCATAGTAATTGTCTAACTTAGAAATTGAATTTTTGTCAAAACTTATATGATATATAGATATCAAAAAATATCTATATCATTAAATCAACTTCTTATTAATATATAGTAGATTATATTCACTATTGATTTGTATTACGTTTATTTGAAAATTAATGAACTTAACATATGAACAATAAATAATTGTTGACGGTATAAAAAACATTTACATTATACCTATTAAATCCTAATAAAAACTAAAAAAAGAAAAGAGTATATATATGTTATAAAACTAAACATGTCCTATCAATAAAATGTTCGTCTAGTGGTTATGTCTTCCTTGATTTATAGGATGACTAAAATATTAAATGTTCCATTTTTAGGAATAATATTTATTAGAAGATATAAACATATCTTGAAAAAATTAATTTCTTACTTATAAAAGATACAATTTGTGATAAGAAAAAACTAAACATGTTATCTGTTTTTTTTTTGTCCAACCAACGGGTCGGGGCCCAATACCTTTAGTGGGTGTCGTGATAACGTTCCACAAAATATCATGTAGCCGTTATGACAATTCCAACTTCAAAATTCAAATAAAAAACGAAGACCCTCCTTTTTTTACTTTCTGAAAATCTGAATCACTCTCTTTTCTTCTTCTTATTCTCTTCCTCGCTCACACTCGCAAATTTCTGATTTCGGAATTCTTCTTCTTCGTTTCTTGACAAAGAAATGAACGGTAATTCGCCTACTCATTCTCATGAATCAATTCTTTCTTATATCATAATATCTTTAACCAATTATTGCATTTTTTCAGATCTTACGATTCAAACTCAAATCCTTAATCCGTTAGTTCTTGAATGCGATCTTGAGAATCTCACTTCTTCAATCGTTGCCTCAGGTTCCTAATTTTTTCTTTCAATTGTCCATTAGTAACTCAAAATAATTAAAATACGTTATTAATTGTTGTTGGATCATTCTGGAATATCATCTCAACAGAAGTTGTACCAAATCAATTGAACGAAAACCCTAACTCTGTCATGGCTGAAGGCATCATATCCAATGGGATTCATGAAAATTCTCCCGATCAAGGTGATACAGTTCAAATGCCGAAGAAAATTCTTGATTTGAGTACCAAAGTTCAGGTAATTTTTTAGGGTTCGATTTAATGCATATCCCTTTCTTTGATGTTTATCGTAATTCAGGGACTGAAATTATGATTCGTGCATCAGGATTTGAAGCAGCAGCATGTAGCCCTATCTGATGAAGTGAGGCTCATAACTAAATCCTTTCCTGTCTCTGATTTTTTGAAGTCTGTTCAGCTTCTAGGTATGACCTTAAATATAAACGTAAAATTAGAATTCAGCCTCATTTTTTATGATTACTTATAGTAGGGTTTTTTTTGGTATGGTACTAGGTTCTGAAAATGATCTCTTGAAAAGAAAGCTCCTGGAGGAGTCCTCTGAGCGTAGGCGTCTTTACAATGAAGTAATTGAACTGAAGGGGAACATTAGAGTTTTCTGCAGATGTAGACCATTGAGTGGAAGTGAAATTGCAAATGGGTCTGCATCTGTGGTCAATTTTGATTCACTTCCTGATAATGAGCTTCAAGTTGTTTGCGCTGACTCTTCCAAGAAGCAATTTAAATTTGATCATGTATTTAGGCCCGAAGATAATCAAGGTACAAGACAACTTTCAAGTTTTGATTATGTTGCACTGAAGATATATGTTCATTTTTGAAATGATTAAACTTGTATTGTCTTACATTGCAGAGTCTGTTTTTGCACAGACAAAACCCATAGTTATATCAGTATTGGATGGGTTTAATGTCTGCATATTTGCCTATGGGCAAACTGGAACTGGGAAAACATTTACAATGGAGGGAACACCAGATCACAGAGGAGTTAACTATAGAACACTGGAGGAACTATTTCAGTTAACTGAAGAGAGACGTGGCATAACCAAGTATGAATTGTGTGTCAGCATGTTGGAGGTCTACAATGAGAAGATAAGAGATCTCTTGGCGGAAAATTCTAACCAACCAACAAAGAGGTTAGTTTTCATTGCGCTTTAATAACTTTTTATATTCTGATTTAGTATATTGGATTTGAGTTCCTTTTGTTTTAAACTAGTCAGCTATTTCCATATGATATTACTATTAATAAAAGTAAGAGCTGATAATGCCAGTGACTTGTTTCTTTGCTGCATAATGAGTCTGAAAAAACAGTGACATTAGAGTTTCATGGTTCTAAGTTTGACCTTCTCCATGTGATTTCAATAGTCTTAAGCTTAACCACTATCTGCATTTGAAATTCCTTTGATGTATCAAAGCTGAAGTTGCGTATAGCAGCTAATCTAATCAATGTAGTCTCTAAATCTCCCCTCTCTACCCACAATCAAGCATAAAATTTTGATGTGTAGAATTTTCTAATGTGATGTGACTGAAGTGGAGAACAAATTTTAAACTAGGTTGGAGATAAAGCAAGCTGCAGATGGAACCCAAGAAGTCCCAGGGCTTGTTGAAGCTCCTGTTAGTGGAACAGAAGATGTGTGGGAAATTCTCAAAACAGGAAACAGAGTCAGATCGGTGGGGTCTACCTGTGCTAACGAGCTTAGCAGTCGTTCTCATTGGTATATATCACAATTCTTACTGATAAGCTTACTTCATGTGTCCCATTTTCTGCTTTATTTAATTAACATTTTAATAATTGAATATGTCACTTTTTAAGTTGACACAGTCACATTCTGTGTCAGTAAATCAATGTAACAATTATCTCAATAAACCACTACTGTTCTGGGTGACTGTGTGCATGTTTCTTGCACATTATTGATAATGACAAAGGTGATTTTACATGCAGCTTGTTGCGAGTAACTGTTGTGGGGGATAGTTTAATCAATGGCCAGAGAACAAGGAGTCATCTTTGGCTAATAGACTTGGCTGGAAGTGAGCGTGTAGGAAAAACTGAAGCTGAAGGAGAAAGACTGAAGGAGTCTCAATTTATAAATAAGTCTCTTTCAGCACTTGGTGATGTTATTTCTGCCCTTGCTTCCAAATCACCCCACATCCCATACAGGTAATTATCTATTCCCCTCTTATACACATACATTTTTACATAATGGTCCTTTATCTCATTAATTTTGTATCTTCTGTTTGAGACAGAAACTCGAAGCTCACTCACATACTGCAAAGCTCATTAGGTGAGGTTTCATTTCAGTGTTATGAACTTGTGACCCTTTGAAAATACTCATATGTAACTCAATCCGTTAATCAATCTGGTACTTCATAACTGATAGTAAAATTTATATTTATTAGATAAATCAAACAGATCCAATAGCAATTGATATAGTTGTTTTAAAAAGATCTCTGGGTTGTGGGTCTGTGCATATTTTTTATTTATTTATGTGCAATGTTGATCTGGGGTTGAAATGCAGGAGGAGATTGCAAAACATTGATGTTTGTGCAGGTAAGTCCAAGTGCGTCAGATTTAGGAGAGACACTTTGTTCACTAAATTTTGCCACCCGTGTCCGTGGAATTGAGAGTGGCCCAGCTCGCAAGCAAGTAGACCTCACCGAGCTGTTTAAGTACAAGCAAATGGTTAGTTATAGTAGAATTGCTCTTTTGATAACAATAACTGGTTTTCTAATCCTAACGCTCCAAAGTTCTTCACAAAAACAGGCAGAAAAAGCCAAAAATGATGAGAAGGAAACTAGGAAATTACAGGATAACTTGCAAAACTTGCAACTCAGGCTTGCTGCAAGAGATTACCATTGTAAAAACCTTCAGGAAAAGGTATAATCATCAGAAATATTCATTGAAGTAACTAAGAAAAGTTGTCTTATTTTCCTGTAAGTTATATTTCTCATCAACTCTGGATCAATTTCGCCAGGTTCGGGACCTTGAGAACCAGATAGCAGAAGAAAGAAAAACCAGACTAAAGCAAGAAAGTAGGTCACTTGCTGCTGTTTCAACTCAACCTTCGTCATCAACACAAACCGCAGCTCAGAAACCCGTAACAAATAAGAAGCCACCATTGAATCCTTCGAAATCAAGGATGCCACTAAGAAGAATAACTAATTTCTTGCCTCCATCACCTCCTTTAGCATCAAAGAGATATACCACTTCCATGAATGGAAAGGAAAACACAGGCAGAAGAAGAAGGAATTCAATGACAATAAACACAGAAAGCTTTGCAAAACCAAGAAGCAGGGTATCCATTGCAGTGCCAGTGAGACTACCTGCACCATCAACAATGCAGATCCTTCAGCCGAGGAGGCGAGTCTCCATTGCTGCACTCCGTCCTGACACAGCTTATGACATGACAACTCCACTACGCACCTCAGCGTCTCAACCATCTGCTGCACCAATGCAGGTCCTTCAGACAAGGAGGCGGGTCTCCGTTGCTACACTCCGCCCTGACACAACTCATGACCTCAAAACACCACTACGCACCTCATCCTCTCAATTTACTAGTGAGAGCAGTTTCGGGGGACAACAATCATTGAGGAATAACCAAAGGAAAGCTCGGTATTCAAGTTTGTTCGCTCCATTGCCAGAGTTGAGAGCTTCATCAGTTCAGACAACACCGATGTCTATTCGGAGCAGCAGCAAATTTAGGGGCAGTCCAATACAGGCAGATTCTCGGTTGGCTAGGCATCCAATTGCCCTTGCACTACAAAGGAAACCTTTAGTGTGGAGTCCTCTTAAGCTGAAAGGCTTGAAAAATAATAGAAAGTCGCTCTTGCCATCTCGACCTTACTCTGAAATGCAGTGAACCTTATTTTCTCAAACATTGGCAAATACTCATGTTTGGAACGGATTCCAATGCTTACAAATACTTCCAATTAAATTTCTATCATAATTTGATATTAGTTTGTTTGATGTGTAACATATCTGATGCTATCACGTGAAATGCAGTGAACCTTGTTTTCTCAAACAACGACAAATACTCTTGTTTGGAATTGTTTCCAATGCTTACTTTTACTTTCAATTAAATTAACATCATAGTTTGACTAATTTCAAGTAACATATGTACATGTTTTTCATGTAAATCTCTGATGCTATCACATGTTCATATCTCTCATTTTCAGCTTCAAATGTCAATATCTCCCCTTTTCATGTTTTAAATAGAAATAGCCACGAAATTCGTTCCAAACACTAGTTGGAAGTGTAAGTTTGTAACGTCCAGAGATTAGTCTCTTTTTCCTTGTAATAGGATGGATGATAAGATCCATGATAAAATCAAAAAGTAAACATTTATGTATATTACAGTAAAAGTCACTGTCATATTTGATCTAGAAACTAGCATTATATAAATAATTGTTTTAAAATATATGACTGAGTCATTTATATTAACAAGATGTTGGTTTATTGGTACAGGACTCTGCTAGATCCCTTAGATAGTACAAAAAATGATAATTATGCATTAGATAGTACAAAAAATAATAATTATGCATTAGATAGTACAAAAAAATGATAAATTATGCATTGTTCGTAGATAATATATATGCTATATATAAAGCCAAAACTTGAAATAACTTTCATCATGGTGTAATTTTCATTCCTATATTGCTCTTAACATTATTTAATTTTTACAAAAAAACTATATAATCATAAGCAACTATCATCAATACATTAATTAACCACATATCTCACCTTAAATTAAACATTATCGTAAACACAAAAAATATAATATAAAGTACACCAAACACAAAAATACCTTTTAATTCAAAAAAATGAAATATATAAAATTGAATATGTAGTATCACATAATATTCACCGGCAGGCACGAAGTGCCTGTACACACTAGTAGTAATAATGTATAAATCAGTGTATACATTTTTCTCTCACGAACCATTATGTTTGTTAAAATAAAGTAATTTGATTGATCCAAAAAAGTCCTTAATCAAACTCGGGGCCCAAGGAAAAAAGGTGTGCTTTTAGGCAATAGCCGTTGGAATTGGCTTAATGAGGACAGACAGACACATAGAAGTCTTACTCGACCGTTGGAAAACAAGACTCTACTCATCTTATTTGTTTTACATCATCACATTTACACTTTGGTTTTGGTCTGTGTCTGAGAGAGAGAGAGAGAGAGAGAGCATAGTGTGTTGTGTGAGTGAAAAGAAACATGGTTGCAAGAAGCCCACCAAAGCAGAAGAAAGTGTTACCCCCTCTCAATCCACTTCTCATTAGAGAAACACTCAACAAGGTGGATCGTTGTATGGCTCGCCTTCATGAACTTCACCACACTGTCACTGCAGGAACCACTAGAGGATATCTCAAAACATCTCTTAGGTGCATTTTTTGTTTAAAACTTCAAATATTATGGTGTTGCCAAATAGTTCTTAAATACTTTTTTTTTGTAACCAGAGTGATATATTTTGTTTCAATTTGATGTTTATAAAACATTATATTATTAAGCTACATTGTTTCAAGTTGTGAACTTGAATGGTTTGTGTTCTTGCCATTGAAGGGTTAAGAATGGTGCCACTAGCAAATCTCCTAAAGGGAAGTTTCCATTTCCAGCAAACACAGGTTAAGTAGTTCTATTGCTAAGTCAAAGTCAATTTATTTAAATGGGTCATGTGCAATAATTGGCATCTATTTTACTTAATATGTTCTTTCTCTTCATTTGTAACCCTTTTTGCAGGTGAATGGAGGGTAATGTCATTGCCTGCAATGCTTTTAGGTGAAACTGTTGGTGAAATTTTACAGGCAAGTCAATTTGCCAGAGAAATAGTTTCAGCAGCTGGTATGAAAACTTCCACCGAGGACCCGAAAACTCCGTTGTCTCAAAGGACAAACCTTAAAGCATGCCATGAAAACACACAGCTCAAGGCTAGAAGGAAGAAAGAGAAGCAAACCAAACTACAGTATGAAGATTCCCCGACACTTCAACGCGCTCGTTCCAGGATCAATTTTAAGGTTTCTCCTCCGAAAGTAAGAGAGTTTGATAAAGAAAATAGTAAGTATATAGCCAATAGAGTATCACCCAAGAATAGGCCATGGGCTAGAAAGACTGTATTGTTCCCCAACCCTTTGTTTTTGTCCACTCAGTCTTCACAGCAGAAACAGTTTTGGAAGACAAGGTCTCCAATCATATCCAAAAATAAAGGAACACCACATAAATTTTTGGTCAAGTCTCCACCTTCAACCTCCAAATTTCAAGTCAAGATTAAAAAAAGCCCACCAACTGTGTCAATTTCACCCACAAGACCTACTACAAGTTTGAGCAAGAGCTCTCAAAAGAGATTGGCTGCAGCATCTAAATTTCATATATTTCACCCACCAGTTGTGTCTATATCACCCAAGAGACCTGCAAGTTTGAGCATTAGTTCACCAAAGAGATCAGCTGCATCTAAATTCCGCCGATCTTTCTCTCCTTCAAGACTGGCAAACAGATTAATTTCACCATTAAGGGGCAAGAAAAGTGTACAGAAAAGTGATGTGTTAGTAAGTGGATTGAAGCAGCGCCCAACATCAGCAGTGCAATTCCCTCTTCCAAGAACTTAACAACATATAAATGCTCTACCTACATTGGTTTTAATTTGAAGCCGCGGCTTTATTCTTAATGTTCATACTTGTACTATTGTTTCTGTTTGTTTAGTTGGTACTTGGTAAGGATCTTTCTTATCCATTCAGCACAATCACACATTCAATGCCAACTATTTTTTGTCCCAATAAGAACAAATCTATTATCCAAAACATTCCCAGGATCCACTTTACCCGGTTTGCACCCACCAATAATTTGATGCCCAATTCTATTATGCATTCTTCGATGTTATGGTGCACCTTTTTGCTGCTGGATTACGTTAGGTGTGGTTCACAATGGAAGATATAGGAACTAGTGCAAGCACAAGATATTAGATGGTGGTGGTCAGAATCTGTGGCTGGTTTAAGGAATCCACCGGTGACAATGGCTTTACTCACAAGGGTCCAATTGAGTCGCAATTTATGGGTAGAACTGAAACAAAGTATGAGCACCTGGCAACAGTTGAACAATTTCCCCCATCCCCATCAAAAAAGTGTCGTATTTTAAGTTTAATTTGAGGTGCATCCATGCACCTAACAAGCCTAACTTACATGGTGATATAGAAGACGATTGGCTTGGTTGGAGAAAATTGAGCTTCACCCAAAATCATATATTTTGGTTAAAAACGAGAATGGGTTATTTTAACTAACAAAATCTCAAAACCATAGTCAACTCAACTCTTTTATTTTCCATTCATCTAACTCAATTTTGTCATCTGAAAGCCAAACATGCTGGAAGTGGTAGTTTGTGAAAGTTACTGCAACAACATTGAATAATAGAAGAAAAAGAAAGACAAATGGCATCAGATTCATAGGCAATCTCTCTCACACAACACATTTCTGATTATTTATATATTCATAATACAATCTAAGCACAAAGTTGAGGGAGAGCATTTCCATCTCAATCTACAACACCTGTATAAAATGTTTTTTAATTGGGAGAGCATTGAAGCTTCTTCTGGCTAACACATTGAAATACTTAACTGAGCATGTGGGATGTCTAATGGTAAATGGCCAAATCTTGTATAATATAACTAACATCCCCAACAAAACTGCGGCATCAATTGAGTTTGCATTCCCAATGACTACAACTTAGTCCCGTTCATGATGAAATGATGAATGCTCTAATACGTATTATTTGCTGGGAGATGCAAATCTTGTCCGCTCTCTTGGACGATGTATAGCTAGATCCTTTGGCGATGATGTCTTCCCCGCCCTACCTGCTTGGCGCCTCTCTGCAAAATAAATAAATTATGACAAAAGCTAGCATATATATGTTTCATTCATCTAAGTGGTTTGACAGTTTTGCATGATAAAGACAACTTGTAACTTGGAAGCCTCTTTTAAAATAGGGACAAAATAAAAAGGCAAACTTCTCTTTCTTAAGTATAAAACTTAAGCATCTTTCGTAAATTTAGTACAACTGGAAAAAAAACAAGTTTGAACTTCTAACCTCGTTGTCTCTCCATCTCCATGGCAAGCTCTTCTCCCCACATCTTCTTTAACTCTGGTGATAAGCTTACACTGCAAGCACAACATGTAGAATTTAAATATCTCTACACCGAATAAAGGGTGCTTAACACAAGCTGAGCAAAGAATTAACCAAACAAACCTCAGGCTGATTGGCTCCTGCTGAGAGTCTACAGGCAGTCCTTCCAATTCATTATGGGGAGATGCTCGAATGTCCGGCGAACCATCATTGACATTGCCAACATTTGACGAGGATCTTCCATTACTTCCAGGACTTCCAGCATTATCAACCACTATAGGTGGGTTGCCAATTGGTATCCGACTTGGTGACCTACTTTGAGGTAATTTCAAGTATTTTGGAGTAGGTTCATCACTTGTGCTATCAGCCACATTGGGAAAACAAGACGTATTTAAACTATTATAGAACTCTTCGTGTAAAGGTGTTTGGAGTTTTTTCAGTTCGAAAACCTGCCACATTTTGACACAAAAATTAGACAAATGAAAAGTTGGAAGCGGGGAACTAACTTGATTCCAACTAAAAGCAATACCTTCTCATCCAAAAAGGCTTTTATTTTTGTCAACATGAGCTCATCGTCTTCCTCAGACAGAGAAGGCACGCAGGGAAAGGAAAAATCTTTCTCTCCCTCATTAAAAGCCTCAGAGTGACCGGGTGGCATGTAACTTTCATTAATGTCAAAACCATCTTCTCTCTTTTCCAAGTCTGGACTAGGATCAAATTTACTCCCCCAATCATCAGAGGGATCAGACATAGGGTTGAAACTCTAAATATATAGAAAATTAGTTTCCAGAAATTTTAAATAAAAATACAAAATAAGAACTTAAATCCAATCACCTCAATATCTTTGGACATCAAAGATCTGTATTTGACATCATTCTGTGAGAACTCATCGTTGTCATCTATCTCACACATGTCATCAACATTCACTCCCCGCAACTGTTTATTTCCAAAGTCTTGAGGATTTACAGCTGTGCTGCACAGGCTACATAAATTATAAGGTAAAGCACTAAAGCCTGATGAAGACATTTATGAATTACAAATAAATGCTACTAAAAACAACCCCTTTATGGTTTCTACTGTGACAGAACTGCTAAATATTACAAGGTAATAAATAATACCCCAATACTTACAAGGAATCAACAGTTTGGGCACACGGTGGTGAATAAGCTTCAAATTTCCTCTGTTGAAAGCAAAAGATATTCTCCTTAAAAGATGGTTTATTAGATAACTCAAACTGCTTTTTATATATCACTTTGAACTATACATACCATGGCAGCATATGACAAAGGAGCAGAATCCATCTTCTGACCAGTAACAAAGGGATGCTGCACCCAATTACAAACTTATATTTAATCTTAGAGAGAACTGAAACTGAATCATTTATTGCAAAATATTATGATACTTATAGAGCAGAACTCAAATGACCACTTAAATTGTTGCAGTTCTCAGGTAAAGTTAAAAGAGAAATACAAATAGAATCTCACCTGCAGCAGTTCCGATGCTGATGCCCTCAAAATTGGTTCCCTACAAAGGATAACATGTAAGAACTGTGATCTAATAATTAACAACAGGCTTCTTCTGTCTCTTGAATTGAGAGGTTAAGCTCCTCTTTTTTACTAAGCAACAAAAGGGATCCATATATGTGACACAATCAAATTTCCAAAATATATTTTAGGACATGAGAATTCATCGACAATCCAAAATTAAAACTAATTAGGAAAATTTTCAACAAAAAACTAATTAGGAAAAAATGGGAGCAAAGGGGAAAAAGTAGCATACTTCTGCAAACATTTTAGAAGAAAATCCTTTCCTTCAACAGAGAGATGATCAGGGATAGGTGGATGAGACTTTGTTGTCCCTATATGAAAGAGAGCAGCAACCTGAAGGTCTAATCTTTTTTAGTAGATTTTCAGAAAGCAACCCAAACAGAACTTCACACATCAGAATTTTTTATACCTCTTGGTACTGCTGGCTCCAGGGAGGCTTTCCAGTAGCCATCTCAATCAGAGTACAGCCAACACTCCATATATCAGCAGAGCTAAAAACATCAATGTGTAAAGAAAATGGTTTTAAGTTTCAAGGGATACATAAAAATTAAAATAAATAAATTATACACAAAAAATTAAGAGAAAGAAAAAAGAAGCTCCTAACAAACTTTATAAAGGTTGACCTTCAATTTATGTATATTGTATAACACACTACTAATTCACTATAACTAATGCTAGACAAGAAAATTACTTGACAAGTTGACATATAATAACTCTTCTTAAATTGCATATGACTATGAACTTCACAAGCACAGCTCACCTATGTGGCTCCCGGAAAATTCCTGTACCTAAATTATCTACATCCTAAACAAAGACATTGTTTTCTACCTGTTTAATTTTACATTTCAATTTTAAGTTTAATTTTGTTTGCTTATTTGTAGATAAGCATAGAGTAGAAAGGTTTTAAATGTGAGAGGTAACGGAGTAGAGAAGAGGTTGAGGAAAAAGAGGAGTAAACTCAATTTACAAACATATTGGAAACAGAGCAGCATGTCATGGAATATGTGAAAAGGACTTACAAGCTATGCCCTGTCTGGAGAATAACTTCAGGAGCCATCCAGTATGGCGTACCCTTCATAGACTTGGCACCAGAAATGGTAGCCTGCAGCGAAGTAATTAACCTCTTAGACCAATATGAAAAAAATCCTTATCATGTAAACAGTATAACTAAGGGACAGTGGAGAAACTGAGAAGCTCGAAATTACCAGCTCAGCAACTTGTTTGGATGCCCCAAAATCTGCAAGTTTTATGCACCCTTTATTATCTACTAGAATATTTGCCCCCTGAAATTAATTTAAGCTGACACGCCAGCAAATGGAAAAGAATCAAGTTGACATGTATATCAATGACTTTAAAAGAAAAATCACCTTAATATCTCTGTGCATGATCCCATTTTTGTGCAAGTACTCAAGTCCTAGCAGTAACTGTTTTGTGTAGATTCTAATGACCTGATTAATGAATTAATTACAACAATGTTGCAAATAGAATTATCAAGTAAATTCATTCAGTAGCTAAAAAACTTACAGTCTCGGGGAAAGCTCCAAACTTCCCCAAAAGTGATGATATGGATCCACCAGAAACAAATTCAAGGAAAATATTGATAGTGTCCTCCTCTCTGACTGTGCCCAAATATCTCTATGGTCCAAAAAAGCTATTCAGTAAAAAAGAGTGTTTCGGTGGGGTAATTACTTTGTTAATGTCATTCACTAATAAAAAAGATCATACTCACAACGATGTTAGGATGTGAAAGATCTTTAAGAAGCTTAACTTCCTCCTCGAGCTCCTTTATGTGAGCCTGTTAATGGCATACAAATGTTATCACATTATTACACCAAGTGCTGATGAAACAACACTACAACAGCATACAAGGACTTATAGTAATTTAATTAAGTTCTCAGAGATAATCACTGCCCAAAATTTCAATCATCCCAAGTGTGGAATGAAGCAAGATGATATTCACATAATTCAGCAAAATGAAAGCTGTGTTCTCATTAGTCGTAACCTTCACTCAATTCCCTAACCCCAACCTCAAAAGGTTTCACGTTAACGTCAAGAAAAAGATACTGTCGATGTGATGATTTTTATCATTTTCAAAACTTTCCTGTCCCAACAATTTTGAAATAAAATAAAATGGAAAAGCCAGCAATGAAATGCAATGCCTTAGGTTTAAATATGCATAATTTCACATCAACCCAAAACTGTTTTGTATTTTATTGATGAAGAATAGTTATAATTAAATGATTAGATCGAATAAAATTATATTGTATAAAAGGTCTTACACCTTGTAAGTTGACCCTTCCTATATATCTGTGTATATAATATATAATAAGCAGCTCAGTTGGTAAGCACCTGGGTTCAAAACCCGGCTGCACAATTCCCCTCTCATATCAAATGTTATCTATCAAATATACACATATATAATAGGTGTAAGTATAGTAACTGTTCTGCTTACTAGTTAATTAACTCAATTTAATTGCTTTAGTGGATGATGCAATCAGAGATCCTGTGCATAACTTTAATTGCATTTCTTTTTATACACACTCACTGACAAAAGCACCTAGAATTTAATCAAAAGGACTGATAACTTTCTAAATGCAGAACATTCCATTACAGAATGCAATGTAAATATAGTAACAAACCTGTGCCTTCTCCTTTGAAGCACTATTTGCGGCAATCAAGACCTAAAAAGCAAAATCAATCTCAAAGTCAAACTCAAATCGAAATCCAAAGAACAAAAAATGAGATTAAAAATTAAGAGAAATGACCTGCTTAACAGCGAGAAGCTCTCCAGAATCGAGATTCATTCCCATGTAAACTTGACCAAATGCACCACATCCGATCAACTGGCCCTTGCGCCACCGGATCATAGAGATTTGCGGCGGCGATGGAAGAAAGTTTCTAGAAGAGAACAATCTAGAACTTCGAATGGAGGAACCGATCTTATCAGCAAGGGTTGTTGTTCTGGCGGCGTCGTTGTGATTGTTATTCTCCGGCGAAGTACGGAATACGAAAGATCTCCGAAGTGATCCAAAAATGTCTTGCATTGCATTTGACCTTTCCCTCTTTCACTGAAAGTGGTAACTGGTAAGTAAGGTTTCAAAAAAAATGAGTTATTTCTGCGTCGGCAAAGGTCGGGGTAAGGAGGGAAAAGAGGTGTTGGAAATCAAGGTTCAAAAATTGGACCTTGCTTTATTTGCTTGATTCAAGGAAGTAATTAAAATAGTGTTTATATATAAAGTATTTGTTTCTTTATTCTTGGTATTACCAAAAATATAAAATACTTGTAAATAAGGGTGTATTGCATTCACCAATAGTATTAGTTTATCAATTTAATGTTTATATGCGGAATAAAATTTTATATATAGTTAGTATATTATTTATTATTCATTTATATAATTTATTTTAAGAGTTCATGATATTTGAGATATTAATGATGTACAATGTACTAATTATCTATATATATATCTATATCTATACTATATATAAAGTCAAAACATCTTATAATTTTCTTTTGCCTATTTTACCCCCCCTAATTAACTATTATTATAATGCTTTCTCACATAATAAAATAAATATTAATGGAAGTTAAAGTAAGTTACATACAAACAAAAATATCAAATCACCAATGCAATTTTTAATGTAAGTTTTAGTAATATTACAATTCATTATTATATATTTCTATTACATAAATTTAATATTATCTATACTCAATAAAAAAAATATAATTCTTTAAAATGAAATACATAAAAATTAAATATTTAATACTAGAAAATAAGAATGCGGGTCGACAAACACGAAGTGGTTGTCGACACGCGTATGTGTATATATATATATATATATATCAAACTTATAGTTTTTTAAATAAACGTGGATGACAATGGGGTTGGGCAAGGCATGTATTCCTTTCTCATTCCTAACTTCGTACTATTTGTGGGTGTGAATAACCGATATCTACGAGTACTAATAATTTTTATTTTTATTATATATTTTGTAACAATCAAAATATAAAATTAATAACGGCAGGAATGATTATATATTTATATGTTAAATTTATAATTATAGATAAATTAATGTAATTTATTATGAAACTTATACTACTTCATAAAGTCAAAAACTAATATAATCACCCTACCATGGTGTAATTTATTATTCCCTATTTTGCCATTACTATATTCTAATTTCTACAAGAATCATTGTTATCAAAACCGATTCATATTGGCTGGTTCAATCAATGAATTAGTCTTAATACTGGTACGATACAACATTTATACTGATCATGCAATTACACTGGTCATATTGGCCGATTTTCAATTAAACTGTATTGGCCATACCGGTTTGTTTCATTTAAAAAAATAATGCAAACAATTTATTTTTACAAAAATGTTGGTACGGAGGATCAAATGCACACCTACTATATTTTTATACATCTAAAATATGGTCTACATATACATTTTTTTAACAAGTGGTATAATTAAAAATAATTATTGTCTTCCTTATTGATTTTTCAATATTAATATTAGTATAAAATATATGTATATCTAACTTCATCGGTACATGGTTTAATTAGTAAATCTACCACTATACCAGTATCCTATCCAATTTGATAAATGTTATGATATTAATAACATTGAAAAAACCATATAACTCAATGTCCTTCTCCACCCGATGCATGTTCCATGTTATTTCCTTAACTATTTCTTCTTTCCTTCATTGCAACTATGAATTCCCCCACAAATAGTTAATTTAATTTCTTTTGTTCCTATTTTTTTCTTCAACCAAATTACATTAATTATTTTTCTTCCTATATTGTTTCTCAAAAGGATGTGGAACATGATAAATAACCATCATAATATAATAGAACTAAACTATATTAGTGTGAATTATTAAACTAATAATAAACTACATGTTATAAACAATATGAAAGCGGGTTGACATGCACGACATTGTATGTCAACATGCTAGTAATAATAGAGATATATCATCATTATCAATCGTTAGAGATGTCATCATTGTTAATATTTTAAGGTGTTCATTGACATTCTCCACTCATTAATTAAAAAATGTAATATCTATATACTGTCAGTGTAAAAATTTATACACATATACTCTATCAGTCATCATTATTTGTATTAATTTTTAAAGAATTGATGATAATTAAAAATGAATGATGAACAATTAACTGACAGTGCATAAAACTCTTACATTGTCAGCGTTAATTATATTATAGTTTTTATTTTATAAAATTATATTTGATTTATAAGAAGTGTCAATAGAAATACTTTAATATCAACTTTTTTGTATTACCAAAGGTATCTTTTCACCCTTTGGGTAATGAACTAATTCTTTTCGGGTACGTGATTGTCTATCTCAACATGTGTCGTTCATAGGAATCAAATCTTTGAACTTTTGGTCATCCTAAAAATCTAATGGGATCTTATATCACTAAACTAATATATTGTCGGTACCTTAATATCAACATGTTTATAAGGTTAGTTAAAAAAGAAATTTTAGCGAATAAGACTCTACCTTTATTCAAGAATAAGCTATATTTTAGGCAAATATTCAAGGTTGAATAATTTTACACCAATGAAAATTTTGTATTAAATATAAAAATATGAATGTACTACTAATATATGAGTTTTATATATTTGTATTATATCATTCACTATTTATGTTTATTTATTATTGATTTTAAAAAATACAGATAAATAATGAATGATATGTTAAATGTATATAAATATTCGTGCTGATAATATATAGATATCACACTCTAAATAATAATGATAACATTCTTTTACACTAATTCTTCCCCAAAAAGTTATTAATATTTTTTAAACTAGGTTGACCTTGTTGAGAACTATTTTTTAATTTTTGGTAGCATTCCATGTGACCCAATATTTAAAGGTTTCTCCTAGTTTATATTATGATTAACTATTAAAAATGTTGGAACACTTTTTCAAGATTCCCTACGGAAATTTCAAATATAATCCCCTACAGCTAATATGTACATCCCAATGTAGCTCACAAACATAGACCATTAATTTATGACACGAGTAAATATGTATAGTAAACTATTGCATATTGCAAATCCACATTTTTTCACATTGACTAGGACATACATTACTTAAAGAAATGCACAAATTTCTTTTTTTCTTGTTTTTTTTAGTTTTGAAACATGCACGTTTTTTATGGATGATCTAAAGATGATAGACAAATTGAGAAAGTAATCTCACAAAAACTATTATCACTAAAGCTAAAATTCAAGTTGGTGGGGGAAGTGAGAAGACTTGTGTTTGCAATTTGGATTTTAGCATCAAAGTCGGATAAAGACACCATAGCATGAAATTGAATTGATACCCTCTAGCATGGAAGATATAGAGAACTTATATGAGAACAAAAAGGTAAAAACATAACAAGGTGAATCAATATTCAAATATTACATTGAAACTTTGTATTAGGAAGTTAAATTTATTTTATCTATAACAAAAAAATGTGCTCAATTGATATTGATAATTAATTTTGGTATCTCCATAATCAATAAAGTATTTTAGTCAATCCAAAATCTGGATTAATTTTTAATCCTTAAATAAAATTTTACATTTTTTTTAATTTTCTCCAATATCTTAATAAAAAATAATATAACAATAATGTGGGTATGTTTTATAGCTATAAGTCCTTCATAAAATATGATATGAACAAATAATTTATTGATGTAGCATACATTATATTGGTGTGACTTTCAATTTTTATATTAAATGGTATACTTCTCCCATTGGATGTGAAGAAAATATAAAAAAATATTTTAAAAAAACAATAACAATTATTCTTCACAAATATTATAACTTTGGGGCTTAGTTTATTTTCTATTTCCCAAAGTATCATTCTTTTCAATATGGGAGAGGTCATTTGGAAGGTCAGTTCTCCTATGATAAAGTAAGATAACTTCTTTTCAGAATTTTTTTGAAACAGTAAAATACACTACATTTCCAAAAAGGTAAAACACAAAAACATTTTTTGATAGTGTGAAAAAAGTGAAAAAATTTGAAAAACCGTGATAGTAAAACCAGTGATGTAAAAACCATACCGTGGGGCCGATTCCACCAGAAAACCAGCAAACCGAACCCCTAATCGGTACGGTACGGATGTTGAACCGGCCAAGTATCGAAACCAGTCGAAACTGGTGAGCAATTTGACTAAACCGGTTGGTTTATACACATTCTTTTTTAAAAAAAAAAACTTAAAAACTTAAAAACTCATTACATAGTGACTCACCTTTCCAATCATTCTTCAACACTCCAAGGCACATGTTTCATGTTTCCAAGGTATACATAGCTTACACTTTTTGGTTCATGTGTAATCTCAGTGATATTTGTGTACCTTGGAGTCAGCTATCTGAATGTAGAATTTGGTGCAAAAATGGAACCTCGATATGAGACAACTTTGATTCCTTAATGTTAAAACTCCAAATTTATTTGTTTTGTAGGGTGAGTTATGAACTTGTGTCATTTATTTATATTTTGCGTTTGTTAAGTGATACTTTTGGATTGATATATATTTTGCAATTTAGACTTTGAATTTGTTAAATACTTAAATTGTTTGTTTATGTGAATTTTGAGTAGATTATCAATATGGATTACAATATAAGTTGGTATATCCAATTTAACCAGCATACGGTTTAATTACTGAATCATTGGTTAAACCACTATATCATTATATCATTACCCTGACTACTGATATGGTTTTAAACACCGAGTAAAACTAATATAGGAAACATAATTTTTTGAATTGCATAGTCAGAAAGAATGTGCTTGGGTTGAGATTTAGCTAAAGCATGTCAAATTACATCTGTAATTGACACCCATAAAAATACACAGATCAAATTAATCATTGACTTAATTCACACATCAAAGTATTACCCCTACCTTCTTTTATATTATTACAATTTCTACAACGACATTGTGTAATAAAATTGTGCAACAAACTCTTGTGCCTAGTCCTTTTTTCCTTGTAGTTTTTTATTTCTCCATATTATTATTATATAAAAAAAGGAATATGTAATATTTATATATTGTCAGTATAAAGATTTATATTATCCAATATTCATTTGTGTTATTTTTTCAAAAGTCAATGATAATTAAAGTTAAATGATGGAGGATGGACTAATGATATATAAAACTTCTAAACTGACATTGTAACACCGTGTTTTGCACAACACTTTTAATTAAGTAATTAGTATTAATGATTAATTATAGAAATTAATCAGTAATGTTTTAGGCTAAACCTCAGTTGAGTTTTAGTCTGTATTATGATTTTCTTACTTGCCCTATTTTTTCAAGATTTTTTAGAGAATAAAAGTTTCCGAGACGATTTCGGGTCGTTTTGTCGAGTTTGCGCCCATTTTTTGAGTTCTGTAACTCGAAATTGAATTCTGATTTCTCCGTTGACTTCAAAATATTATTTCTAGTCAAAATAGACACCAAGTTTGTGTGTAACTCATATCTAGATATTTTTCACCTTGAAATTCAAGTTTTGATGTTTCAAGCAAATGTCCTAAATCGGGAGATTGTATATTTCCGGACGAAATTATCCGAAATTTTTTGGACACGACGTTTATCGGGAAATTATATCATATCAATAAAGTTGGAATTCATCATTTCATGAGCCACTTACTTGTTACACAAGTAATGCAAAAACTTTCAAAAACCCCTAAATCACTCAACAAATCCTCTCACTCCACCACCATTAGACACATCATCTATGCTAGTCTAAATATACTTACNACTTACTTTGCATTAAATTTTCTGATTTGATGAGAGTGAGACTCTCCTATAAATACCTCACCTCATTCTCTCATTTTTACACTAAATTTCCTATACAAACTAAGGTAGTCTTTTATTTTCTCTTCTTCATCTTCTTCTCATACTTCATAGAAAGTTATGAGCTTTTATTATGTTATTCATAAAGTAGAGTTTATATTCGTTCTTTAAGTTTTTTATGAAGACATAACTAAAAGGGATGATAATAAAATCATATGAACCTTAACGTAGTTTTTGACTTTTGTAAATCTTGAAATTTCGTCCTTATTCTTAGATGGGAAAACTATATCTTTGGACAAGGTCAGATGAATTATTTGTTTGAAAATATTAGAAATTATTGTTATTATTTGAATATGTTTAAATGTGATGATTTTAACATCAAATGAATCTTTAATGTGTTTAGGAAAAAAATTTGTATTTTATTCTTGAAAGTTTATGATTTTGATGAGTTGTTGTTGAAAATGTTTCATTTTTTAGAAAATATTATGTTTTAAAAGTGGTTTAGAATATTTTAATCTTTGATTTCCAAGTTAAAATAATGATTTGAGATAAAAGATGATTTATTAAAGTTTTGACTTCAT
>NC_032028.1:5153163-5153432 GCF_001865875.1 Lupinus angustifolius | reverse complement strand
TTACTTTAAAGTGGTAAGAATAACTGAAAGATGTTTAGTATAAAATATTAAATTAAGAGTCATTCTTTTTCATGAGTATAAAAATAACACTTACTGACCTTTGATGTTTTTTCCTAAAAAATTAGGAGGTGTTAAGATGTTCATGAAAATTTGTTTTAGTAGTATACTTGAAATAATGAGATTTACCTAAAAGTCTTGACTTTGTAAACTTAAAGTGTTATAAAGTCTTAGATTGTAAAATGATTTAAAAATGTTGAATTTTAGTTAAG
>NC_032028.1:5152435-5153063 GCF_001865875.1 Lupinus angustifolius | reverse complement strand
AAAGTATTGATTTTGTTTAAATTGACTTACTTTAAAAATGATAAGTCTAGCTTAATGATCTTATTTTAAAATGTTAGTTTTAGTAAAAATGTTTTACTTACAAAAAATAAGATTTATGAACTATCAAAAAAATGTAATGAAGTGGGAATACATGTATAGAAATGTTCTGTCTAAGGAAAAGCTTGATATTTAAGTATGTCTTTACGACTCACCTCTCTTTCCTGGGAACTAGCCTGGTGTATATCCACAGATTATGACATAATTCCGATATAAGTTTTATTGAATATCTTACTTTAAAAAATGTTATTTGATTGTAAGACTTTTTGATGACAACCTCTAGGGGCTGCCTTTATTTTGGATCGTTTTTAGCTTGAAAATTTTGAGTTTGGAATCTCAAATTCGGTTTTGATGTTAATGGTTCTTTTTGGCTATTTTTGGATAGGGTTGTGTATGGTAATTACGTGGGGTCTAGGTTAGGTTGTATGTGAGGACTTTTGGGGAATGTTTGGCTTGGGTTTGGGATTAATCTTTTAGGCTAGGTTTGTGTTAATTGTTGGGTATATTTGGGGCTATTTGGATGAAGGTACGTGTATATTTGGGAAGGATTTAGGGCTGGGATGTTTATGGA
>NC_032028.1:4792462-5152335 GCF_001865875.1 Lupinus angustifolius | reverse complement strand
CTTCTTCATTTATTCCTAGGCTGATTGGAAACCTTCCTTTTTAGTTCATCTTCACGCCATATATTACTTGGCATGCCATTGATATCCCCTTGTTTAATTACTATAATGATCCTACATGGTTTCTTAGTATTCAATTTCTTGGCCACTATTGGACCATGTTACAAGGAAATAAAATACATTCCCAACCCTCATATTACATGATTTAATGAAAATAAAATACTTAACAATAATTTAAAAATACTCCTAACACTACCCATGAGAATTAATCCCACTTATTCGTGCAATAAAATAAAAACAACTACCATATAACATTTAAGGACTATAAATGTCCTTCCCCATGTAATCTCCAGGGTCAATTGAGTCCTTTGTGACCTTAAGGAGTCTTGATTTGGCTTTGGCCCTAGTCATAGGACCCTCTTGACCTCTCTTGCCACTTGACTCAGAACTTGGCCTAGGCTGGTTCATATCACTTTTAATGACAAATGATGATTCAAGGATATTCATCCTTGAATCGGATGGTAGAAAACAATTAAATTCATTTTAAATCGGAAGTTTTATCTTCGCGTAAAAAATCATTTCGTAAGTATAATAATTATCGTCAGTTAACTAATTAATGTTATTTTGGCATAATGAAGAGTTCGAGAGGAGATCAGATCAAGTAAGCTCACCTGCAAACAGAGAACCTAGCGATCCAACACACTCAGGTGAGGGAGAAAACATTGTGACATAGTGGTGTCCGAATATGCATCAGGACCTCCAAACTCCCTCACAAGTTTGGAGTTGTCTTAGATATTAAGAAAGCTTGTACTGAATCAATTGTCTGTTTATTTGGATTAAGTATAACAATATTTCTTATACCGATTTATGTTATGTTTATATATGCAAATATCATGTTTACTCTTGAATTATAATGTTTGAATGATTATTTTGGGAATAATATGTATGTGATAATTGTTAAATTCAAGGTTTAAAAACATGTGATATAAATGAGAAATATTTTCCTTGAGAAAAGTAATTAAAATAATATTCAGACTCTTCTCGCTTGAACGAGAAGTGTCTAGAGAAAACGAATGTTTTAGCTCGGGGCGAGACAGCTCTCACTTGAGCTAAAATAGGCACCAAGAGAACTGATTGTTTTCTCGCTTAAGCCACAAATGCCTCAAAAATGGATGTGCCATCATTTGAGCGAGACAGCTCTCGCTTGAGCGAGAGGGCTCCATATAGACATGACTTCTTTTTAAGTCGTCTGCACGATAACTCTCATATATACGAGAGCCTAATGACATGTTTGTCATCAAGAAGTTGTAAAGGTAAATAACTATATGAAATTCTTGAAAGTAATAAAAGTAAGGAATTGCTTTGTTAAAGGCGAGGTCCGAAGGTGTGATATTATGCCCACGCAGCGAGATCGTTTGACCGTAAGAGGCTTGGCTAGATGAGTTGTCCATGATGATTCAGTGATGGTTCGTAGTAGTGCTGAGAAGTATTATGTTGTGCCCACGCAGCGAGATCGTCTGACCGTAAGATGCCTGACTTGAGAGTCGTCCAGGATAATTCAACGATGGTTTGTACTAGTGCCGAAATTATTCTCTTTTTGTTTATATGTTAAGATCGGGACTCACTAGAAGCATCCCGATGGGAGATGTCTTAGGATGGCAGATCGCTGGGAAAGATGAATTAAAAGACATAATTTGCTAATTTCGGTTAGGGTGCATATCCATTGTCAAAAATGAAGTAGTGGAGAGGAAATGTACGGGAGACGAATGAGCCCCAAGATATTGAGAGAGACGACGTTGATGGCGGTGATTCGTCAGCAAAGTCTTGAGGGAGAGTATAGGTGAGACGAGTCCCATGTATTTATGAATGAGGTATTCTGTTGGATCGGACAATGCTCACAACGCAAACTATACGATCTCTGACAACCCCTCTTTGCAATTAGGATCGATGAGAGGGATGCCCATAAAGTGTTTGATACGACACCGTCATGAAATGGACAGTTCCGTTGGAACAGATCGATCATATATCCTTGCGATGAATAATTTTGGTGCGATCAAATCGGCTTGTTATGGGAACTGTTCTCTCGGTTATTTTCGAATAGTTATTGGGATGATAAAGGAGTAAGGATAGTGGACTTATGTATCGCATTGCATACAAGATATTCTTCGATATTGATTCTAAATTCTCGAGTTTTATACTTCATTCATCGTTATTATATGCTTGTATGATCACATGATATATATGTACTCGTGTATTGTCTTGTCTTGGTGTATTATTCTGTGTAATTCCACGACGTCAATGACAAGTTTTTCATAGATGTTTTACTTCCTCTATTTTCTTCTGGTGTATTTGTATGCATGTTGATATGGATCCATCAACACTGATCCGAGGTTATCACTTCACTATGTCCCAGGAGGGGACATAGAGTGTTGAGGGTAATCGACACACTTACGCAAGTCCTTGCGACCTGGAGCTGGATTGGGTAAGCAATGGCTCAATTCTGCATCTTCCACCTTACTACACAGTTCGGGAGGCATCATTCACTTTTCCCGACCGAAGACCTGCAACCGCCAAACTTTCTGTACTGGCTGAAGCTCGAGGCGTACCAGAAGTTGTTAGGACCTAACCCCAAATAGGATTCTCATCATCAGGATCGGCGGCGCCCAAGAGAGACAGACGGGGCCATGCCAAGGGTACACCCCGGATCCCTTGATGGTTTGGGGAGCGGATGAAGTGGAGGAGGAGGAGGAAGACAACAATGACTGTGTAGAGCTTATTTGCATTGAAGATTCAGTTGAGGTCATTGAGATCTCTTTTGACTCGGAGCTGGAGGAAGACCCTAGCGAGGCTTCCAGGGCACCTCCGGTTTAGGAGATTTTCTTTGTATTTTCAGTTTTTTTATTTGTGACGATGATTAGACTTCGCCGTGTAAACAATTCTGTATTTATTCAAGAAATTTATGAATGTGAGGCATTCAGAAAAGAATTGTGTTCATTTAATTATCTTCAATGTATTAAGAATTGTGTTCATTTAATTATCTGCAAGATTTGAAAATGGGATAAGGTAAAAGTAAAAATAATTTGTAAGTTATAGGTTACATAAAATAAAAAAAAAGGAAAAAAAAATTTAGCCATTTTTTTAAGAGATTAAATATATTAAATATGAAATGATTTTCGGGGCATTACAGTCATTATATACATTTTTTCTCTCAAATTCGAAAACCCGGAATTTGAATGATGTCCTTTCATCGAATCCTCCTAAACTTCATTGATTCATCAGAATGATTTCACTTGCATGATTGAATGCTTAAAGCACCCAACTCATAATTGACTAATGGCAGGTTCAATTCCTACTTGATAGTAGATACACGCTAATGGCTTTGTAATTTTCAGGTTTTTGATGCTATGGTTCATTTGAGGCAACACAATATTTACACTGGAAATTCTCTGCAGCCATGGATGAAGCCCCAAGCGAATTTCAATGATCATAATAACCTTCCCAGTTTGTTAGATAGTTCTCTACCACTAAGAGTTTGGGTCATCTGTCACAGAAATTACTAAAGGATCTAAGCTAAGGGCAAATGTTATGGTGGATGATGCATTTCAGGTATGAATTGCCTATCGGTCTTCTGCCCTCAATGCATTCAGAGTCATTTTGAACTATAATGATCTTTAATACTTTCTTTTTTTTGCATTACTTTGTGTATATACCAATTTTTCCATTCTTTTGTACCTTGCAAACTATTCTCATTGTCTTTGATCCATTGTTGCAAACTATTCTCATTGTCCTTAGGAGCTCATTACTTCATGTGTTGCTACATTAATCATGATACAGGTACACCTTCACTGATGTAACTGTAGAAGTAAAATTTGTTCTTTGTCAACTCTTTAAATCAAGATACCCAGTACTGACCACATAAGTTCTGAACTGGTGTCCTATATTGGGTTTGGTGTTTCTTTCTTGTCCTTCAACTTCAAGAGGCATTTATCATCATGTTTTACTCTTCTCCCCTGTCTTGAGAATACAACATGCATTTGTTTGCATAGTTGAACTTATTTGCGAACGAAAAATTTAATTGATATTCTTTAACTTCCAGACTTGCACTGAATGGCAATACCCTCCAGCTGATGTGGTTCAGATGTTAGATTCTGCTGTTACCAGTCTGCATCCATAGTCTCCTCTAGGGTGAGCATGAGTCGGGTAAAGGTTTGTCCCTTACCTGACCTTAAACGTTGATTGAGTCATTCTTTGAACCTAGACTCGATCATAGACTCGAAGATTTGAACTCGTGTCCGACCCTAGACCCAATTAAATATAATGTATACTTGTTTTAGATAAAATCTTCTCATTATTAGTTATTATTATGGATATATATTGTTAATGATGTATATATCATGAAAAAAAAATTAGAAAATCAATAATACTTCGACCAGATATATGTCATTATTTTGTACACAATTGAATATAGACACACATAAACACGATGAGTGAGAGACCATGGGTCGAGTCAGAACGGATCATTTTTGTCACCTACCCATCCTTAAATATTATATGAGTCTAATTTTTGAACCCAAAATTGGTCCTAGACCCGATGTGATCCGACCATATTTAGACTCAATCATAATCGAACCATATCAGGTAAACAAGTAGGTCGGGTCCTGCTCTCCTCATAAATTCAAATGTGCATAGGAAGAATTAAGAGTTAAGATTTTATCTATACTCCCTACTTGACTTTTCTTTTCCTTTAATCTCTTTTAGTAGATGTATATAGGATACTGAACTACAGTAGAAGCTCCTGGCTCACTTTGTAATTTATGTTTCTCTTTAGTTCAATAATTTTTATTTCAGGTCAAAAAGGTTCAATTGATGATATTGATAATTATGTAATTCACCACAAATTGTTTTAATGAATAAGGAAGATGTGATATATAAGCTTATAGAATATAATGATGAAAGTATGAAATCATAATGTATTGTATTAGCTAAAGTTATCATGCATTATATGACCTAAGAGTAGAATCATACTTAAATAGACATAAATTAATTAATGAAGTTAAAAAAATCATGCTGAGAAGATTGCTCACATTTCGTGAATAAAAAACTCTACTTAGAGAATTTAAATGTATTATTATCTCTTTGCTCTGTAATTGTTTAGAACCTATTTGATTGTCAATTATTTGTCATAATAGAACAATAATACAAGATGGTATAGCTTATTTTAATTTATGGTTTGGTGAAATAATAGAATAATTCAAAATTTATTGAGGGGATGTATCTCTGCCTAGTTATGTTAATTTATGGTTTGGCCCTTACTCCTAAACACCACTACTATTTTTCCATTGTTATATAGCCATTCGCACTTCTTACCATTATTTGGCCAAATCTCAATAGGATAAATATAATACCAGCCAATAGTTATCTATTGGGCTTTTGGAAAATGATAAAAAAAATCATAGGCTCACAATCTATCTTAATCTTGCCCATTTCTATCACCTCTCGGCCATAAAAACAAGCCCAAAAATGAAATCATTCTTATCAGGTACCAATAAAATAACCACACATTCTGATGCATATTTGTTGCTTGATTACGTGAATTGTGGTGCATTATAAACACCTTTTTGTTTTTTTTTGGTAAAATATAATCTATATCTACCTGTTGTCTTGGTGAATAAGACCTTAGCGAGGCTCATACATGGCCCCCTAGTAGGGCACAGGTGAGGAATCTAGGATATGTGCATTTCGCGTATCTAGTACAAATACCTAATTTTGCGTTTATAACATTATATTACGAAATTAATTGAGAGTATTTATGTTAATAAAAAAAAAGGAAAACCGTGTTTAGAACTTTAGATACATATGTAGTAAACTATCTAGATTAACCGGTGTTAGCCTGGGCTAAGGTAGAAACAAGTTAGGTAGCCTACCAAGGGTTTATTACATACTCTATAATAGATTAGGTTAGACTAGACTTTTTTGTAAAAATGTAAGGCTTTTTGAAAAACCTATTTAGTTTAACAGGTCAGGCTTTAGGTCATTCAAATGGTATATTAAGCCTAACAGACCGACCTATTTAGTTAGTTCATATTTTATAATTTTAATATATGAGTAATTTTATTATATATGTAATTTTAATATAAAAATGTATACAAAAATATAATTTAATTGTTAAGGTTATAAGACTCTTGTTAAAAGTATGCATATTAGTCTATTTAAATATTGACATGATGATTTATTTTAAAATAATATAGTATAATATGCATTTAAACATTCTAATAAGTCTGACTAGACTTTTAAACATGTCAGACTTAGGTTTTGAAAAAAAAAAATAAACAGGATAATAGAACAGACTCAGATTCCTATATGTTATACATGCTCGGTTTGTTTAAGACAAAGTCTGACATATTTCCATACTTAGTTTGGGCCCAACAAAAAAATTCATCCTCGTTAAAAATACAAACAAAATAAACTTCATTGGATAACAAATTAATTAATTATTCTTGATGCTTAAATACTTCCATATATACTAATAAGACATTGGTCTAAAGTTTCACTAAAATGACTAAAAAAGTCCAATTTTTGGGAGCTTAGAAGGATAATTATATATCCCAAAAGAGATTAGTTTATGTGAGGGGTTAAAGCGCTTACATTTTTCAACTATAACCATTGAGAACGATTCGCTCCGTAATAAATTTTTATTGCATTTTTTGTGTTGTTTGATTTCATAACTTTTCTAGATGTTCTCAATGATTTTGCTCCCACTTCAACTTAGTTGTTATATTTTTTATGCCTAGGCTGTATGATAATAAAATATCTGAACGTTTTCTTTTGGGTGGAATGAGTCTAGTTTGGTCCACAAATTCTCAATTAGTTCTGAATTGAAGTCTTCCATTTTCAGCTGCGATTCAAGGTAAAATAATATAATTCATTTTACGTAGTTGTTTAACATAGAATGCCAGTGTCCAAGTTATGTTAGCGCCGGTGGATTCAATTCAGAAGAGTGCTAGACTTTAGCAACCTTAGACCTATCATAATTATAAATTTTGATTGTTACCTGTTTTGTGCCTGTCAACATTATATCTTTTTGTTTGGGAATCATAGTGCTTCTTTCATTAATTAGATGTATCTTGTTAGGACTTAAATCACATGAGGAAAGTCCAACTCAAAAGACTAGTTTATTAGGTGAGAGAGTTTTGATTTTAAGTATTATTGAGTTTGCTATACTACCCAATATGAGATTTCTGATGAGATGTTAGGTAATGATGGAGCACACCACATTTTGATATCTGATTTTCTCTCAGATTGAAGAACTGTAGGCTTTCGATCAATCAGTCCTTGCCTATTTTATTTTGTTGGTAAAAATAACAGCAAAATCACCTGTGTTAGGGTTTCTGTGATAGCTGATTTCATGACCTCTACCCACTGAGCCAAGTGGGTCTTCGTACTCCTCAACAGCTGGTACTTGTTTCCTTTCCATATTTACTATTCATTTGTGTTTCTTGTTTGTTTTAAGGTATCTTTTGGTAAAGGAACCAAGAACTGATCACATCAAACATGTAGCATTTAATAAATCTCAAATCCATAAGTTATGACATTTATATGTTCGTTTTATTTTTATGTTGCTTACTACCATGTAAATCCTTCAGATTAATTGGAATGAAGTTGTTCAACTTAATTGGGAATTAAGCAATTTATTACTGATTTGAGAACCAGTATAGTAATAATGAGAAGCTCAACTGAAAATTGTGCAAATCCAATCAATCAAGTGTTATCAACTTGGGACTTAAGCAAATTTGGATGTACATTATTGCACTAAAATAGTTATATCTGGTTACTGGGTGGGACCTGACGCTGATTATGAGTGGGGATTTGTAGAAGCTGTAATTAATCAAATTACTTGAATTTGTTTGTTGGAGATAGTAGTTGAATTTATATAAGCCGACCAGTGACCACACTTTCTATTCTTCAAAGTTCCATAATAAACTAATCAGTCTTAACTAAAATGAGGGATTATTTTACACTGAAGTGTTTGGTGGAAAGCAGTTTATACAGCAGGGAATTTCAATTGGACTCCCTGATCATGATTCAGTCTTTTATTTTATACACAAATCGGGTTAGGTAGCTATTGATGTGAGAGCCAGCATGCTCCAAAAAGTGGCATTGCCACATGCCCACATGGTATGAGTTTCAATATTACCTTTGATCAGTCAATTAAGCCTGGTTTATAATTTTGTTAGATAATGAAAATTGTATCCATCCAATACAAGAGAAAGTGTCAATTGTGAATCTTTTTATAGAATACACTAATACAAAATGAATGATCTAAACACTTGTTTGCAAAATCTAAATTAATTGATGCAATATAAGATAGGAACTATATCCACGATCTAATTTGGAATTGATTTTTTTTTATTGGAAGATGACTTCATTTCTCATAATCCAAATTAACTACACAACAACAAACCAAAGCATCATCCACACCTTTTCCCCTCTTGCATTTTTGGATAAGGAAGCACGAAGCTTTAAAAATTCAATACACTTAACAAGAATGTATATCACAATAATTATAAAATCATGCCATGCACAAGAGATGAGAAGATGATATATGGATTCTACTAACTCCTTACAGATAATACATTTTCCGACCTTTGAATGAGACTTCTTTTAAAGAATTTGTCCTCACTCATAGCCTACCTCTAAGAACTTTCCAAAAAAATAATAGTTCTTTGAATGTGCATAATTTATCCAAGAAGAATTGTTTATAATAGTTCTAGCGAACAAGCACCGTCATGCTTAATGCATATGACATGTATATATGGATACTTGTGATATTCAATAATTTTAAAGTTTAATATTTACATATTTTATATTAATTAATATATATATATATATATATATAATTATTACATGAATAGTAACTTATTTGAAACATTTGTCATTATATAGTTTAATTGCTAAAACTTATTATAAAATAATAATGAAATAGATTATATATAAGTATTAAATTTAGTTATTTATTTATATATATATATATATTAGAGATAACATGTATATATATCTTTTCACTAAATTAATATATATATATATATATATTCACAAAAATTCACTAAAAATAATTATTAGTTTATTACATGAATCATGATATATATGCATGTATGTGACATTTTTATTCCAATTTATGTTTATATTTTAAACTTTGAGCTTGAGTGTAATATCTTAGAGTTCACGTTTTGTCTATTCTCCTCTGTTTTTTTTAATGTTTCGGTGCTCAATTACAACATGATATATAGAATTTTGCCAAGGGCTGTTTGTTAAGAATTAGTTGTGAATGAATAAAATATATGCTTTTACCCCTTAATCCCTAAAAATACGATGATTAGTGATTTAGAGAGTGAATGGAGAACTAAACGAATTTTACTTGTATGTTAAGATTTGAATCCTAGAGTTGTTATTGTGGATGGGGTTTTCTTAACATTAAGCCCATCGTAATATATCCCCAAAAAGTATATAATACTAACCTGAATCTTACGTTCCCACCAATAACTAATAAGTAATAATAGTTGAACAAGAAAAATAAAATGCACTTAAATTCGCACTGCTTGTATGATATTTTTTTTTTGTTTAAACTTTGGTGTAAACGTTGTTAATTTTTTTAAGAAACTTGGGCCTCGTTTTTTTTGATAAATTAGAGACCCTCAACCTATGACCTAAAAGATAATGAGGTTCAAAGAAAAAATATAATAACTTGTAATTAACATCACATACATCTTATCGTCTCAACTCAAATTAATTGCAGTGCAAATTTGCAATATATAGAATATCGAAGGTTAGGTTTAAGGTTTGGTGTAAAGGAGATTGAAGGTTCGAGTTTTATCTACAATAAATACTAATATTTTCCGATAAAAAAATATAAAGAACAACGTATCTAAGAATAAGAAAGGTCCCCTCCTTATGAGCTAAATATGTGTTTAGTTGGGTGCTAAGCTTATCTTCTCTATTTTTCATTTACTTTCAACCTCCTTTCTCTATGCCTAGCTGAACCTGGTTTTGCGAGCTAGTATCACAGTTACATTATTACTGTTAAGTTTGATTGTTTTTATGTGCTAGTTCGGGATATGCAAACCAAAGGTTACTCATGTTCACTTATGTTAAGCATTAAATACAGTGTTCAGATAGATTGATGTTATGATACTAGCTAACAGAAAATTAATGATTGATGGGAAGTAAAATGATACTCCTACAAAATAATAACAAAGGAGAGAATGTTATCATGCAAATTTATATAAGGACCTATCAAGATCCACTGTTCCAACGATAACATATTTAGTTTAGAAGTTCAGTAGTTCTTAAATCTCCTAATTACCCAAAATTCCATGCCCAAACTTTCCCTTCACTAACATATATATACATGATACATATAATATAGAAAGAAAGAGTGGATGAGTTCAGTTATATGCTCTATATATGTGACCTATCCAACTTAACTAGTTATATATCATGCAGTTAGTATACCTTTGCATCCCATTAAGGATTTAACAGAAGATCATTATCAGTTTCAAACCAAAATTGAAGTAAATTATTAGAGAATAATAGTGAAATGTTATAAAATTATAGTGTCATTACTTAAATGTACTAGGTTTTGGTTTTCTAACCCTAGAACCAGGGACCACTATATCACGTTGCTTTAGATGTGCATAATTAACTGTGAAATCGAATCATATCTCAGGCATGCCTGCATTCTCTTATATATTACTCCATGTCCCATTAAAGTTTACAGCAAAGCCCTAAAGTACTCAATTTGAAAATTCTATCAGAATTAGGGTTCTGCTATTTTCACAACCTCTTTGGGACCACTTCTCAACTATATATGTATTACATCTGAGACATTATTTAAAACCTCAAAGCCAAAGAATTTATACTTGTTTAATTAGAATTGATGTCACGACGGTTCAGAACCACAAAACTTTTGGTCAATATCTATACCAATGCAATGAAGTAGTTGACCATATTTCTTTGAAAGCAGCAAAATTTCAGTACTAGGTTTATATTTTTTTTGTATTACCAATGTTATTTTATCAACTTTTGGTTAAGAAACTAATCTCTTACAAAGTGTGTAACTGCCCATCCCAACAAGTGTAGCTCTCAGAAATCGAACTTTTAACATTTTGGTCATTTTGGGATCTAGTAGGTCTGACACCACTAGGTCTATATAAAATCAATATTGCAACACTAAGTTATTGTTTAAGATCTTGATAAGAATAACTGCATACATTAAAGTTTGTAATCAATTATAAATCACATAGTTGGGTGACTTCCATAGTTGAACATTTCAGTTGTGTGTTACTGTTCCCATGGATCCGACCATGAAATTGAGGTATTATATAAAACTATAAATATAGCATTCCTTTTGAGGGAGTATTAGCAAAACCAATATGGCAAACCGCATCAGATATGCCTTTTTTTCTGGATCATGGTTACAGAAGCTCAATGAAAAACTTGAGTGCAGATACAAAAAAAAATGGATTTCCCCGGAGCATGTAATTAATTTTCTTGTTATATGTTTTAGGAAAACAGAAACTTCTTTAAGAATTTCATAAGGAAAGCAATATATGAATTGATTAGTTTACACGCTCATATAGGGTAAACAAAGAACAAACCAAGAAAAGAAGGAAATGATACACTGAAGTGACTGAACCAATGAAGCTGACTTTCTCTTATTTCACCCTCAATTAATTACTTCATCTGCATATGTTAGTTTTACACCAAATTTTCAAACTGAAAGGTTCTCAAATACCTGACTTATGCTTCTACTTAACAGATCCAATACGTGGAATAGTGGATGTAAGTTAAGGGTATTTTAAATTGTGATTGTGATATCATTACATTGCTGGAAAATATAGTAGCAATTGCGGTGTTGTGATGTTGTTGTGAAAACTCTCACAACCATAATAAAATTTAGCAACAATTACTGTTGTGTAGTGCAATGCAATTTGAAGCACTAAGTATGTATGACTGTATTTTGTATTTTCATTGTTCATACAACATAACTCTTACAATTGGAATTGAAATGCTGAAAAGTCAGGAGAATTTGCAACAAATTGAATGAATCAACACGATTCACAATAAGTGGGTTTGACACATTTCTTGACTTAACAATTTAATACATCATGACTTATTTGATGGTGATCTGAATAGGATAAAAACAAGATATGATAGAAAATATTGTAGGATATGAGCATGATAAACTCTTATCATGTCTAGTATTTGGTGAATGGTGATCGAGCACCTGATAACATGATATTGATAATAGTGTTGATAACAACAATGGTATTCAAGTATAAGTCTATACACTTAAAGAATGATTCTAACATATTCTAGCCCCCGGAAGGAAATAAAAATGAAAACTTTAATTTATCAAAAACTTATAACTATAACTTCAACATTTTGTGTAATACATGAGGGTACGAATCACATTTATTTATTTTCTTGTTCAATAATTATTGCAAATAGTTATGGAGTTTGGATTAAGACTAATAATTTTTTTCTGACCCCTTTCATAATCAGCCCTAGGTCGTTGCCCCTTCTCTCTTTCCTTAGGATTAGCATTACATTCACTTACTACACCTCAACTATTATATAATAATATCACACATTGTTTCATACATTGAAGTATATATATATAGGATATTGGTTGTGTAGTCCGATCAGTGAAAAGAAGTTAGTTCTTTCATATCCAGCTCTAATCCATGTCCATGATCTCGATTAATTTAACTATAGATCAAACAGCTTTTCACAGTCTAATCTAGCATTTTTGAAGATAATATTGTTCATTTGTTCTTAATCCTATACATCCAAATTGAATATATAATTGTAAAACAAATAGAGATCCATGCTTCTTTTCCTTTCTTGCCAAGTAGAAACCTGTGTTGTGTGTAAAATGACTCTTCGCAGTCATTTGAATTGGCAGCACCATGACATATTCCAGTCATGCATAGAATTGATAGAGATGTTACCACACATCATATCAAGTCTTGCCGTAAAAGAATGAACAGAGATTTGTTGGCCCATATGCTCTCTCGCACTAATAAGAATATATAATGTCAATTAAAAATTTTAAACTTTTATTATTATTTTTGTTTTTGTTTCATTATCATTGAAGCGGAACAACGTATGAGATAGGATTTGGGACAACATATCTGTGTTCGTAAAAGAACAAGTGGAGTGTTTTTTCCTCCTCAGTGTTGCAAAAAAGCACAGTTGCAGGCTTGGTTTTCGTTTATAATCTATCAAACTGCTTATAAGTACTTGTCCTCAATTGGTATTTCAAGCACAACTCAAGATGTTTATATATTCATATATACTATACAGGCTAAATATAAGCTCACAGAAACCAGTGCGATATTGATATCATTATATCAGATACCTCAAGTGCTAGCTAGTGCTTAACTAAAGCTAAGCTATATGTTTTGTTGTTACTGTACTTGCACTAGTAATTAGTTCAGACTTTCAGTTAATATGTTCATGACTTTATTAGTGACTTTGGTCGAGCTAGTAACCTCAAAAAATTCACTTCCATATATCTTTAAGCCTTTGCATTTAATTATTATAATGTTTTTTTTTTGGAATTAGTTCAAGAGAATTTCATGGAGGGAAGGGGATCTTTAAACAGTTTACTAATGCTCTATATATTAGGAACCTAACTGGAAATAAATATAAATTAGTGCAATAATTTAATTATAGGAAAATTTGAATTTTATATATAAAAATGTACCATGGTTACTTAGCATGATATATATGTAAAAGAAATAAAAACAAGACACCTAGCTACTTGGAACAAAGGTTAGCAGATCCAACTAACAAACATGCGGTTGTAATTGTGGAGAAAAAAGGATAATAATGTTGTTGAAGGCAAAACTGGATCAACAAGTTAATTGATTAAACAAGAAGTAAGAGTTTCATTTGGTGAACTGTCTTTTGTTCAAAGCAAGATTTTATGATAAGCTGGATCTAGACTAACTTTATTATTCCATGTATCTTACCAAAATTTCCCTTTATTGTTGAACACAAAAACTATATTGTGCTAAGGAACTAAGAAATCAGTGATTCCATGTATCATCTTTCTAATACTATGTATTAATTGAAAATCAAGTCATGATTTGATTTGGATGTGTCAGTATCATCTGCAAAAGTTGCCTCTTTTATCTTCTACACTAAATATGCTCACAAATTATCAGACTCATCTATATTTGTTAATTGAGTAGTACTGCTACTTGTTATAGAAAATTATTAAGAGCAAAGTGGCAGCTAGTTCTTTTAATATCCAAAATATACATTACAGAAGCTCAATAACTAGCACTGTGGGATAGAAGGGTAAGTACCCCAAAAAAAAGATAGAAGGGAAACTAAGTCCCCTTATTTGACCAGATATATAGTTGCAACTTGCAAATTACCTTACAACAACCAACAAAACAAGAAATGTTATTCTTGATGAAGTAGTGTTATGTGTCATCAACTTGTTTGATTTCAGAAAGGCATATGAAATATATTGATCATCCAGATTTATCTGCAGGAGAGGTTTTAGTTTGATTCTCATGTTGCCCTTTTGTTTTTGTTGCTGATTCTTCATTGAAACTATCACACTTGTGCTGATTCACTTTCTCCCTTTCATTCTGCCTGTATTTATGCAAGTACATTCCAATGGCCCCAGCATAGTTATCAAACCCTAAGGACCCTAGAGCCCAAAAGATGTCATCCCCATTAACTGTCTTTCGATTTTCCTTATAACACTTGTCAGATGCCTCTGAAGTCACAAAACTTAGAAACTCTGTCACACACTCTTGCATTACTTGTTTCCCTTCTTTTGAAATCTTTGCACTAGGAGGAAGAATTTGCTTCATGATTCTACCCACATTTGCAATGGGCAAAGTTCTATCTTGCTCATTATTGTCCATTTTCTATAAAATCATGGTAACAACAACATTTGCTTACATCTTGCTTCTGATTTATGAACAAACTTGTTTTAAATAGATTTTTGTGCTGAATGTAATGTTTTGTGAAATACGATACGAATGTCACATGTATAAATGTTGGTATGTTTACTGTAACATAATGTATTAGTAGATCGATATTATTTTATGAGATATTTATGAATATCATTTTTCAAGAAATATTGGGGAGTTTTTCTAGAAAGAAATGTCGTTTTCTCGTACCGTATAACACGATTTTTTTAAGGAAAATATAATATTATATAATTCCTAAATTAGTAATATTATATATAGTTGATGTACAAATGGCCTAATTGCAGCAATATTTTAGGCAAAATGATAAATTGTAGTTAAAAGTCTGCAACTTCTTTAATATTCATGTACAGTACATATTGTTTAATATAAAATTGAGACATCATATATTTAACTTCTTTTGTATATTGTTTATTCCACCCCCCACTAAATGAATATGAAAATGTTTTTTCACAGACCAATTATAAATTATATACCATAGAAAGAAACATTTCGATAGCATTTAAACACCAAATATTTTACATGATTCAATTGGAACCTCTAAAATGAGTTCAAATAAAAATCTGAAGTTATATTGTTAAGAACATTACGATAAACATTTTGAAGTGCCTATCTTCAATTGCAGTTTACCATGGAATATCTTCTTTATAAACATTTTGAAGTGCCAATCTGCTTTCTATATATATATGTTCATAAATTATATAAAGCTGAGTGTGTAATCATAAACTATATATCTACATTATGACAAGAGATATTTTCGAAAATTATAATTTTGGAATCAAATGCTTATTACATAGGGTACAATTGGTCCCCACTGCCATTCCACTTATATCTATATAATATAAATATGCTCTAATGCCCTTAATTTAACTATTAGAGAACATATACTATAATCTATTATTGGTACAATTCATATAAGTGGAGTTTCATTCTCCGACACTGATCTGACCTAAACGTGTCAAAAAGAAGTCTTCTTATACCTTAACCTTGGTATTTTATCATAACTCTTACTTTAGGTTTTAAATTATGTTATTGACAATCTTATGAGAAAATAGCATTTCTTCTTTTCTAAGTTCGAATTCGGTTAGGTTTGGATTCTTTGTTAAAAATAAAATTCTTTATAACTTCCACATTAGATATGTTAGCAAAGCCAAATTGATGCTTAATTAGATTCTCAACATATAATGATATATATAAAAAGTCAATCACATTTTAACGTTAATGTTTGCTCATGAACTAGAACTAATAATAAAGTTACTCTCTGACTAATCGTTATAACTTTGAAGTGGTTAGTTAATGTGTTTGCTAAGTCTCTCGAATCTTTTTTCTTTCATGCTGTGTTTTAAAATACAACTGATCAAACTTCATTTGCCCCCTAGCTTTTTAAAATAGAAATGATTTTCTGTTTTGAAATTTGAAGTTAATCCATGTATTTTCTAGGTTCTTGATTTTTTTTCTTTTTTGTATGTATCTTCTCTGCACTCAAGAAGTTAGAGTTTCTAGAGTTGTAGCTACAACTCATGTGCTTAAATCTAATTGAATCGCATGCATATGCTTAAATCCATTTGTATCGTATTCCACATCCTTAATGAATAGGGAATGAGAAAAGTTCGTTACCTACATTTGAAGAGAAGAGAACTTTTTCGTACTCTATTTCTAGTTTAAGTTACTTATGAACTCAAACCTTATTTTTCAATGCAATTGGCACCTAATTTGTAAGACCCTAATTATTTTGTAATCTTTCATATTTTTTACCAAAAAATATTCATTTGTCACATGCATATGCTTAATCCCACCTTAACCTATATGCTTTGGATCCAAACTGAATTATTTTCTTTCAAATATGTTATCAAGAAGGTGTTGATGTAATGATGTAAGACATAAATAAATCTCAGTAATCGTATTGGAGGAATACTCACTATGCACTCAATTCCTAGTTTGACATTTGTTGAAGATGACTACACACTCTAAAAAGGGAATAATTTCTTTAGGTAATGGGATACATTTGACTATAAAAAAATATGTTGGAGAAGCTGGTAACCAGTAACTTTCAAACTCCAAATTATCATAGTAACCGTGGCCCACCATCATGATTATATTTTAGATGATTTTTGACTTTATCCTTGACTATGAAAAATGATAAAAGATCCTGAGCATGTGAATTTTACAAAGAGACAACCAAATTTTGTGGCATTCTTATACTTCTATTTTTTTTTACAAGGATTGAAGCATTTGGAAACCCAAAGAAGATTGGTGAAGCTATTATTCAGATCATAACAGGATCAGGGCAGCGGCCAGAGGTATAGGACACATTGATAAAAATCATGTTTGAGAGGATTCCCTTACAAATGCCTATTAGTATGAACTAGATTTCAGACTTGAGACCACATTGTTTCGGAGACGACACAATGTTTCTGTCCTATGCGCTCGTGGACATAGGTTTTTCGCTTTAATTGCGCAGGCACCGGAATTAGCCTGGCCAGGACTCAAGTCAGATTTCTATAGAATTGCACGTTCATTCAGTCTCACAGCTTAATTGGTGAATTAATATGAAACTTTAATGAATTATGAGATAAGCTCTTCCTTGCAGAAACAAGTCTGTATATATAGTACATGTGTCTTTTCTCCTTTATAACATACAAAATATATATGCAATTTATCATCATATGACTCTCAAATCAAATGTTTCTATCTATACGCATTAAAGGGTTACCTGGGTATTTGATCAACTACATTGAAAAATGCCAACCCATAAGTTATTGCTTAAATACAACTTTACTGTACATAATCCCTTTTTCCTGATTCAATGACCAAGCTTGAATGCAGGCGTTCAAGCACAAGTAATTTGCCTCCGCTTCACCATCTTCTCATAATTCTCAGAAACCATTGCTGTCAAATTAGGATCTCCATATCCAATCTCTGTGCCAAGTCTGTGGGAGAAACACAGTTAAGCCATTCACATTTATAAGTAACAGTAAGGAGATGAACATGTTGGGACATTTATTTTTCATGAAGAATCGACTAGTAAGGAAACAAACATCACATTTCTAAGGTTGACCTTGCAGGATAACTTACTAACAACAAACCCCTTGTAGGACATGGCTGATGCCCACATGATAAGGACACCGGTCAAACAAATAAACTTATATTCCATTTTAAAGACGTTCTGAGGACGTTCTGAGAGGAACATAATGAAGAAGGGGCATAGAAGAGAAAAAACTAATGCAATAACCAAAATGTGTGTGAAATATACATACTTTGGGTCAAGTACAAGTTTCTGAACTTCTTTGATGGCTGCACTTGCTGCGTAGAGAGATATCTTCCCAACCTGCATAAATGTCCGAGAGAATATCCAGACCAACACTTATGGGTCAGCTCAAAAACTACATGAATCTCAAGCATTTCTAAAGGATGTCATAAAGGGATGGAAGGTGACAATGAACAAAAGGGGTACTTAAGTAACTCTTCTCTCTTCTTACCTCCAATACTTGAAGTTTCGCTTCATGTTCGTTAGGTAGACAGCGGACTTGATCTGCCAATCTTACGGCTTCCCCCAGGCTTTCCGGAGATAAGAAATCAAGGCCCAATTGAACAGTGGACTGAAATTTTCATAAGACAGATTATCACATATACTATGATCACTCCAGAAGGGAGAATCCATTTTGTTTCCCCTAGACAGAAGGGTTTCCACTTTTATTCATCAAAGGAAATACTCTGTGATAATTGTGGTGACTCAATTGTAAGAATCTAAGGCATTCTATCACAAAATATGGTTAAAAACAAAAGTGAATTAATATTTTAGGCCAAAAAGAACTGCTATGTAGTTTTATTAAAGAATCTTATAAAAAAACATTTTTAATCAGATGACAATTTCACTCACCAAATGTGGTTCAAGCAACAGATATAAAATTATGAAGGTCATCAAGTAAAATATATGAACTGAACTTGCAAGGAAAATGAACTCACATGAAAATTTCTGGCTTGGAAAGGGCAACCAGCAGGGACAAATATAGCCTCCCCTATGTTCTGTTCAAATGACCATGGCTCCACACCTATGTAGGAAGATATGAATCACATTAAAAAGCAAGAAGATAAATAAATAAATAATTCAGATATTTCTAGGCTACCCACTATTTGTTCCTCCTCCATCTTTCCAATCACTTCTAGGCAAAACAAACTTTCAGGGTGTAATGAAGACCCCCCAACCTAAACTACCACTTCCCTATCCAGCTCTTAACAATAACATAGAAAACACATTCTCTTACCAAATTCTTCCTTCAACTTGCTTTTATGGTGTCTGTCAAGAAAAACAGCTCCATCATAAAGAGGCCATGTAACCTTAAATCCAAAGATTACTCATCAGCAATATAAAAGCAAAGCAAGTTAGCTAACTGAAAAAAAAGAGGACCCAATGTAAGTTTGCTTTCTTTTTTATTTAAAAAACAAGACTTACAAATTCATTTACAATATCATCTGTCTTCCCAAATTCTTTCCAATGCATTTTCAAATATTCAGTCACCTTTGGAATGTCCTGCCGACGAAAGACATCCCAAAGAAGTCCAGGATTTGTTTTCTCAGAGACATCTCCATTTTGTTTTAATGGAAGTTCACCATTGACCATATTCCCTTCAACACTGGGATGAAATTCAAACCCTTGATCCATAATTGACTTATTCTGGTCTGACTCCAAATCCAGTTCCTTATTATTGGCACCAACTGATGAATTAGGTGAACTCCCCCCTGGACATATTTGGGGATCCCCTGGTGATTCTTTCACATCAGATTCCTTACAATCTTTTTGTATAATTTCAATATTAGTTCTCTGACAGTCCTTCAGCTTCGACTCATTCGTATGAACCAAAAGGTACACCTGTTGAATCTCAGTAAATTTATTATATGTTACTCTATTCACAGTCCATTTCTTTCTTCAAATGAATCAAAATTTTATGATTTCATTCTAGATTTTATTAAGAGATTTTTAAATTATTAAATACAATAGTATATAACACTTGGAAAAATTTGGGTAAACGATGCACATGTTTAGGCATTTGAATTCAAACATCACATGATAATTTGGGAGCACATCTGCTGTCCCACACTTTGTGCCACTCCATGTGCCATGCGCTTGTAATTGGTTAGAAAAATACTTAATAATTAAATTTTAACTTAAATATATTTTTTCTGACCAATCACAAACTCATGGCACATGGAGTGGTACAAAGTATGAGACAGCAGATGTGTACCCTGATAGTTTGTGACAAAGCACTAATCATTGACAACTTACAAATTTTACTTGCAACTACAGATAGCAACAACTTGCAAATAGAACATGATAGTAAAACATGATAAATACCTAACCTAACATAGATTGACAATCAAGCACCAAATTTCTATGCTTAAGACATTTGAAATTAGAATGCCAAAAATATAAAGACATTGCAGTCCATGAACCCAGACTATCATAATTTTTTAATAAAACAGAGTATCATAAACTTGCGGTAAAATAATAAGCTGTATTACTCAACCCAAAACCATAAAAGACAAAAATGGCCATTTCTCACCACTTGGGTTATTGAGGATAAAGTAATATACCATGTCACGCATATTGAAGTGAAGATTTGTCACTGAATCACCTCTCTCAAGCTCATCACTTATCCCATAAGATATATAAATCTTGGGGCCTACATCATTCTGCAAGGAGTAATGAGGCAATTTAGCTGCAACATTTAGAAGACCCCACTTGGAATGAATATACTGAAGTAAAGGCAGTTTGCTGATAAACTCAGGTCTTTGGTACAACAGAAATTCTTCAGACGCACTAGGTGAAGGCCAGTCTTTCAACTTCAATATCTGTGGCCAACCATTTTCATGAACAGCCCCCTCAGAGTATCCTTTCATGAACTGACCAAGCTCGATATCAATCTGTAACATTATTAAAACAATAAATGGCGAAAGTAGAGTCAGTTAAAAAATGATAATAAGTAAACGGAGTGCAATTAAAAATCAATAAAATCTCAGTTGTCAAAAGGAGAATAGTTTTAGATATATGTGTACCTCAGACCTGTCTAAGCAATCTATGGCCTTAACAATTCTGTTTTCATCTTTCATTTTTTCGTCTGTTGTCTCACGAATCCCTTGCCAGATGACCAAGGGATCCCAGCTAGAGATGGATGACCTAGCAAATACTTGCTTAATGATAATTGGTTTACCGCTTTTCCAGTGCTTTCTAAAATTGTCAATCCCATCAGTTTTGAGATCTTCAGATGTTGGACAATAGAGATAATTATCATCACCAGCCTCTCTATGAGAATATTGGCAAACTCTGAGAGCATTCAACCCAGTTTCTGGTAGATCATCAGCATTGTTAATCCTACAGCCACTAACCATTTCCTCTACATTTTTCACCAATTTTGCAACCCAATTCTTCTTGAAAATCCGGCTTAAATTTAATGACAAATAACCACAGCCACCATAGTCCTTCGGGGGGCATGGAATACTTCCATTGTCATTGGATCTCCACTCAGGAAATTTACTTAATATGTTTCGGTCAGAAGCTTTTGCTTGCTCTGTTTGGGGTTCTTTATTGTGATCTATAGTTGCTTTTCGGAGATCTCGGCAGCAATTAAGGCACAAGTCATATGAGCAATTTGGACACCGTCGATGATAATCGATGATGGGTATCCTACAAAAATTGCTGCAATAAAACAAATAAAATAAAAATGGCCATTCTACCATCTAGTAATAAGGAAAATAAAGACAACTTCAGCACCCATTAAATCCATCACATATAAGGAAAGTGTTCTAGGTGTACCAGCACATCTGCTCATCTGCATTCAATTTTGTCCTGGGAAGATCTATTTCAGCACCTAAGGGACAAAACATTATTTTAACGTTGTTAAATACTTGTTTGGGAGAAAAGAAAAACAATATTGTCAAATACAGCTATGACTGCAAGAACGCAACCAAACCCAAAGAAACATTAAAATGCATCTTACCACACAACTTCTTTTCAAGTTCAACTTCAAAACACTGTTCACGATGAATCTGCTTTACTACAGGAAGCACTGATGACAGCAGCACATGGAGATAATGTAACTTATCTAGAACAGGTATCTCCCTTATCCGAACCTTAATACCAATAAAACCAGAATTTTTACTAACTGGAAAAAATTGCATATGCTAAACTTTGAAGGCATGCTTCATCAAAAGGTAACTATTAAAATACCTTTATGGAATTATCACTATGTAAGCAAGATTTGCAATTACAAATACCACGGCACGCAGGACATAACCTCTGAATTTCATCCAATGAAATGTCAGAGTACCTATAATAAGCAAGTAAAACATTAGTCTCACCATCCAAATAAAATAACTACAATTAAAAGGAGGTGTCTGCCTAAAATTCCACGCCCACCATGTAGATATACAGTTATCACAGTATCCTCTCCTATCACACTGGAGGCACCAAGTAACTCTCTCTTTGTCATTCCTCCGGCACTGATGGCAAGTTTGCCCACCAGTGTCCTGGGAAGAACCCGAACTTCCATCAGAATGTTCCTGCCAGTATAACCATTCAATTCAAAATATGAGTATAAAACCTCCCACCAGAATTAGCCACGAAATTTGCATATTAAACTCACCGGCGTAGCATTAGCATCCAAGCTCATCTGCATTTGTTTCCTGGATGAGTCCTCGCCAGAAGCGGTGGGTGAATCATTGGACACCCAATTCTCTTCATAGAGAGGGGCATCTGCCTCATCCTCTGAATCATCATCATTTGGATTCATAGCATGGTGCATGGTAGAACCCTTTATCTTGTCAGGGTTATAACGGAACTGATTTTTGGAGATCTTATCCAATAACTTCTTTCCAGAACGGTGTTCCTCAGCTTCAATAGAAGATACGGGCACATCAAGATCATCACTTTTGCTCTCCAAATAAATATCAGAATCGCCCAATGACTTCCTTTTAGCTTTCTTGAGGTTTGCTCTCATTGCAGAATTGGCAGCCCTTTTCTTAGCCTGGATGTAGTGCTTCTCGCACACTGTCTTGTCGGGCATGGACATTGCAGTGCATCTCCACTGCTTCCCGTCTGATCTCTTGCACCGCAAATCATCTGGAATCCCAACATTGTCCTCGCCGTTCCCTGAGTTCGTTCGTGCTTGATCCATTATGTTTTGAAGGGCACTCAAGAATTAATTCCAAGTTTCCAACACAAAAGAAGGAACCCGAAATTGAGAATCACAACCAGCAATGTGTTGTGATTCGAGTGAACAAATTCCTGGCACACTTAGAAAAGAATTGTCATTGTCAATCTCCAAAATTAGGTTATCGAAGTCAAAAAGTATGTGATAACTTCTCTACACTCCCGGATCCCCTCACTTCTTTTTTCAACAATATCCTCCAATATCAGTGAGAGTCTAATCTTACGAGTATTCGTTAAACGCCTAAGCGGCCAGAACCTATCCAACCGTGATTTTATTTTTATATACACGTGCTTTTTTTAAATCTAATTGTTCAAGTTAGAAATCCCTCGCCCCAATCGCTCTTTTGACAAAAAAGTTTATATTTTTATCGATAGACTCTTTCTTCAACCCTAATTATCGCTAGTTCGCTGCCCCGTAATTGAGAATTTTAGATCCATAACCTAACCCCGATATAAATTCAATTAGCAAATACTAACACTACAGAACCCAACCCTAGTACTGAATTGGAAAAGGAAAACGAAGCATAACAAGAATTGAAGTTGAGTTGAAGAGTTGAATGTACCTGTTGCAACGGCGTGGTGGTTTAGTGTGGTTCCAGTTCGAATCCAGAATCTTGGGTGTGATAGAAAAGTTTGCAGTAGACGAAGCCCAGGTAAGTTAGGCCGGTTGGATACATTTAATTTTTAAATCAATAATAACAAATAATTATATTTGTTTACAATAAAATAAATATTGAAAAGAGATTAACGTTAAAACAATTTTGTATAATATTCATGCATGACAAAAAAAAATCATACATAATCAATATATTATTCACTATTCATTTAAATTAATTTTATTTAAGAGTCAATGATGATTAAAAAATGAGTAGTAGATGATATAGTAACAATGTAAAAACTTTTACCATATTAATATTTTTTTTCTTAATTGTTTTTGTTTATTTCTCACGATAATTAATACATAATCAATATATCATTCACTATTCATTTAAATTAATTTTATTTAAGAGTATTAAAAAATGAGTAGTAGATGATGTAGTGACAATGTGAAAACTCTTACACTATTATTATATTTTTTTTCTCTTAATTGTTTTTGTTTATTTCTCACGATAATTATTATTTTCAGTTAAGTCGTTTCTAATGGCAATGAAAATAGAATATGTGAGGACTTGTCCGAACTCAACCCGAATGTAACATGAAAAACTTGATATGACTAAGATCGGGTTTTAAACAAATTCAATTTTTGGGTTCGGACGTAGTACATTTGATACTTCCCTAAACTCGATTAGTATACATAATATTACAAAATTAGACATAAATACATATATGAAACCTATATAGACATAAATACGTGTTTCAGATGGGTTCTCATTGTGTTCGAGTTGCTCAAAACTCAACTGGTTCGAAGATTGTAGTATTTTTTTCAATCCCGGTTGATTCAAATTCGGGTTTTAAATTTTGGGTTTGAGATTGAGTAAGCATAAACCCGACGTTGATCCACCCCGTTTTAATTCTTAATCATTTCCTATTTAGAAGTATGTATAACTATTATGGATGAAATTTCACAAAATTTATCTTTTCTCGTAGAATATCCATGATATGAATTGTTGAATATTATTGTTATTATTCATTTTCCTATCAAATAAAATGTATTCTTACACACTTTATGTGCTACAACTTTTACAAATAGAATGATTTTTTTGGAACTCATGTAAAATTTAATATCTTAAGTTTGAATAAAGTATTGATTTATTAATTTCAAAATTTGATGATCCATAAAGTTTTCGTTGTTTTATTTGTATCATCATATTTATCAAATAAACTTAAAGCGAAATATGAAAATATTGTAAAAATATTAAATGATTTATAAAAATAAAATAGAAAAATAAATATATTTAATTAAAAAAATTAAAAATTAGTTCCTTATCTTTGTGTGGCTTTAGCTGATGCATTTCCAGCATTTGCCTAGAATTAGGGATGACAAAAATAATTGACCAATGGTATAGTCAAAATACCCACAAAAACAACTCATGAGTGACAATGAGTATCAGATACCCTCCCACAGGGCACACAAATATATTTTCATTAAATATTTTTTATTATTATTTTAAATTATATTTTGTCTTTTTATTATTATTTCATAATAAATTTTAGTGATTGAATTATAATCATAAAATTATCATATACATATCAAATTGCTTACGTAAAATTATTTTTACATATTAATTATATAAAATATATAAAAATATAATTAAAATTGAAAATTCATTAGGTACTTACAAATATTGCTACCCCATCCTATTGCTATTCCTACATAGCAATAATGTGAACCGTCCTATTGCTATTCCTACATGAGTATTCACAAATAATGTGAGTATGGGTATGAGTGTGGACTACTTGTATCTAACCCGTCCTATTGCTATTCCTACATAGAACCGGTCTTAAGTGCTAGACAATGTCTATGGTGGTTGTGATGGTGGCCAATAATAATGATCACAGTGATATAAACGAGGATAATCGTAGGAGTGACAATAGTGAGGTGATATATTTTTTAAACTTAAAACCGAAATTTGTAAAACCATTTTTGTTATCAAAAAATTTGTGATAAAACCATATTTGTTATTAAAAAATTTGTGATAAAACCATTTTAAAAAGAGAAGAGAAAATTTATTTAAGAATTTAATATGTATATATTAATAGTATTAACATTTATATACAGTTTAATGTATTATCAAACATTTATTTGTATTAATTGAAAATAAATGATAATTAAAAAAAATGAATATTGTTTTATGATGAGTTGATGCATAGTCTTTCATTTAAACTCTAATTTTGCTTAAAGGCCTAAATAGTTTTAGTCTAGTATAGTACAAAACATTTTCCACAAGTATAACTCATAATCCTAGCTGATTAAAGAAAAACACCATCACCCTCGAGAGGGAGTTAGTAGAATTGAATAAGTGGGATCTGAATCGTGATGGCGATGGCGAGAGCAAGCTCCGGTATTCAATATCCAGAGCGCTTCTACGCCGCGGCCTCTTACGTCGGATTCGACGGATCCACCTCTCCCACCAAATCCATCACTTCCAAATTCTCCAACTCCACCGCTCTTCTTCTCTATACCTTGTATCAACAGGTTTCTCATTCTTATTCTTCTTCTTCTTTTCTGCATTATCGATCATCCTTTTGATACTGATTCCATTCATCACTATGTGGCATTCCATTGCAGGATTAGTTAGTTATTCTCATAATTCCACTCGAATATATATATATGAATATTGAATTGCGGTGACGGATGATGTTTCAAATAAACTACTTTGGCGGTGTAATTTTGATAGATCTGGTTTTTGTATTTAGTGATAGGAACTAAGAATATAATAATTCTACTATACAATACTCTTGTATGCAACAGTGATATAATTGTTGAGGATTTGTTTATCATTAGTGGATTTTGTTGTTGTCAGACTACTTGCGTTTAGATAAAACCTAGCTTCTGATTAAATGCAATCAAATCAGCACAATTCACATTCTAAACACTGAAGAACCAAATGTTATATTATAATGATGCATCCTAGTCTTATCGTTCTAGCCTCCTCATATGTGTTTTTGTTGATTCCTTCAGTTGTGTTGATATTTCAGTTTGAATTGAAGTAGTGATTTATACTAGAAGATTTATATAAGTAATTGCTCATTGTAAGCTTATTTTTTATATGTCAGGCTAGTATAGGACGTTGTAACATTCCCGAACCGAGCTCGTGGAAAATTGTTGAGCATAGCAAATGGGCCAGGTTTGTGTATGCTTTAAGTATTCATGCTGCCTTTTGCTTTCTCTATGTTATCACTTTAGACTCTAGTTATGCATGCTTTTATGTGTAATTCTGTTATTATAGTCTTCCGACTCTTCTCCATGCTATATATATGTATATATGTAGACTATTGCTTCAAACATAGAAGATGTTTATTCGAAAATACAACATTTGAGTTTTCTAAGTCTTGAATGCACCACTTTCCAATACACAATTTCTATCTTTGAGCTCTCATTCTCTTAACCAATGCCCTTAGGGAACCGGTTAACATTTCCATATTATATTATGCAAATAATTTTTTTTGGTAAAGTGTGCTGCATTGTTATCTATGTTATGTTTAATGTTAGTCTTTCAATTTGAAGTATTGCATCCCTGCTGTCATTTTCTTGAAAATTTAATTTAAAGTAGTAATTGTTGATGCAGCTGGAACCAGCTTGGAAACATGTCTTCCACAGAAGCCATGCGTCTTTTTGTGAAAATATTGGAGGTCTTGCAGATAATTTTATTTCAGCATTCTTCTTTGTTATAATGCAAAATGTTAGCTGATTACTTTCATTCTTATTTTCCTTTGTTGTGTAGGAAGAAGATCCTGGTTGGTATTCAAGAGCGTCTAACTCCATTGTAGATCCTGTTACAGATGTGCAAATGAATGTGAGTATTACCAAGCTTATATTTAACGCTGAGTCCTTTTCTTGCTTTGATGTTTTGTCTGGATCACCTAACTAAGTTTCATCCATACTTTATTCAACGACCTGCTATGAGTTTTACCTGTTAGATCCTTCTATCCTTTTCTTTCAGATTCTTCAGAAAATTTGGCATGTATTCATGATCAAATAGTCTGAAATCTTTTCTGTGGAAGAAATAAAATTGACCTCCTGTTTTTATATTATATGTAACTTGGTTTTTTCACAACCTTTCACCCATTGGGGATGTGCCCAGTTCTTGGGCAACTGAGAGCGTGTTTAGTGATTGTTATAAGTCATGTGCTGGCTCATTGATATGGCATTCAAAATTTTGTATTTGGATTTAATTAGTGTTAGACACTTGTCATCATATCAAGAGAAGTGCATTGAAAATATAATATTTTTCTTTAACTTTGGTGCTACTGTCAACATTCAACATTGTAATTTCTTACCTTCCATTATGTCTTTCTGGTTGTATAGCATAATTCCAAAGTCGAGCCAGTAGTTGAGAATGGGAACTCCTATCCCGAGACAAAGCCTATTTCTGCTGAAAATGGAAGTCAAGATAGAATACAAGATAAAGATGTTGTTATTGAAGGCTTTGGTTCAGTTACAGTCCATGATCAATGGATTGCACCTCCAATATCTGGTCAACGTCCAAAAGCGAGATATGAGGTATTGGGTTGCAAAATATAAAATATAAAGTTCATTCCTTAGTAGTTTTAACTTTATGCTCTATTAATTTTTCCCCTGAGCTACTTTGTCTTTATATTTCAGCATGGAGCTGCAGTTGTGCTAGATAAATTGTACATACATGGTGGAAATCACAATGGCCGTTACCTTAATGATCTTTATGTAAGCATATGTTCAATATCTATGTTGCATGAAGCTGTGCAATTTCTGAAAGTAATGGCATAATTTGAGGTTGATTTAGATCACCAATTTTGGTTTAGAAATGATTTATTTTATAGTTATACGGATAAACTTTTCTCAACCTCTTTCTCCAATTGACTAAGCCATATGGTATTTACTTTGGATTAAATGGAAACAAATACAGGTTCTAGATTTGAGTAGTTCAACTTGGTCAAGGATTGAGGCCAAGGTTGATTCTAGTACCGAGTCATCATCCTCAGCAACGTTAACCCCTTGTGCTGGCCATTCCCTGGTTTGTATTGAAGAAGTTTCTTTATGATTTGAATAACTCCATACAGTCTTATCTGCTATATTCAATGCTTTTTTAGTTGCTAGATCCGATTCTTGAATCGTTTGGATTTTGATGATGGAAACTTTGTTATTATAGATTCCATGGGAAAATAAGCTTCTGTCAGTTGCTGGGCATACAAAAAATCCTTCCGAAAATATCGAAGGTATACAATAATATTGTCATTATATCTTATCATTTTATTAGAGGTTAGCATCAAATCTGTTCAAAACTTAAAGTGTAGAAATGGGAAATTCAAAAGTGTCATTTAGATAAATCATCCAAAGAGAAGCTTTAAGAAATTTGTTGGGATTACTGTTCATTTCAGTAAATAACTAAAAAGCATGATACTATAACTTTATTCACCTTAAAAGGGCAAAAACAATCAAGACTCTTGCAAGTGATGAAATATTTGTGAAACATTCCTGGGAAAAAATTGTTTGTAGTTGTATTTTTTATTTATTTTGTAATCGCTCATTTTATTACAGCAACAAGTTATTACATTTTGTTCATTGATTCAATCTATGCCCGTTAATATGGTGCCCCCTCTCCCCTGTTTTGTGGCTTTTAGTCCTACTCCTGTTTATTTTATTAAGCATTCATACTACCATTATTAAATATTTAATATTATGACAGTGAAAGTGTTTGATCTGCGAACGACAACCTGGTCAACTCTAAAGACTTATGGGAAACCCCCGGTATGTATCTGTTATTCTTTCTGTTTTACTTATTAGTCTGAAAATCTTATGAATTTTGAATTATATATAGAAGTACATGACATCTTGAGTTTGCTTTTCTGTAACTGCTTAAGAAGAGTTGCAAAAGTTTAGTGGTTTTTGAATATTATGCATATTGCCCCTTTTCTTTTCCTTTCCTTTTTAGTGAGGAAACATTGTAATGGGCAGTTATCTTCCCCTTTTACTAGGTATCACGTGGAGGCCAATCAGTTACCTTAGCTGGGACAAGCTTAGTAATTTTTGGTGGACAAGATGCAAAGAGAACTCTCTTGAATGATCTGCATATTCTTGACTTGGAAACCATGACATGGGATGAAATTGATGCTGTGTAAGAACTTTCCTGAAGCAACATTTTCTATCTCCCTGGCTTCTTATTTTAGTTGGATTCTGTCTAGGGTGGAGGGGGTATGTTTTTTTTACCTCAATATTCTGGGAGAATGTTAACAATTTTTGGGTGAAAACTAAAAAGAGGAAGTTAAAAAAATAATTCAGCCATCTTTGCTTGTGCCAAACTCTGGTTTTATACATGGTATATACTCATTATCATTAGTAGCGAATATGCTATCCCCTGGTTTTCTATTCCTTATAGAAAAAAAAAGAATGAAAGAAAATCATGTTAAGGTTTGATGCTAAAGAAGTCTCAACTGGCAGTGGGACACCTCCTTCTCCAAGGTCTGATCATGCTGCTGCTGTGCATGAGGAGCGATACTTACATATCTTTGGTGGGGGTTCACATGCAACTTGCTACAATGATTTGCATGTTCTCGATTTGCAGACTGTAAGACAATTGCCTCTTCTGTTAGACTGTGACTAGAATAATCATTCATCTTCATCTGATCAATGATGTGAACTATACAGATGGAATGGTCTCAACCAACACAACTGGGTGAAATACCAAATGCACGTGCTGGACATGCTGGTGTGACAGTAGGGGAGAACTGGTTCATTGTTGGCGGGGGTGACAATAAGAGTGGTATGACTTTTTTCATATTATATTGAACCTTAAATGGTTCTTTGTGAAGCAATATTCAAGTTGATGATCAGCATTACAATGATTGCCCTAGGTACTAGTATTTAAGAAAACACCTTTTTTAAAGTAAAGATTGTTGGACACACACCAATCCAACCCTATGTCAAATAAAGTTGATTGATACATGATATTCTTCAAATCCTATTTGAGTTATTAATACGTGTCAACACATATTAGTAAGCTGAATGCAGGCCAATTGTTCCTCCTGTTTCCTTCTTTGTGTGCTTTATGAGTGAATGAAAGTTATACTGGAACACTTTTCTGAACTTCATCACTTAGATACTGAGAAAGACCTAGAGCCTGTAGTAGTTGTGAACTTAAACCTTGGAAGAATATCAAGTACAGCAAAAAAGAATTCAAAGCATGTAGAAGATCAATGAAGCCAACAATGAGATGCTGATAAGATCAAGAAGAAAGAAAGGAATTAATGGAAAACAATACCCTAAACAAGAATCAATGTGATTCTTGGTTGGGATGAAGAACAAGAATATTATTAGAAAGAATGAAAGAATAATAAGAATTGGGATGTACAAAAGGTCTCACGACCTTTCCCCAAAAGGTCCCACGACCTTTCCCCAAAAGGTCCCACGACCTTTCCCCAAAAGGTCCCACGACCTTTCCCCAAAAGGTCCCACGACCTTTCCCCAAAAGGTCCCACGACCTTTCCCCAAAAGGTCCCACGACCTTTCCCCAAAAGGTCCCACGACCTTTCCCCAAAAGGTCCCACGACCTTTCCCCAAAAGGTCCCACGACCTTTCCCCAAAAGGTCCCACGACCTTTCCCCAAAAGGTCCCACGACCTTTCCCCAAAAGGTCCCACTCATTCCTCCAAGAGACTAGTTCCTTATTTATAGCCTAACTAAGAAACTATTATAGAAAGCCTAACAAACTATTATAGAAAGCCTAACAAACTAACTGCTTAGGGATACTTTAGTAAATGTGTTACAATTACGAAATCTCTAACTAGACTAACATATTTCCCCTTCTATACACATTTTTAATGCTAGGCTTAGGCCTAATCTTATCAGATGCATTAGATAAATTCTTTGTTTAGATAATGAGCACAGGATTACATTTTAGGAGAATGTAGATAGGAAGAATTACTTTTGGATGGTTGAGTTTTATGTTTGGGAATGTTTACCCAAATGCAATTTTGTAGAAATGATTTTCATTTGGTTTAATTAAGTAAAATTATATGTATGGGAAATTACTAAAATAACAAAGGCAGATCTTCTTGATTAATCCCCTAGAGTCAACTCAGTTAGTCAAGCTGTTGGACATGAAGTGTGAGTGCCCGGGTTCAAATGCTTAAAAGTGTGCTCTGACCCTCTCCCCTCCCCTTGAATATCGTGGTAAAGAATTAACCTTTGACCCAGACATACCCATCAACCCCCCCAAAATACATTACAGAAACTATAGAGTAAAACCAAATGAGCACTTACTGTATGAGATGGCCTGCTTTTGGTTGCCTCTCCCAAATTCTTTGGTTTCTATGTGGTTTTGGGTATTCATTCTTTGATGGAGGTTAGTTGTCATTGCTTGTGCCCTTGATCCTCATAACAGATTCTGGAGTTACAGACCAAGCAAAAAAATTATGGCTTTAAGAACTAAGAAGGGTGTCAAATTTATATCTGACTTATCTATCATGCTTGTGATTTGAATTGTTATAATGATATAAGTGCTTATCTGTGGGAAATTTTCATGCACACTGTTCATTGTAAAAGAAAATTTACAAGGGAAAGCATTTCTGTTTTATTGGGATGATGGGATCACTTTGAAGGGTCATTTCTGGTGTAGTTATTATATATATATCCACATGGTTTCCTTACGTAGGTTGTTACAGATGTATTAATTATTTTAGATCCGAGGACATTTCTGCTGCTCTGTCGCGGTTGCTATATACGCCTTATTTCAACTTATATTTCTTGCTATTCTGCAGGGGCCTCAGAAACTGTTGTGTTGAATATGCTTACGCTGACTTGGTCAGTGTTAACTTCTGTTGAAGGGCGTGTTCCTGTTGCCAGTGAGGTATTTTCAATTAAATAGGATCCTTTTTATTTATAATAGAAGAACTCCAAATAAAGAACTCTTCTTAAAAAAAAATTAACCATGTAGGATCCTCTGTGGTTACTATTCCCCGGTGGTAAATATTTTTATTATCTGTTTTTGGAATTTTCTTTTTTATTATATATGTAATTTTTCAGCATTGCATGTGCCACAAATTCTGACTAGAGTGCTTATCCCTGTCAATTCCATGGTGTCATTAGCAAAGATAGCCAGACCTTTCACGTAGTTTGTTAATGCTATCTGCTTGAGATAATCAAATCTTCCCTCTGCAGGGCTTGAGTTTGGTTGTAAGCTCGTATAATGGTGAAGATGTGCTTGTATCATTTGGAGGATACAATGGGCATTATAACAATGAGGTCAAGATTATTTCAAAATTTAAGGCCTTTTATGCTTTGTTTTGCTTTTGTTTTATTGTTTTCCCCCCCTTTATGTAGTTTCCTGAATTCAGGTCTATGCCCTTAAACCAAGCTACAAATCAACATTGCAATCAAAAGTAATTGAAAATCCCAAAGCAGACAGTGTTTCTGCTGTGCACTTTGCCACAAATCCTACCCAAGATGTGAAGTCTGAGTTTGAAGCTGGCAATGAAGGGAAAATTAGGGAATCTGTCGTGGACAATGTTGATTCAACAGTATGTATTATTGCAAAGCATGTGCTTTTTCACTTTGACTATCATAGACTAGCATAGAGGTGAGTCTCGATGCAACAATATGGTTGTTGTCTTGTTATCTTGAGGTCACAAGCTCAAATCCTTGAAACAACCTCTCTAGTTGCGAGGGATAAGAATAGGTGCACTTATCCTCCAGAGACCCCACCGGGTGGGAGTCTTATGCATTAGGCCGCCCTTTTTTATAAATATAGATCAAGATGTTTGACATGGCCTAGTTAGTGATACTTCACTTGTTGCTGATCTCAAGACTATAGCAAAAATAATAAAGAAAAATTGTATAAGAAACTCCATACCACACATCTATACTATAAATGCATTTGTAGATATACCCATTTCACTCCTCAAAAATTCCTATTGCAGATTCTGTCTGGACCATTCAAAGTATAGGCGTATATCACATTTTTTAGTTCATTTTATTTCAATTCCTGCCAGTCTTTGACATTCTTCGGTATCGTACAGAAATTGAAAGGTGATCTTATAACTGTTCTGAAGGCTGAGAAAGATGAATTGGAATCATCACTCAGCAAGGAAAAGTTGCACGCTGTCCAACTAAAGCAAGATTTGGCTGAGGTCGAAGCTCGAAACTCTGACCTTAGCAAGGTAACTTCATTTAATTGTTAAAATTCCTTTTTCATTTTGGAGAGAGTTGAGGTGGGCTATTATTCATCAGTACATGTCGAACAGGGTGTGATTAGAGGATTGGTATGATGGAGTCTAATACTATATCAATAACCTTATTAATAAATATGCTGGCGAGATCTATAAATAAAACTTGAATATTATTCATTGTGGTCAAATGCAATCAAAATGTCCTCATTTTCATCTCATTGACAATGTAGGAACTCCAATCAGTACGTGGTCAGCTTGCTGCTGAGCAGTCAAGGTGTTTCAAACTTGAGGTATGCATTAATGCTTCTAAGAGCTTCCCCTTTGGGTCATTGTGCAAAAGTGTTTCTTATCATGACTTTGAAAAGTGAAAGCACACAAATTTAGAACATCTATGCTTATGCCCGGATCCCCCCTCCCCTGCACACACAGTTATACTTTTGTCAGATTTGGGGGTGAGAAGTGGTTTTGAAATTTTAGTTAGTTGCTTGGAGAGAATTGAGTCAGCAGCAGGTAAGTAATTTGTTAGTTGGATAGATAATAATGAATGTACATTTGAATGAAGTTATCCATTTTCTACCACTGACCCAGTCCTTTTGTCCAAATGTAACTAATGGAAGAAAAATCATTATCGGAAACACGAGGCACCATATCATCTATATGCTAAGTTATTCACAGAATAAAAAGTTGTCCCTGTGATCAACAATTTGAATTTAACAAATTTTCTGTTCTTTGCTCAAATTGCTCGATTTTATAACTTCTAATCACACAATTTAGAACTTATCTGTCTGAATCTTAGAAGCTGCTTTAAAAGTTAGACATTTGTATTCTTTTATTATAGTTGAAAAGATTTGATTTTTTTGTCACTAAAGAGAGCATTTGGGATCACAGGTGGAAGTTGCTGAATTAGGACAGAAGCTCCAAGCAATTGGGACATTACAGAAGGAACTCGAACTCCTCCAGCGGCAAAAAGCCGCATCAGAGCAGGCTGCCTTAAGTGCAAAACAAAGGCAGGGTTCAGGTGGTGTATGGGGTTGGATTGCTGGCACTCCTCCCCCTAGCTAGAAAGCAGATGATGCATGAATTGTTAGACCTTTACCATTTGCATTTGGTTTCATTTATCAAAATTTAATTCCAAATCATTTTTTTTTGCTTTGTTATGATTCAGTACCTTTTTAGTGATAGAAATAAGAATTTGCTGCTATTTTGCCAATGGAAACCCCGTGTGGGTTCTCGTAGTGATACATATTACATACTGTAATTTTACTTGGGTAGCTTTATATGGCTGTTAGTCCAAGACAGTGCTTGTTGTTCCCACCACTTTTGCTGATTTGTATTCAAAGTGAGCTCAAGATTCAACGAAAGCATATATATTCTCTTTTTTGGGAGAGCTACTATATTATTACAATTTTAATTTAGTCGTTACTTATTTCTAAGTATGAAGCTTTAATCAAGATCATCGTAATGGGACTGACTTTTGTTAAGCTTTAATAATCTCTACGTATCTGTTATTGTTGGCTGGAGTAACCTTGGTGCACAAAAAAAACAACAAAAAAACTAAAAAAAATAAGGAGAAAAGGATGTATGTACTGACATTGTATGAATTTTATATATTGTCACTGTATTATCTATTATATGTTTTATCATGTTGACTCTTCAAAAAAGTAATACAAATCAGTAGTAGATAATATATTGGTTGTGTATAAATCTTTATACTAATAGTATATAGATTTATACTAAAAAAATATTTATTAAACTTTAATATAGAGAATTGTAATAATTTAGCTAAATTTATACTTAGACTAGATAATAGCGAAATCGAGTGCTTTTCAATTGTATACTTTATGAGCATGTGTTCGAAATTCTCTAATCAACTCTTGGCATATTGAATACATCACTTATTTTTTTAAGTGGATACATCACTTATTCATAATTACTTTTCTTTTTTCCGGGAAAATCCTTATCTTTTGTTTATTTTTTAGTTGAACTTGAAATTATTCTTTTAACAGATGGAATGACTATTAAGTGATCCTTTGAAAGAAATAATTATCAAATAAGACCTCAAAAATTTAGAATTACCACCTAGTGGGATTTAATTATATAATATAGACCTTAATATAGAATTACAGGCACTTCAGAAGCAACACAACACAGCAAGCACAAGTAGAAGGAAAAGAGAGTCTTCATGTGCAACAAGTGTGCAACCCAGGCACACAAGTCCTTCTTTTGAAAATAATTCAATGATGAAAAAACAAAATGCCTTTGCAAGATAATGCCAGCTTTCTTCTCCCAATTAGATGCAATAGCCCAATCATCCTCGGAATCAACTACAACTGAAACAAGGATTTGCTGTTCCAAAACTGAGGAGAGAGTAATGCATATGAAAGAGTCCAGAAATTTTTACTGGACCAACAGAAAGGCATACTGGACCAACAGAAAGGCATTAATCCCACCAAGGTTTGAGAAGGGAATAGGCAAATTTGTCTGGAATTTCATTAGACAAAATCATATAAATAAAGATAAAGACTTCACAAAATCTTACTGGACCAACACCGAAATTAAGTACAGAGACTAAAGAGTAATACACTACACTCAAAACAATAATGTCTTAATAATTCCTTCATAACATGAGTAATGTATTAATCAAAGTTGAAAGTATGAATTGCTATGAACACACAAGGTAACACTGTTCAAACTCTAATCTATCTGAATGGAGCAAGAGGATTTGGGGTACGATGAGCTTTAGACCTTCTAAGCTCTTTACACACATTATCTAACATACCCAAAAAATCCCTTACAATCACAAATATCCTTAGTGGATTATCTTCTTTACTCACATCACCATGAAAATACTCAGTAATCTCTTTCACTCTTGCTATCACTCTATCTTCATCACCTTGCAACTCCCTCAAGTTTCTATCTGCATAACTTAAGAAACACTTAATTGAACTAACAAAGTTTTCACTCTCTTCATCATTAAACAACTCCTCCTCCACAAGATATTGCAACTTACCCATTCCATCTCTTAAATTCGACACCGAGCTAGCAAGAACATCTAAGTCAATAGTAGCTGTCTTTTTCACATTGTATAACTCAGTGCTGAGACCAGAAACTAGTTCTAGTCCCATTCTTTTGTAATCTTCTTCTTTCTCTTCTTCTGTTTTGTTAAGTTTGCTATTTTTTTGACTGATTTTGCCCATGATGCTAACTGAAACTTTGATTCCTTCGGCGCGAACGATTTCTTGAACAACAAAATGGAGTAAGGTTGTTCTGCCATCAGTTCCTTTAACATCTGCTAGTTTGAGAAGGGCATCAAGCTTAAATGCTCTAGCACCTCCTCTTATTGTTCCAACATTCATGCGGTTTCCTGTTTTCAGCACTGCTTCAAGTAGTTTCAAGAACAACCTACTTGATCTTAGTTCTTTGCATGCTTCCTGGTCAGATACATGTCAGTGTTGAGAAATCCAAAAGCTCAATTATATATCAACATTTTGAAGAAATTCTTAGCTGTTCTTAAAGTAAGAGAAACTTCTATGTAGCATTATTAATTGTGTCATAACTCTATCTTATTAGACACTAATTAAAAATTAAGAATGTAGATCAAAATTGATCCCGGAAGTATAAGTAAATACACATTTTATCTCTAGACAAAATTGTCTTAATTTGGTTCTAAATTCTAAAAAATATAAATGTCACTCAAATTGTCCCTAAAATTTATCCCAAAAATAATAAATATGTGTGTCATTTCAGATTTTTAATGACATATTTTTCATTTTTCAATAACCAAATATTTCTTTTGTATATTTTCTTTGGTCTTTTTAAAAAATTAGAGGTACAAAATATTCATCAAGCACATTTATTATATTCAAATAAAAAAAACTTAAATTTTTAACAAGTCCCCTTATTAGCCTTTTAAGTAAAATAAGATATGACAAACCTACCCCATTGATGACATGACACATAATTGTCAATGTTTTTCTTGACATAAGACAAAGTGATAAATGTCTTTAATTGAAGTTTTAATGGGCACCTACCTCTAGCATTGAAAAAGAGTTCCTGAGGTGAACAACTTCATCTTCAAAAGTCTCTCTGTAAAGCATACCTTCTATTCTTTGAAAGGCAAATGGCACAATAAGCATTGCCCTCACAAATTTTTCAGCTGACCCCAATTCATTGATGTCACCATTGTAGCTTAAGAGTTTTCCCTCTTCTTCCTTGGTGGGTACCATTTTCACCAATGCCTCTAGTTGTGGCAAAGACAAGCCCTTTCCTTTTTAAAAGAAAAATCAATTTAAACTACTCCATTTAATATGAGATGTGCCATCATTAATTTTGATTAATTTTTTAATATATTGGTATGAATGCACATGGGTATTGCATCCCGTTATGTATTAATCAGTGAAAAAAAATGTATGGTAAGAGTTTTATAATATTGACTCTTCAAAATGCAATATATAAATTTGTACATAAGTATTATATCATTTACTATTAATATTTAATTACCAATGATTCTTAAAAAAAAAAATAGTGAAAATGAATGGTTAATGATGTATATACTAACATATTATATTCATAGTAGTTACTATTAAATTATAACATTTGAGAGATACTTTATCTAAGACTATGTGACAAGTATCATTGATTCATTATCTTATTGTATATTATGTAGTATAACTTATTTTATTTCCACCACTTCTAACAAAATCCCTTTGGAGTTTGGAACATGTAACAATAATTGATTTATCCATACCAAACATGCACATATTTACCTTGTGTTAAGGCTTGACATACTTGCTCAGATGTCAAATTCAGAGCTTTTTTTAGTATTGTAATGTTCTGTAGCCGTTTTGGCTCAAGTACATGCTTGCTTGGTGATGGACTTTTGCTCTTTGTTTCATCATTCTTCATTGAACTTTGTAAATTGTACCCAAAAAGTGATTCTATCATTTCCTCATCCAACCTGATTATAATTCATAATATGGTTAAGCTGGTTAAAAAAGTAAAAAATTGTAGTTATAATGAAGGTTCTAAACTGCAACCAATTATCATAATTGTGAGTAGGGTGGTTTTTGCAGCCTCTCCAACTGCATTACAAACAATATTGTGATTTTCGCAAACAATGTGGCTGCAATTTAGAACCATGCTTATTAATAATATTGATCAATGAAGTTGAACTTACTCAAATGAACTTGATCTTAGCTTGTCCCAAACCATTGTTCGATTCGGTGCAGCTCTTACTTTGTCCCAGTGAAGTGGTTTGAGTTTTGGTAGTGTTGCTCCATCTTTACAAAGTGGTGTAAAATGAGGGAATTGAGATGGTGGAGGAGGTGGTGTTTTGCTATTGTTATTGATTTTGTTGCCTTTGAAAAATGGAGGGGGACATGGTGGTGGTGGAATATTGGGTGAAGATTTTGTAGAGTTAAGTTGAGGTGGTGAAAGAAACTGTTTTTCTGGACTTGGATTGGATACTGAATAAGTATCTGAATTTCTTGGAGATGATAAAATATGAGATGTCACAGAATGTGGAGAGTTAGAGGAAACTCTTGATGAGGAAGTAGTAAGAGAATGCAAAGTGAAGAGTGGCATTTTAAGGGGTAGAGGTGGTGGTGGAGGAATGAGAATTTTAGGAGAGGTTTCAAAAATCTCTTGTTCTTCATGTATTGGACTATATGGTGATTGGTGAGATCTTGTCTTTGAAAATGAGCCATTAGGGGAAGTAGGAAATTGGTTTGGTAATGATACTAATAAAGTTGAATTTTGAGGGGACATAGACATTGTTTCACAAAAGCTACCAGCTGAAGCATTAGAAAGTCTTATATTTGAATGTTGTGAATCAACAAGGGAATGAAAACTTTCATCATCTGATGAATGATATTCTTCTTCTAAAGGGATAATTTTATCCTTAGAACAAGAGTTTTCATTGTCATTGCCATCAGATTCATATTCACCTTTTACTACTGATTTTCCCTCATCTTCATGGACAAATAGAATTTCCTTAGTAGAAGAACTACTAACATTATCATAAATTTCAATGTTATTCTTACAAATTCTTTTGGAGGTACACCCTTGTTGTTCTATATCATCACCTAAAGCATTAACATAAGACAGATCTAACCCCTCAGAGTTTGAACTCACCTTGCTTGATGAATTTTGATAAGTACTTGTAACTCCATCAGTTCCTTTGTTCTTGGTACACAATGGAATTTTCCTATTTGGCTTCTTTCTGTTATTTCTGAAGTTCCTGCAGACTAAGATTAAGCCACAAGCACAAACTAATGTAGCAACTCCCACAGAAACAAGAACAGCTACTAGTATTATTCTCTTATCTTTGCCTCTATCTTCTTTAGCATGAGTTTTGTTGTTGTGAAGTGGTGGATTCCAATGAGAATGATGATGCCTTGGATGATGTGAATGAGAGTGAATTTGTGGTACTATTGGAGAAGGTGTTGGAGCTGGAGAATAAGGTTCTATGTTGGGTGATGGAGAAGGTGAAATTGATGGTGAAAGAAACTGAGATGGTAGTTTTGTATGAAAACTCTTAAGTCCAAGCAAAGCTCTAAACTTTTCAACTATCATAGCTTCCTTCATTTCATTCTCATCAAGTCCTGAGATTTTCTTAACTTGGTTTTCATTTCCTTGCTCATTCTTCTCCTTCTCCTCCATCTCTATGAGCATATCATCCACATTTAAAATGTGGATTCTTTGTAATGATAGGAACATGAAGAGGGTCATGATGAAGATCATGGTAAGAAACTCATAACCATAACCCATCTTTTATTTTTCACTCTCAACTAAAAGTCACTCAAGACATCAATGCAACTTTCCTCATATAAAAGCTTCTTTTTCCCTTAATTTTGTTCCATTTTTCAATGAAATAAAAAAGATCTCTTTGGGTGGTGCTGGTAAAGTGTGAGGAAGATCTGAAATAGTGTCTTTAATGCTACTCCAAGGAACCCCTGAACTTGGCAGTTGTAGCTGTACTGGCCCTTCTTTACTTCCATGTTCATTCACTCTTTATCACTTCTCAGTATAATCAATTCTTACCTTACAAAGACACTGTTAATGCATAACACTGTTTGAGAAAATGTTTCCCTCCTTCCATGTTGACTTAATTCTTTTGTCTTATATACTTTTTTAAGCTGTTTTGTCATAAAAGTTATGTTAGTGGGTTATTTACTTATTCTCCTGTTTCTTGTTATGAAAACAATCTAACATCACCTCCTTTTTAGTGTTAAGTTCAGCATTCATAAGCTCACTGACTAAAAATTGAGTCATGATCTTTAAAGTTGGATAAAACTTTTTAGTAGCTAAAAGTCATCTAATCAAAACAATGTAAAAAAAGTAGATAGTGGGGTCCTGTTTTGTTGGGGGTCTTGCTTAACTCTAGGGATGATTTTCTAAGATTTCTCCAACCTCATTGTTATTAATAAAGAAGATGGAGAGATTGGACATGTGGGGACTATGGTCCCCTAGCTTAGAGAAAATTTTCATGCTTATTTTAAATAGATGAATTTAATAATCTAGATTTGTTTAAGTATCTTGTGTAAAAAAACACCCAGAGACTTGCATTTAGTAGATTGCACATTTGTTATCTCATAGTTAGTGTTACTGTATGTACTATAACTTTATGATTGGTTGGAAAAAAATATTTAAATTAAAATTTAATTTCTAAATATTTTTCTAATCATTCATAACTTATGACACATGAAATGACATTGATTATGAAATTATGAGTTTGATTTATTAGGCCATAAATATAACTAGTGTTATATTCACCTAACTAAACAAGCTTAACCTTTTCCTTAGTACCATCACACCTGAAAACATGTAAGGCTAAAGCAAGATGTTGAATTATGAGAGAGGCTAGAATGACAACTTAGTCTTCTTCCTAAATATTTTTATTGATTAATGGTTCTCATGTGAGTCTTTGTTACACTTTTATGGTACAAAGTATGTTATCCACGAAATTTTTTGTAAAATAAATTAGCCTCACTCCCTCACTCACACGCACTAAAATAGTAGTGGTTTGGTCAAATTAATAGCAGTAATCAGCATACACACCTAACCATAGAAAATACTTTGTTTATGACTTATGACACCTGCTTGCAAAATCATCAGAGATAAAGATGTCTCAAATTCTCTTCATCTACAAATAATAAGAATGAAATAAAAACATAAAAAAAACATGATATGTTTTCATTGTTACTGTTTGTAACACTACATATATGTTTTTGCAAAACTTGATATGTGTTATTCCATCTTTTACATTTTGTTTTTAGATTTTTTTAATTGTATTAAACATAAAATAGGGACAGAATTAGAGACACTACACGTGATATCCTTCTTCCTTCCATCTTTTGTTGCCATTGCACTCAACGCAAATCAAGTTATCAACTGTGCAGGGTCTAAACTGATGTCATTTACTGACACAAGTATTTTTTTCCCTCTTTCAAGTATCATTATTAATCTTGTAAATTGTTAAACCTGTGAGTTCATATCGTTTCTATTAGGAAAAACTAAAAACCTTATTACACATACTTTTTGTACTATATCCAAAAGTTTATTACACACACTAAAAGCTTCAAACAAACTCTTAACACAATAACTTCGTGTTAAAACTCCAATGCAACTTTTGATAATTCTTGAGTCGAAAAAAAACACACTAGATTTTTAACAACTTCAAAAAATAGCTATATTTCCCCCCTCGTTTATTATGCCAGAGATGGAAATGGAGGAATAAGGAGCTATAATGTGGTGAAGGTTAAAATGATATATAATTGAAGAGCAGCAATAAAGAATATCGTAGGCGGAGAATATAGGACAAGAAACAAGGAGACGAAACAAGTGGAGATAAAGGAATCCAATGCAAAATTTTGTCAGAAATATATTTACACAAGGGAAGTATAGTGAATTATTTATGCTTTAACGCGCAGTGTTTTATCAAATTATAATCTCTGTGTCCATAAAAAGTGGTTTTTTCTCTTCCTCCTCTTCTTATTTGATTTTTCTATTAGTTAAATATAATATCATCTAAGGCTATTAGATCGGGTAAGGTTTGTTCTTTATTTGTCTTAAATGTTGATTGAGTCATTTTTTGATTTCGGATTTGGTCATAGACTCGAAGTTAACTCAACCCTAAATATCGATCAGGTCAGTTTTTGAATACAAACACGACTCTATATCCATTAAATATAATGCATACTTATTCTAGATAAAGTATTTTCAATGTTATCTATTATTATCACTATGTGATTTGATATATAAAATGATATAGCTATATATATTGTTAATCATATATATATATATGATGAAAAAGTTATTAAATTAATGTATAAATTTTTATATTAACAATATATAAATATCACACTCAATATCATTTACCAATATAAATAAATAATATTTCATATAAATTTTTTTATACTAACAATACAAATATATTAAACTCATCTAGTATTAATGTGCAAACACCAACCATTTCTGAATATTTGATATACAACCTCCCGTTTTTTTTTTAAGATTTTGTTTGACTTATAGTTTTAATAACTTTAAAGAATATTTTTTAAGGTTTTGTACTTTTATGCATATTCTTTTACCAAATTATTGTTATATTAATTTATTAGAAAGGAAAATTTTATAATTACTTAAGGGGGGAGAGAGAAGATGGTTGAATATAATTAATTAATGACAATTTTTGAAAAAAATAATATACAGAGGATAATTACCAATAACAAATTTAATGATACTAATACTTTTTTTAATCCACATGAAACTATCTAAAAGATTGTCATAAATAAGACAGGGAGTCGTAAGTAGTAACAATTATCGATATTTTTAAGGGACATTTTTCAGTTTTTGGGTACAGAATGATTCTTCTGTATTGATTCATATTAGTTGGATTTCGATATGACTTTTAGATACAAAATGATTTCAATAAATATATATTTATATTATCAAATTTCTAATTAATTTTTCTTTAAATAGTCATATACACAGTGTATCATTCAGTTAATAGAAACTGTTAATAGAAACATCAATGTTATGTCTCATTAGCATGCCTAAATAAAGTTGAACATTTAGGATGTTGTTGTATTGTTTCAGGCTATAGCATTTGGAATTCTGATTGGAGTTGGGTTGCATGCAATTTCACATCTGGCATGCGACTTCCCAAGGCTATTGCACGCAACAGATGCAGAATATGAGCCCATGAAACAATCTTTTTGGGGACGAGGCCTAACAATTATTGGCCGTTTGTGAAAGGAACAGCAAGTTGGACGGATAGAGATCACATATTTCAAACGATATCTCATTCTTTGTCTATGACATATTATCAGGTGAATAAAAAGTAACATTCTAATTGGTTGGGTGGATAACATTCGGGACATATGATGTGTGTCGGGGTTGGACAGGGGTGCTAATGGCTGTAGCATTCACTTTAGCTCAACCTTGGTTCCGTGGCAACAAGCTATAGACCTCCCTAAACCCCTCAATAAGCTCGCTTCAATGCATTTTGGTACTCTCACCACCTCTTTGTCATCGTTTATGAGCTTTTTATCATTCATGGACAATTCTTATACCTCAGCAAGAAGTGGTACAAGAAAATGGTATGCGCTCTCACTCATGCACGGTCTTTGTTTTCCTTTTGCTTGCGAGTTTTTCTTCATCTTATTGATTATTGCTGAATTTGGTTTTCACAAAATCCAATGGTACAGATTTGGAAGTATCTCGTGGTTCCTATTATACTATACGCAGGCGAAAGGCTACTTCGTGCTTTTAGGCCTGGCAACAAATCTGTGAGGATCTTGAAGGTACATTTCCTTTCATCTGTTTTAAGCTGTGATTGGGTCACTTATGGTGTTAGAGAAGGATCATCTTAAACACTTTTTGACATCATTTTCACACCGTTTTACAATCATTGGTCATTGTTGTTTTTAAAGTTAAAATCTGTTAACCAATGATTATGAATAAGTTGTAAAAATCAGCATGGAGAAAAGTGATATGAGAATATCGTTATTTTATGAAATTGTGACGTTACTAACCAATTTTCTCAATTGTTTTTAAGTACACTAGTGGTCAGTACATTTGTGTTAACTGTTCAGATGTCTCCCCATTCCAATGGTATGCATAATGCACTTAATAATTATGTTCACAATTTCTGTTACTGTTGTTATATTACTATTCAAACAAAGGGGGTGACAATGAGCAAATTGTTAATCTATCTATAAGCACCCCTTCTCTATTACATCAGCTCCCGGAGACGATTACATAAGCGTTCATATTCGTACTTCGGGTGACTGGACATCACAGCTGAAGGCTGTTTTCGCCGAGGTGAATACAATATGTTCTTATTTGGATAATCTGATTATGTTATAACTTACAAGCTGTAGTTGTTCATTTCCTCAATTATAAATTTACATACTCTTCAAATCCCCTGCATAGAAATAGATAAAATGCTACATAATATAAAGTTAGTTAATAGTAATGTGTGTATCTAACATGAGAGATACCTCCACTTTAAGTAAGCAGAAAGATTTGTGAGAGAAAATTATAACATTTCAATGTTGTTAGTGACATAAGTGCTAACTACTTCATTCACATGAATAAATTATGCAGGCATGTCAACCAGCAAATGATGACCAAAGTGGTCTTCTTAGAGCTGATATGTTACAAGGCAACAACAAATACTAAGGTTAGTTAAGCTGCCTTTAATGTAGGTTGAACTTTGAAGGGCATAAATATAATTAAAAGGGACAAGTGGTCAGAATAGAATAGACCTTGAGTATATTAGTATAATATGAAGATGGGAAAATGATAATTCTTCTTTCTGATCCTAGTGAAACTGAAAAAATTGCAGAATGCCAAGGCTCATGATTGATGGGCCATATGGAGCACCAGCACAAGACTACAAAAACTACGAAGTCATTCTTCTTGTTGGTCCATGTATTTTTTAATGGCAAATATGATATTTCATTATATATAAAAGGATAAAAATGTTTTTATCATATTACTTTTCCTTTGTTTTTGTAGTACTTGTCTCTTCATTATGTGCTGAACAACATCAAGCAGCAACAAGAAGAGATAGAAGTGGAGAATGGAGTTGAGAACAAAAACAAGAGAAACCCTTTTGCTACCGAACGCGCCTATAAGGAAGGAGTAATTGAGCTTCATAACTTTTTGACAAGTGTGTATGCAGAAGGAGATGCTCGATCTGCTTTGATCACAATGCTTCAGTCCCTCTGGTATGCAAAAAATGGGGTGGATATATTTTCAGGGAAAAGGGTCATGACACATTTTGCTAGGCCAAATTGGCGTAATGTATTTAAACATACAGCACTAGAACATCCGAACCAAAGAGTTGGTAAGTTTTTTATCTTGTTCTTAATCTTTGATTGCTAAAGTTTACACTGTTAGATATATTACTCTGCATGACTTGTTCTGTTTTCAGGTGTTTTTTACTACGGGGTGTGGATTGGTGGGAGAACTAAAAAGGCTTTCTCTAGAATTTTCCAGGAAAACCAGCACCAAGTTTGATTTTAACAAATAAATTTTTTAGATTCTTTTGTTATTGCTTTACTTAAATAAAATAATTCTTTTGTTGTTCACTCTCATGAAGTAGGAAGATGTCATGATTTTTTCTTTTGGACCAGATTATTCTGTATACTAATGGAACAACTACTACAATATAAAATAAACTTCTCAATTTATTTAACATTACATATTAGTGATATTACACATATATGTCAACAATACTGCTAGGGATATTAAAAAACAATATTGCTAAAGAAAAACAGTAGCTAGCTACAAATAGTAAAAAATAGATAGAACTTAGGGCACATATACTATCATGAAAGACTGGTGTAATTCAGAATGACACAGAACAAGTCTTCTCTTGAGACAAGTGGTGATTTCATTTTCAAAACTTGAATTGATAGAAAACGGACAGAACCTTTTATAGTTACAGATATACATCATTGAGTGAGGAAAGCTTGGTAACAGAAGCTAACTTAAAGTAAAGTAGCTTCTAACCGAATTAGCAATCAGTTATTAACTACTATCTTCTAATACCCCTCAAGTTGGACAATTTATGTGACAAGTTTAATTTGGACAACTTCTCTTGGGTAAAAAGAAAGAGCCAAATAAAAAAATGAAACAGACAACATCCTAATACTACAGTCCTTTTACAATGCAAAAGGTTTACATATCATTTACATGGAAACCTTTTACATTGGTGTTGCATAATGGTATATAGTATCACCATGGTCATTCACCAGTATCTAACTCTGTCCATAGAATAAAGAATCATTGACAAGTAACAGTATTTATAGTATATCTATCTCACTGCAAAATCAAATGAATATAAAACTGATGTATTTGTAAAATAACATATAAAAAAAATACCACTCATCTAAGCTCATCATTCAGCTCCCTAATAACTTAACATGGAAGGCTGCAAAACTTGCTTTTCCAACTAAAGTAGTGCGTTCACATAAATTTTACAGCAAAATCCAATCTGTAAATAGAGAGATATGTTAATTGCAACCTCTCATCTATAAAGGAGGTAGAAAAAGTGAGAAAAAAGAAAAGAAATTTTGACATTCCTTCTCTTTATATAATAGTATTCTTCAACAGTGTTTTTGCCTTTTGCTCATTTCATCTGCATATACTAATGTACATAAAGGTATCACGTAGCTTCCCTTGTGATGAAGTAAATCTCAAATTGGTAGAGTATATGGCCAATGAAAGAGGCAAATACAAAACAGTATAGAATCGTTGATGGTTATAAGAATAAGAATATATGCTTGAAATTCTTTAAAGAATAACCTGTCAAACCAAGGCTTTTTTTCTGCATGCACTAACATTACTTTATGAAATTATGATATCAAAAGGAAAAGAAAATAAATAAATAAAATCATTCAAGAGGCATCGAGAATCGATTGGCAAAAGAAGAAAAAAGCAGAAGCCGCATCAAATGCTAAATTGATAGGTGCCCACTACATAAATTAAAGTCATACAAAACTAAAATTGAAATGAATGAATCAGGTTGAAGTACGTCTCTGTTACTACACCGAGACCATAACCAGAGATATTTTTCCTTTTCTTTTTTCACAAGGTTCTTCTTTTCATGAAAGCTTTCACTTTATTTATTTCCCTTTTAATTTATATGCTAAGGTTCTTCTTCTCATTCCTCTGCTTTTAAATCATTCCTATCAGTTTGAGAATACCCTTCCTCTCTCTCTCTCTCTCTCTCTCTCTCTCTCTCTATTCTCTGGAATAGAATAGAACTCTGCTTCTGTTCTGTTTTTGAAGGTTGAAGTTAGTTCTAATGGCTGCAACAGAAGTTCCAAAAGGTGAAGCTAAAGAAGTGATGGAAGAATATGTAGAACCTCTCATGTGCAAGGTAAAAACTACTCTATGCTTTATAATCACTTATTTGTTTTCCAACTCTAGAATAAAATACTCCCCAACAGGTTCTGAACTTGTTACGCTTCTGTCTCCTAGACTTGTGTGTTGAAAGTCTCTATTCACTGTGAAGCTTGCAAAAGGAAAGTCAAAAAAATTCTACAGAAGATTGATGGTAAGTAATCATCTTCAAAATTAAACTCTCTTTTTTTATTTGTATTTCCTCTTTTTCATCGTTATCTTCAAACTCAATCTGACTACTCTTCATTTATAATAATTCACACCTCACACAACAAAATCATCATTATGTTCTTATGCCACACATGTTACATTTCTTCTTAAATTTTTCCAACAAAGTGTTCTTAACTTCTTATAAAATACTATGTAATTCAGGTGTTTATAACATAAACATTGACTTGAGGCAACAAAAAGTGGTAGTAACGGGGAATGTAGACAGCGAGACTTTGATTAAGAAATTGATCAGTAAGACAGGGAAACTTGCAGAGTTATGGCCTGAAAAACCAGAATCCAAAAAGAAGCCACCAAAACCAGAGAAACAACAACAAAGCGATGCAGAAAGTGGTGAAGAAAACAGTGAAGAAAAAGAAACAGTTAAAGTTGTGGTTCAAGAAGAAGCCACTGCTAAAAACACCGAAGGAAGTATTAACGTGAAACAACAACCTGGTGGAGAAGGATGTGTAACCGGTAAACCCGGTGTCCAGTTTCAAGAACCAAAGCCAGAGTTGAGGCAAACGGTGACTGTTCTAACCGGTATCCAGCCACCACCGGGGACAGAGAAAAAGGTCAGCATCGCTGTTCAAGTTCCTAATGAAAATGAACAACCATCTAATGCACCTGCTACCGCTGCTCCCGGTGGCAGTAGTGGCGGAAAAAAGAAGAAAAAGAAGAAATCAAAAAGTGCTGCTGCTGCTGCCAGTGGTGGCGTTACGGTTGAACATTCCGCCGATGTGCCCGTTACCACCGGTGGTCCAGGTAACCAGTCACAAGTCAATCCAGTTCATAATGGTTTAGGTGGTCCAAGTTCAGTTCCAATGTTTTCAAACCCTGCCAATGAGAGTCCTCCACGTCATCACATGTACAATCAGTATCCACCACATTACTATGCACCACCACCACCAGTTTATACGGTGAGTTATAACCAAGCGTATCCAAGTAGTAACAACTACGGTGCATCGTATTATACCTCTCCAGTACCGTATTCATACGCTCAAGTATTGTCTCCAGAAGGAGTGAACGAAATGGAGGGTCCACCACCGTATGTGTACGAAACGGAGTCGTATACGTCGCAACAACCAGATTCGTTTGAGCTCTTTAGTGAGGAAAATCCGAATGCGTGCTCTGTAATGTGATTCTGCTGCGAGTGTGAGAGATGGTGTTATTGTGTGCAATGACTCTTATTCATGTGCTTTTTCAACTTTATCATACAACTTGTATGAGCATGAGGGGTAATTTTTGTAAAAGTATGTAGATATAGGTGCATTAAAAGATGCTTTTAAAAAAAATAGAGTAATTGGAGTTAGGGGGGAAAACTATTGCTTGGTTTGAATAAATATGTGTTTGTTTTGTAACATACAAGTATAAGTAATATATGTTAAATTAGATTATTACTGGCCTTTAGATGCTACCTAATATTTTCTACGTAAATTACTTAATTTGTTTGTGGCTTAATACATAGAAAAGAAAGAAATGTGTGCACCCATAGTATAAGAATTTGCATCATTCATTATTTATTTTTAATTGTGTATAACTTTTTTACACTATAAATGCATGAATATCATATTCTATATCTTTCAGGGGCATATGCTTCTTTATAGAAATTCTAATTAGGTGTGAAGTAGTAGGCTGTTGTTTAGAGTTTGTGGTGGGCCAAATGGAACAACTGCAGAAAAAGGAGTTGAGATGATGAAAAAAGTGGGCTGAATGGTTCAGAGAATGAGATGATGTAATTTGACCAATTTTAAATTACAGAACAATGTATGTTTAGTTGTGTCTCATAGCTTGGAAGCTTCCCCTTGTGTTTAAAAATGGTTTTCTACTCTATCTTACATTACATTTATACAATATTCTTTTTAATAAAGAGAAGGGGGAAAGTGAAATTATATGATCCTTTTTTTATTTTCAAAGAGAATATTGTACAAACTTACAAAGTTGAAGTACAAATAGTATTGTTTTGAGTTTCAGCCATTAAGATGAGCATCCAAAAGAAGGGTGACTGTCATGTAAGGTGGTAAATACAGTTTTCAAGGAGAATGAAAACTACTACTTTCACTCTGAGTACTATCTAGGTTGTTGTCTTTATGTCAAAAAGACTTGGGTCTCTCTGCTTTAAGATTTTGTCAAATATTATCATGTGTGGATATGTCTTATTGGACAAGTATGCATTTTCTTTTCCTTGCTACTGAAATGCTAGTTAGCAATTTTCAGCTGCCCATGAGTGTAACTAGTGAATGCCTATGTAGACTTTGTTTGGAAAGCGACCCTCTGTTGTTGTGTGAAGACACGTCTTCTTTATTAAAGGAAAGGCTTTCTTTGTATAATTACTTCATTAACTCTATCCTCACCTATTGTTGTTACTGAAATTATTATACTCTCCTAGACTACCATGTGGATCACGGTCCCACCGGTAATCACATGACATGTGACAAAAGCAAGTGACTCATGACAAGAAATAAAAAACGGATTGAACCACATGTCATATGATGACCGGCTAAGACCTTGGTTCATATGGTAGCACAAAATTATGTAATAATTCCTCGGTCTTAAGCAGCAATTTAAGGAGATGATCAAGAAAGTTCTTTGCAAGAGACAAATAAACTAAGGCCTTAAGGAATGCAATCCCCATAAACATTCATCTCATGAGGAGGGGAATCTAAATAAGAAACCTTCAATTCATCAAGAAAGTTAAATTAAAAGGTTGAATCAAAGATTAAAACTTAATTTTGGGGCCAACACTACCTCTTCTTTGGGGTGTATTTATGGATCATACTTTTCACTTTAAACACATTTTCATTGGAATTATTACATTTTAATTATTATAACTGTCGATATCTTCTATAAATGTCTGGAAAGCTCTTTTTGGCTTTAATCCCCCTCTCAACTTTAGGCTTATTCCACAATCCTAGATTAATTTTAGAAAAATATAATTTCCACCGATCTTATTCTTTCATAAGAGGAGACTACATATGTTGTTCAGTTTTACAAGGCAGGGAAGAAAATTTTTTATGATAGACTTTTATGTCAAAAACAAACTCTTGGTAACCAAAGCTAAGATATTCAATGGCTCTCTCAATTAAACATTAAAAAATTCGGGACAATTAACTCATAGGCATGATGATTAATTCAGAAGTCTAATTAATTAGGAGTAAGTATAGGTTGAGTTAAGTTAAGTTTATCCCTCACCTAACTCTAAAAATTATTCAGGACAATGCTTAAATCTGAATCTAACTATAGATCTAAAGGAACAAGATAGTGTTTGGGTTTGAAATTTTTTATAAATAACTACAATCAAAAGGTTTTGAAGTCTCAACAAAAGTTATGAAAGTGGTTTGTCCTATCATTCATAAAAGTATGCCATTTAAGCACTGAATGGGAAAAATGATCAAGTATAAGTGTGCGGGAATATAAAGTAATGCTACCCCAATAAAAATAAAGGAAAAGTTCACATAACTCCCTTAAACTTTATGTATTTTACAAGTAGATACTATAAACTATTTTTTTTCCTAATTATTCTTTGAACTTTAACTATTGATAAAATTGGTCCATACATACAATTATAAATTACTTATAATAAAATTGGAATTAACACATTATAAAAAAAATAAAAAATTTGTACCATATACACTCTTTTTTGAAATGGGTTGTATAGTTACAATGAAAGAAATATAAGTCATAAATAATTATTTAATAATTATGATTAAAAACATATAATATGTACATATATCCTCTCTTTTGAGACGAGTTAGCACAATTACCAAACAAGAACACATGTTATTAAAAAAAAGTGAATATTAACAGTAAAGTTACAAAGCCTGTTTAGAAACAATGGAGTAGATTGTGAGTACTAGAATCAAAGTAGAAGAGTAGAATAGTGTAATAAATAGGGCAATTTACTAGCAATAAAGGAAAATTTACTTATTAATTCCAATCTCCTTGTTAATAATTTAAGATTGTATGCATGTAATGACCAATTTCATAAATAGTTAAAGTTTAAGGAGTAATTAGGTAGAAAAAATAGTTTATAATGTCTATTTACAAAACACATAAAGTTTAAGGGGGGTTTATGAACTTTTCCCTAAAAATAATTATAGAACTATGAAATTTCAAGCAAAACCAATTGTTGATTCACTAACATTATAGAAACCGTAAGAAATTTTAAGGAGGTAAAGGAAGACAATTAAGGGCTCTAAATCAAAACTAGTCAACATCAACAAAATGTACCCCCTAAAATATTCACACTATAAAATATTCTTTTACATTCATTTTCAATTTTCGTTTTCAATTGTTAACATAAATACATATCTATTAAGTCGGATATAGTTAGAAATACCAACTTAGGACAGTGATTTTCATTAGTATTGGTATGTCATGGATTGTCTATTGGTCAATGTTTCATTCTTCTTTAATTACTTCTTGTATATCCCTTTCTTCTCCAAATCAATCAATGAATTATTATTTAATTCAAACAAATATTCATTTATTATTTGCTAATAATATTATTATAAATTATGTCATTTGATATCACCTTAACATTAAATCTTATTTGTAGTTTTGAGATGAGCATATACATATGGAAAAGCACTTGACATCTACATCTTTTGGAAATGAGTTAGTTTCAAGTAATATTGTCTAGTCAATTCATAAGCTTAAAGAGTTAAATTAGTAATTTCAAGTTGAACTCTATTTAATCAAAATTCAATGATTCATGCAAACTAATTGGAGAGTCAAATCTTAACTCTGAGTGAACCAATGTCCAAAATGCATAAGTTCAGGATTGAAATAAGCAAGAAAAAACAATTTTGGATAAGAAAACTAAATACTCTATTTCACATGCATCTAATACAATTTATTCTAAAATAAATATATACATCCCATGAACATGAAATACTTGTTAATCGACTAGTTAACAGAAAGAAGAGAGCAGGGAAACTGATTTACTGAATATTTTATTTCGATATTTTTTATACTACGGGTATCCTCTTAACTTTTGAGTAAGAAACTAATCTCTTTCGATATGTGTGATTATCCCTTTGATTACAAGAATCGAATTTTTTACTTTTTTTTATTATTCTAAAGATCTTGCATGAGTCTTATGCCATTATATCAATAATTTGTTGTTATTTTATTTTGATATATGCTGAAACGAATAAAGAATAACTAGCAGTGATTTGGTAGGTGGAAACAAATAAGATAAACTTATAAAAGTTGAAAGCAAACAGAAAAAGCAAACGTGCTTCAGTTAAAGATTCAGGGACCAGATTTTTCGTCCTCCAACCGGATCCTTTTATCTTGTTTAAAAATTCCCTTCCATCCTATTTCTTATCTCTCTGTCCACCCCCTCAACATTTTAAAAATTCATTCAAACCATGATTGGATCAGTTCAAGATCATGCAATCTAACTATATATATTATCCGATTTAAAGATTATTTAGTTCTACCATGATCCAGGACTAATACACAAAAATAAGTCTGGAAATGAGCTGAAGTGAAGTGAAGTGAATTGGAACTCAATTTTGTTCAACTCAATAAGATTTTGCTTAGCTCGAAACTCGACTAGAGTTCGATATGAGTTCTTTTTTTATTCGAGTTCAGTTCGGTTAAAGTCATGAACTGATCGATTCAATTGAAATTTGCTCACTTGGATAACTCAAATAATTATAATTCATTTAACTAATGGAAATAATAAAATCATATGAATGGTAATGCATATTACCTTACCTTCACAGGCTAGAAATGACTTGTAGCAACTAGTGAGTGGGTCTCCAGTGGTAGGATACAACCTTTACAGGAGCAATGACATCCTTTAGAATGATGGAATCTCTTCTCATCTTTGGCAACGGTTTCTGTATAAGTAAAGAAACAAATTTTATCCAACTGGGACAGTCTCTACAAACTGTAAAATTATTAAAAAAATTGATATGAGTAGTCAAACCACCAGTCTTCCACAAAACAAAAGTTATTATTAATTTTTCGATGTGATTGTATAAAAGAAATCATCTTCGGTTCATCCAAATCCTGCAACACAAATCCGATATCAGGATTAAAATGAACAATTGTTAGAGTCCTCCACAATACCCACATGGATTTCTCACTTGCTCTAGTCAACTCAATACTTTTGTTGTTCCTAATGGAGGCAAATATTTGGCAGCCTTCTTCAAGTAACCCTGCATTGTTGCATTCCAGAACAATGGCGATAAATGTCATACCATCTACCTCAAGATTATGAATCAAATGATTAGCTAAAATCCCCGAAGATTAAAACAACTAATCAGGATGCTGTCAATAGTACACTCATTAGGCTGGATTCCCCAATAAATCATGGCTCCAAAAACCTCTAATGTTGCCCCATTAAGACCATATCGGGCATAACTCACATTCAATGCACTGCACAAGACAACATCTTTATCCAAAACAGGGTCAAACACTATATAGGCATCCCTCATTTTATGAAATTTTGAATACAAACCAACCATAGCTAACCCATGAGCCCTCTGGCCATGGCATATAAAACCCAACTCAGAAAGATAACAGAGAAAGCATAAGCATAAGGTAAAACACATCCCACAAGCTTGTCACTGTAAGCCCAATGGCTTCTTTGCTCTTCGCATGGCTGTCATGAGAATAAATCGTTGAATTCCAAGTAACAATGTGTCTTTTGGGCAATTTTTTGAACAGCTTTTTTTCAAGAACCGAATTTGATGATGTGATAGTGAACTGCAGTAAGAATTTTGTGTGCAAATTATACAATAGAGAAGAACAGAGAATTTATTGATATATGATACTTTTGGGATAGGGCATAGTTCTACAAGTATATATGCTGGTTTTGGTAAGTTATCTTAAACACAAACTCATTTCATGTAACAAGTGTAGACATAAAATAGTGGAAAGAAACTCTCATACCTCTTTGTTCCTGGTTTAAAAAAATTGGTAGGCATGGCAGTTGCAAGAACAACAACGTCATTTTGGTGATCGAAGATGGGGCAATGACTGCAGGCCAAGCTTATGAAACTATGAACACTGAAGGATTCTTTGATGCTAAGATGATAATTATACTTCATGATAACAAGCAAGTTTCTTTGCTAACTGCTACACTTGATGGCCCTACAACTCCAATTGAAGCTATCAGTAGAACTTTAAGCAAAATATAAGCAAACACCTAAATTCAAAGCAAAATTCAAGCAAGCACCCAAATTACACACTTAGAGAAGCTGCCAAAGTAAACCTTTCATATTTTTCTCATGCTTTCATATTTCCTAATTTCATATAATGTGGCATCTAACTATAATTTTATCTGCAAAAGACCACCACAGCAAATAGGAGGGCAAACCTACCAAATTGAAGCTAAGGTAGATGGATATGCAAAAGGTATGACTAGTGGTTCTGGGTCAACATTATTTGAGGAGCTTGGCTTATCCTACACTGGTCTTGTGGATGGTCCCAACATTGAAGATCTGGTCACCATTTTTGAAAGGTTGAAGCGATGCCTAACCCAAGTCCCATTTTGCTTCATGTAATGACTGAGAAAGGGAAAGGATACACCCAACAGAAGCAACTGCTAACAAAGTGAGACCACTTTATTTTCTTGTTCTAGCAGAACTATAAGTATTAATCAATTGGTTCAACGCTTATGGTGGCTCACACTCTCTCACGAATCGCAATTTCAATTGTTAAGAGAAGTTTGGCCCACCATCTAGCCATCATTTTAAGCCAAAATCCTCTCTAATTACGAACACCCACTACTTCTTTGAATCTTTAATAAAGGAAGTGGAAACCGACAATAAGATGGTAGCCATTCATACAGCCACAGGTGGTGGTACAAGTCTGAGTTATTTCCAGGAAAAGATTATGGAGCACTGCTTTGACACACAGATGGCTGAACACACGCTGTTACATTTACAGTTGGTTTAGCCGTAGAAGGTCTCTATGATCAGGTGAGCTGATAAAAGTAGATTAAAAAATATCAGAGACTGACTTTATTCATGTATGTCAATTTAAATATAAAAACCATGTAATATTTGAGGTCTATATTGGGGATGAATGTGATACATGATGTAGATCTTCATAAACTACCGGTCTGATTTGTCGTGAGAGCTGGTTTGATTGGTGGAGATGGACCAACACATCATGGAGCGTTTGATATTACATAAATGGCATGCTTGCCCAACATGGTGGTCATGGCTCCATCTGATGAAGCTCAACTGATGCATATGGTGACAACTGCAGCAACCATAGATGACAGACCAAGGTACTTTAGAATTCCAACGGACACTGCAATTGGAGCCATTTTCCCTCTCAATAGATAGGAAAGGGAGGATTTATGATAGAAGGAAACATGGCTGATATTTTGGGATATGGTTCATAGTTCAACGATCCCTGCAAGTTGCCCAGATGCTCAAAGCACTAGACATTTATGTGACAGTTGCTGATGCAAGGTTTTGCAAACCTTTGGATACTGATCTCATTAAGCAATTAGCTAAGGAGCATGGAATTCTCATCACAGTGGAAGAGGGTTCTATTAGAGGTTTTGGATCACATGTTTCAAAGTACCTAAGCATATCTGGTATCCTGGAGGTAAATGTACCTTTGTGTAAACAATTCACTCTTCTCATAACTCATTCCTACTAGATTGCCCCTATTTTTCTAGTTCTAAGTCCCTCTTGAGCCTTTCCTACAATGGAGATAAATGATGCTTCCTAATAGATAAATTGAGCAAGGAACACAATAACAGACTAAAGCAACAAGACTTTCATCAAAGAATATCGCCCCAACAATATTGTCTCTTTTGAAAAGGCCAAAAGAAGCTCTTTTATTTGAGTAAAAACACAAATATATAAGAATGTTGACCTGAGACCTAAAAGACAAATAATGTTAGAAGACTTCATATTTGTTTCATAGTTGATAATAAATAGGTACCCTGGTCAAATCAAGTTATGAAATAAGAGAATCTTGTAACAAAATAAGTGACCATATTTTAGTCCAGACTAGAGACTTGCAACTGAAATCATGCAAATCAATCATTGAAACCAATCACATACAACGTCTTGATATCAACTTGTCAATTAATATTCATCTTGTAAAGATTTCATTACCGATATCAGTTCATTTCAAGCAAGATATTCATTAATGAGTAACTTTGTAGTTCTTTCTCAGTACTCCAACTAATCCGTGAGGGGAACAGCCTTTTAAGGTAAAACTCTCTTGATGCCTATTTTCCCATTAACAAAACTTGAAGACTAGACATTGCTTAAAGGGAACTAAACTTCTTGGCTGTCGAACCCAAAGACATTAGTCTAATAACTTCATTCTAATAGCAAGTTCTCAATTGCTGATAGAAATGGGTACCATCTGATTCTACTGCACCACACGAATCTACTAAAGACAAATACGGGATACATTGACATCAAAACCAACTCACTGTTAGTGTAGCTTAAAGTTGAGAACCCATAACATGTTCAAAAGGTTGTCTTGTTAAACATATATAGGTAAAAACTCAAAAAGTTACAACTTACCATTAATGCAGTATCAAAGCCAGCCTATATATAGTGTTCACATTGACAGGCACATTTCAGAAATGGGGAATGTTTATTAAAAAATGATATAAAAAACTACAACCTCCTATACTTTTTTATAAGATCCTTTTGGGTTTTAGTTTTCATCCCCTTTCAAAAGTTCTAAGCATTTTAATTGATTTTATGAACAAAATATACTTACATTAATTGATTAGAAAGAGAAAGTCATCAGTTAATTGAGTGAAAAAAGAAATTGAACAAGTCACATTAGTGAAGTACAATTTTGGAAACTATATCTAATTATTGACAAAATTAATTATTTAACCATTTTCCTTAATTCACGTGAGGTTTTATCAAAGGACAGGAAAGGGTAGCATGTATACTATGTACTCTCCTATTGAATACTTTATAGGTTATTCAGGGTAATTGCAATTTGCCAGTAAAATGCTAGTTTAGCATAATTCATACACCAAAGAAAAGGAAAGATGTAATGGAAAGTATACCTTTTCTCTTATAGTTATTTCATTTCTGCTAAGAAAACAAATTAAGGAATCCTAGTCAGAGTAAGTTATGTATCACACTCATGCATTTAACTAACGAAAATAACTGAATTAGCAATGGGCCAGAATCATATGAATGGTCATGCATGTTACTTTACCTTAACAGGCTAGAGATGACTTGTGGCAACTAGTGAGTGGGTCTCCAGTGATAGGATACAACCTTTACAGGAACAATGACTTCCTTTAGAATGACATGATCTGTTCTCATCTCTGGTAGAGGTTTCTGTATAAGTAAAGAAACAAATTTTACCCAAATGGGACAATCCCTACAAACTGTAAAATTAAACCACCAGCCTTCCACAAAGCAAAAGTTATTACTATTTTTCACTATGATGGTATAAGAGAACTCATCTTCGACTCATCCCAATCCCACGACACAAATCCGGTATCAGGATTAAAACGAAGAGTGTTAGCCTGCTCTATTAATTTATACAACGTTCAAAAATATCATGAGCTCTTGGGAATGACAATCTCCACCTAAAAAAGTATAAATCTCTCTATCAACATCAACCAAATTCATTGCAGGACTTTTTTTCAATTTCAAATCTCTTATTTTGCTTTTCATCTCAGTCACATGCTTCCATTTTCCAGCTAAAGCATGAAGTTTTGTCAAGAGGGTATGAGTTCCCCATCCTCAGGAGGAAGATCATGGGCTTTTCTGACTTCACATATTTCTTTCTGCCATCTCCGCCTCTCCATGAAATCCTACACACAATTAGCAGTGGATTTCTCACTTCCTCTTTCTGTCTTTCAGCATTGCAGCCTCTTAAAGTCTCTTAGAATGCCCAGTAAATCTATCATACAAGCAAAATGGTCCTTTTGTCAACTCAATTTTTTGATTGTTCCTAATGGAAGCAAATATTTGACAGTCTTCTTCAAGTAACCCTGCATTGTTTCATTCCAAAACAATTCCGATAAATTTCACAGCATTTAGCTCAAGGCAGCTATGAATGAACTGACAATTACCTAAATCCCCTAAGATTAACACAACTAATTAGGACGCTGTCAAGAGTACACTCATTAGGATGGATTCCCCAATAAATCATGACTCCAAAAACCTCTAAAGCTGCCCGGCATAACCCACACTCAATAAAAAAGGAATCCCAATTGAGGTTAGCACTGGTAACTAACACAAATTTTCTATATACAATGCTGACTTAGATAAGTAAATCAAATAGTAAAGATTTGGTTATGTAGATAGGAAATGGAAGAATTGTGATAGAAGATAACATGGTTGCTATTTTGGGATATGGTTACATTTCTGTGACATGTTTCTGATGAAAGGTTTTGCAAACCTTTGGATACTGATCTCATTAAGCAATTAGCTAAAGAGCATAAATTTCCCATCACAGTGGAAAAGGGTTCTATTGGAGGTTTTGGATCACATGTTTCAATGTACCTAAGCATATATGGTATCCTTGATGGATCTCTGAAGGTAAATGTACCTTTGTGTAAATGATTCACCCTTCCCATGATTTCATTCCGACTAGAATTCTCTCTTGAAGCTTTCCTACAGTGGAGATCAATGGTGCTTTCTGATAGATACATTGAGCATGGAACACAAGAAGAACAGACTGAAGAAGCAGGATTTTTATCAAAGCATATTGCCCCAACAATCTTGTCTCTTCTGGAAAGGCCAAAAAAAGCTCTCTTATTTGAGTAAAAACACAAATAGATAAGAATCTTGACCTGGGACCTGAAAATCCTACTTCATATTTGTTTCATAGCTGATAATAAATAGGTACCTTGGTCAAATCATGTTATGAAATAAGAGAATGTTGTAACAAAATAAGTGACCTATTTTAGTCTAGACTAGAGACTTGCAATAGAAATCATGCAAATCAATCATTGAAACAAATCACATACAATGTCTTGATATCAACTTAAAGTGGTGTTGTAAAGATTTTAACATCAGTATGGAAAGTGTGAAAATATTATTACTCAATCAATTCTTTTCAATTCAAGTTAGAGATTTCATTCATATTGACACTGACTCACAAGTAGTGTAGCATAAAAAGTTGAGAAATCATTATATGCTTGGAAGATTGTCTTCTTAAAAAAATACGAGTAGCAACTCAGAAGTTTAAGACTAACTCAGCATCAAAGCCTATATTTACAATGTCCACATTAACAAGCACATTTCGGGCACCGGGAATATTTAAAAATAACAATCACTGAAGTAAAAAATAACATATTCATCTACTCACTTTCAAAAGTATTCTTTTTCTTGTATAATTCTGTTCATTGCTGCTTAGAAAACAAATGAAGGAATCAGACCAAACAAAGTTATATACCACATTCTTGCATTTATCTGATGGAAATAATTGAATGAACCATCTCTGTTAAAAAAATCAAGAAGTTTAGAAGCATATATATGATTTTGAGTATCAAGCAAAAACAGGGAATGAATCATGATTTTGTTAAACTCACTAGATACACTGGATTGAGAACATGCAAGCTAACAGATCAAGACTTGGCTCGTCGGTGGCACCATTCACTGACAAGTATTCCTTCCACAATGGAAGAGAAGACTAAAAATAATCAAGGAAAGTGTGCGAGTAAACACTCCTCTTATTAACCAACGACCACACTGTGAAATTGCAAAATTGTTTTGCCTCTATCAATTAAAGGATACATGTGGTTTAACATAGATAACCACAAACATATTTTCCTCCTAAAAAGTTAATGGAGCTTTAGGGTAATGCATTTTGATAATTTAAGTCTAATTTACCAAATTTATATATGTGGCTGGAAAGTGCAACTACTTTTTTTCTAGGCATAAAGTATGGAGCTCCTCCTTCGTATAAAAATCCAAAAACATCTTATGAAGTCAGTCATTAGCAGCATTGAATTTTGTCTTCTCTCCTCTCTGTGCTTGTAACACATTTCGTCCTTTCTTTCAATATCCATCCTCTCTGCAGTATAACCCCAGCATGTCTATCCTCTCATGCCACAAAACTCCAAGACTTAGTTGCACAAAACAGGTAGGTAAATCATTGAATCACACTTCCCTTTTTATTTTATTTTTTCTTACACAAGTGGATTTTGACTTCTGCAAGCCAAAAATAAACAAGCAATGTATGTATAGATAAAGTGATCCACCAAAACAACATCCATCTTTCCTACTGTTTCAACTGCATTTCTTTTAATTCTCTAACAACATGCCTTTAGATATTGCAAACAGTACAAAAGAGCCCCACCAAAAAGAAGATAATAGAGAAGAAAAATACTTCAAAACCAATCTTAAGTATGGAGGGATACTTGAAGTCCATACATTATTCCAGCTTATGAAATAGTTGTGCAAAATTTAAAGCAGTGCTAGAAAATACATGTCTTATCTTAATGAGCATCCTCATTCCTCAGTAACAATTGCTGATGAAAACAAAAGCATTATCTTGCACCTATTTGCTAGGATGAGATCATTGCAGGGGTACACAACAAAGTGTACGAAGCACTCCATAACTATATCATATTAGAACCTAAGAAGATTTAGGTTGCGATTCTCTGTTGCTTGAACTCTCTATAAAAAATCAACAACAAAATTTGATTTCCCTTGCAGCCTTTAAATCCCCCAAAGTTTTCCTTAGCAATAGAAACATGGTATGTAATGACAATCTTATAATCACCTTAAATGAGCCATGTTACAGTTGCATTGTCATATGAGCTCAAACATATCGGACTTATTTTAATTATGAATAATTCATTCATTTAGGGTCATCTAACCTTAAACATTCCAACCAAGATTTAAATTATGAGTTTTAGGGATATGAGAGAATCAAACATGTTGTCACCAATGTACAAGGCATAACCATCCTGAATAAAAGGCACCATAGCACAAACATGCCACACCACATGTTGGATTCCGTGTACGGCCATTGCTTTTACATCAAGCATTTTTCATTTATAGTATGGGTCACCAACCCACAATCCATAGTACCATCCACATCTATTATAGAACTCAGTACAATTGCATTTTAGATTGTATAAGGCTCAAAAGCTCAATTACAGTATCTCAATTAGCAATTAGAACAAAGATTTCCTTGTGTAATTGTACTTAGGGTCATCCACACAACTAGGTCTCGAGAGATTTAAAATTATCGAATAAAAAATTCATTAAGGCAACTTGGTTCGCATCCAATTTTAAAATTCATTGAGTTAGGGTCGCATTTGGATTAAAATCCATCTAGGCAACTAGAATCAATAGCACCAAGCCACCAACCAATTTCACATAATGATGGAAGAATTTTTCTTGTCTTACCAAAGTTCAGTTTTCACCATATTTTCAATTAATCAAGATTCAAGACCAAACATTCTTGATTAATAATCAAGAACAAGATCTGTAATCCATACAGTGTACCCGATAAGAGAAACATGCAGATTATAGCATACACAGATTATACCATACAGACGAGTTTGCAGAATAGAATTTTCCAAGAAAATAGTTTAACCCAGGAAATTGCCTTAAAAACATTTTTGGGTTTTAAAACATGGGTGTGTTTTCTAAAAGATGACACTTTGATCAAATCAATAGCAAAGAGTTTCAAAATGTTAAAAAATTAAAGAGAAATGATAAAGATGTTCATGTATTCAAATATAAACCGAGTAGGATCCTCATTCTTCTCTTAGGGTTTAAGATTTTTTTAGGCTTGGCAAAGGCACTAGCATATAAAACATGAAGGTCGTTTATGAATGAGTTCCCTCCTCATAATGTTCAATCAATGAAGAAAGAAGACAAAGAAAATGAAACAACCATACAATCCTCAAGTTTCTAAGCAACAAAAGTACGATAGTTTGACATCAAGATAACCCAAGAAAAGGGTAAAAACGTTCCCTTATATGATTTGATTCCAGACACAAGTTTCATCATTTGAATCCTTCAACTTTTCACAGTTTCTTTGATGCTAACCACTAAACAGAGATTAGAGAAAACCCACGAAGCAAAAAAGGAACATAGAAACAGATAGAGAGGGGGGGAGAGATAGAGAGAGGGGGAGAGATAGAGAGAGAGGGAGAGATTCTCTACATCTCCCTCCAACAAAATAGAGGAAACAACTACATATGTTGCAGCGTTCAACAACCTTTTAAACTAATAAGTTATGTGTAAAGGTCACGCACAATTTGGGCTTGGGCCTCACTTTTTTATATTTTTATTAATGAATTGTTTATAATTATAGAAATAATTACCCACACTAATAAGTAATAACCAACAAGCACATACTACCTAACTCACCTTAGTAATCCACTTATTTTAAAAAGTAAAATTTTTAAATTTACTTCATTTAATATTATAAAATATGAATGTGGATCGGCAAACATATGGTAATAAATTATGGTAATACAAATTATGGTAATAAAATACCTATCAACATGCTAGTAATAAGAATATAAATAAATTATGGTAATAAGATATGTTACTTCATAATAAATAAACTTAGAAAAACAGTGACCTACAATAACTTGCAATACAAATCTATATTGCAATACCATATTGTTTTATCCAAAATGCCCATAAGTATTTTACCTTCATCGGTGATTGTGTTCATTTCATTGAGTCATTCATAATGGAATTAATTTATATACATCGACATTATAAATGTTTTTACATTGTCATTAAATTATTCACTATTTATATGTTAATTATTATTAATACCTAAACAAAAATAATATAAATTAATGATAGATGATGTACAGATAGTATAAAAAAATTTACACTAACAATATATTGATTTTAAACTTTGTAATTATATTTACATCTTATTTTTCATATTAGTTTATTCCAATTTTGGTTTTACTATATATATCATTTACATTAAAATCGAGTGATGATTATTTTATTTATTTTTTATTTTGTAATCAACATATAGAAACTCGACTACTATAAAATACTAATGTATACAGACACTTCGTATCTGCCAGCAAATATTGTGTGATATTATATATTCAATTTTTATATATTATATTTTTTTTGTGTTTATGATAATGTTTAATTTAAGGTGAGATATGTGGGTAATTATTGTATCAGTGATAGTTGCTTAGGATTATATAGTTTTTTTGTAAAAATTAAATAATTTAAGAGCAATATAGGAAATGAAAATTACACTAGGAATGAAGTTATTTCAAGTTTTGGCTTTATATAGACTAGTGTGTATAGGCACTTCGTGCCTGGCGGCGAATATTGTGTGATACTACATATTCAATTTTTATATATTATATTTTTTTTGTGTTTATGATAATGTTTTATTTAAGGTGAAATATGTTGTTAATTAATGTATTGGTGGTAGTTGCTTAGGATTATATAGTTTTTTTTGTAAAAATTAAATAATGTTAAGGGTAATATGGGAAATGAAAATTACACCATGTGAGAAATTATTTCAAGTTTTGATTTTATATATAGTATAGATAATAAATTATCAATGTTGTAAAGATATTTATATTAATACATGTATGATGATAGCATATAAGCACAAAAGAAGTATGTAATATATTTTAATTTTAAAAATAATGCAATATCATATGTGTTGAAATTATGTTTATTTGATATGATTATAAGTATATTTATATAAATTTTCATCATCAAATTATGTAATAGTGAGTAAAATTCAGTAGATGTTAACAAATATTCTAGGTCTATAACAGATATTTTCCAAAAAAAAAGATGTGTTAACATATTTACATTGTATCATATCTTCGTTTTAAAAATATCACATCATCATATATCCGTGTAATACCATACTAATTGTTACGAATTCACGTTTATTCCTTTTAGTAGTTCTGGAATGATATATCTAGTTGATTAGATTGTGGTTCATTGAGAACAGTCGATAATTTCATTTTATTTATGGGGGATAAAACATTTGCTTAAATATGTAATGGTTAAAAACCTTAAAATGTAATTTTTTTTAAATCAGGGAACAATTAATAAATTTATTTGAATTAATAAAATATCTATACTACTTAATAAAGGGAAAACATAAAATAACTACTCATGAAGTATTTTATGTTTATCTATTAAATCTTTTATAACTCATAATTTTATGTTTATCTATACTACTTTTATACTACTTAATAAAGGAAAAACATAAAATAACTTCACATGAAATATTTTATGTTTTCCTTTTAATCATTTATAACTCTTAATTTTATATTTATTTATACTAATATTAATAAACATAAGATAGTTATCCATTAAATATTTTATATTTTCCTATTTTATCTTTTATAATTTTTAATTTTATGTTTATATACACTATCTACATTAATAATAATAAACATAAATAATTTTTTCATTAAGCATTTTATATTTGTCTATTTTATCTTTATAAGTTCTAATTTTATATTTATATATAGAGTAAATTATAGCTACACAAACCTTCTTTAGTGACAAATTACCCATCCCGTCACATTTTTACAGCTACTCTACACAAATCTTCTTTAGTTTACCTCCCCTAGTTTTTTATTCTTTTCTTACACTTTGATCATAAGTATAATATTTTAAACAATGTAATAACAACGGCAGAATTATGTCCCGTGCTCTCGCTGCGGAGGAACTATGTCCCGTGCTCTCACCGCGGAGGAACTATGTCCCGTGCTCTCGCCGCGGCGTCTCTTATTACAACTGCAGAACTGGGGCTGAGGCTAACCCTTACAACCGTGGCTGCAGTGCCATCACAAGGTGCAGGAGCTAAACAAAATTTCATTTTTTTATTGTAATTTTGAAATGGGTTTTTATTAATAATCTGTGATAATTGATTATTATACTGTGTTTATAAATTATGATTATAGTTGTATTGTTATTTGGATTTCAACGTTTCTGTAAAGAGGAGAAAAGTAGTTTTTTTGTTTACCCTTTAGAGCTTTTTTCACTTCAATCTCATCATACTGTAGTAGTCAGAATCTTAGTGACAGAGGCAGTGCCGGTGTACTCGTGTATTGAGGAGATAGTTTTGGATTTTTCAATTATTTGGGCTTTCTCTTTTTTCACATTTTGATAGAAAACTATATTAAATAAATTATTTTTGTATGAAAACTTCAAAATAATATTTTTTATACTATAAATCTCTTACTTTTTTTTGTGCAATAAACTAATCATTTTGGATTCATGAAGTGTCACTGTTTATTTTTTATCATTTCCTTACTGTATTTTGGAATTTGGATTTTTAGTATTCTCTAGGATTTGAGTAATTTTTAGCACGTTTAATTATTAATAGTAGTACTAGTATATGAGGTCCATTAATTTTAATTTAAACCTTGGGATTTTGGTTCATGCTATGAGAGGAAAATGCTTTTTGATAAAGAAACAATACATTAGGTGTCGGTGTGAATTGTTTCATAAACAGTGTTCACACAAACATATTACTTGGATTGAACATATTTTTTGCGTGTTTTTTTGTTTCAAACTATGCGGGTTTGAGGCTTTGGAGATTGAATATTCAATTAGTTTTCAGTTACCTTTTGTTAATGCTTTGCTTTATGCCGTAGCCTAAAGCATATTGCTTCAATTTCCATCCTTGCCTAAAATCATGAATAAAGTGTTGTTGGGGATATGAGATTATGTTGGACTAAGAATACTTTGTTTCAAAATTGAAGGCATAATTTGAAGGTAATAGTGAAAATATGAGAGAGGAGTGTGTGGGTGAAATGTATGAGTGAATGGATAATCATTTCCAAGAGGTTAATGAAAAAAAGAAAGATAAGTTGCCGATTGGAAGTGGTCTTCTTGGAGTGTTAGGATCGGTTCATCACATCTAAGATTAATTGTTATTTTCAAAATTCAATGGCAATATTAATTATTTCTTTATTAATTACTACTAAATAAATTGTTGTGGTAGACCAATAATATGGTAATTTCTGTTTCTGCCCTTACCAAATGATTGCCCCTCATCATCTAACAATAACACATCTTTGAATTAGCTCTGTAATTTAACTTATGAGATTAGTAATTATAGTTGAACACTTCAAATGTAATAATTTCTCTTATAAATTATAAGCACTTAAATTGTTTTTGTCTACTTTAATTTTTGTATTGTAATTCTGCCCATATTTGAAGAAAAAACATTTAAGAAAAAAGAATATCTTACAATTTTCATAATTTGACATTAGTTTGTTTGGAGGATGAACGGATGAGGATCCTCTGTCCCCATTGGTATTTTTAATTATGTCTCAGATCAATCAAAATATGTTATCATATTTAAAGGAAAATTATGAAAATATAAAATAATATTTTTATATTATTTGGTGATATTTCATTGGACAATAACATGAAGATATGAATCCTCTTAGGATAGAGAATCCATGTTCTTGTTTGTAAAGGATAACTCAAAACATCTCAATTATCAAATATAAATTTCATATAATATTTTATAATCCAATATATTTTCTCATAAATTAAGAATAACATCAACTTTCTTTCATAATGACAAATATAATTTTTATTTTTATTTGAATCTCGCAACTTATTATACAAATTTTCTCTCCTCATTTTCAATATGGGTCATATTTTCTTATAAGAATAATTATAAAAATATTTGTGTGGAATGAATATTCTTTATAAATAAAAATCTCATTGTAACAAATAAGTGAAGAATATTCTAATTTCAACAAAAATATATGAATTATAATTGGAGATACTCTTATGTCCTTGCGGTGGTTTCTTTACCCTGATAAACGTAGGGAAATCTTCCCTATTCAAGGAATCAAATCCAAGATATTTAACTTGTTTGAAAGCTTAAACAGAAGGCTTCATTATGTCTGTTAATATGTCAGCAGTCAGACACTGTAATTTTATCCCATATATAAATGCATTACTGTATACAAATGCTTTGGTTTATAGTAATTATTGATAAAACATCAAATAAAGCCAACAACAGGTAAACAGCTATCAACCCCATTATAAGGTTTCTATTCCCTCCTTTGTCGGTTGCACCCTTCATATGAGGTATCCAAGAGGATGTAGACTTCTACTAGGGAAATTTGGTAATAGGTAGTTAAAATAAAGAAATTTGGGGATGATTAAAATAAAAAATTATAACGTTCATGTTTAGAACCGCATTGCAATAGCTAATAGCCTATACTATTCCAATTACTAGTGAGATGAGATTTTGGCTAATGCGATGAGTGATGAAAAGAAATTCAAGTTCAAAATTTAAATAAATAAGCAAAACAGGTGTCATGAAAAATGAGGGGAAAAAATTCCATTGCCGGGAATCGAACCCGGGTCTCCTGGGTGAAAGCCAGATATCCTAACCGCTGGACGACAATGGATATTTAATATTAGTCGTACAATGTCGAAATATATATATGCTAAGTGGGTATAGTACCATAAATTATTCATGTTACTTGCTTAATGAATGAAACCTTGAAATTAATCAAATTATACTTGAGTTGCAATCTATAGAGAACCCCTTTTTATTTATGAATCCCTATTCCCTACAGACTTTAAAACGTATTAAAAATAAAACACACATGGTTAATTGAAATAGGTTGTTTAAACTCCCACAAATACTAAAGTTGGGTAAAAAAATTATTAAATATAAAAACATAAAAATACTATTTGCATTTTTTGTTAACTGTGAGGATTTTAATTTGATGACTTTTAATCTTTTAACCATCTTGCTTATAAGTCACTCCATTCAACTTATGCAAAACAACAAATGAACATGAAGTTACAAAAATTAAATAGTTAATGGATTTTCACCAATGAGGTGACATCCTCTTTTTTTTGTGAACTCGTAATGGATTTGTACAATTGTCTATTAATTATAAAATATGTTGGTGAGAGTCTTAAAAATTAATATACAAATAGATTATAAGTTAACACACTGAAATGATTAATTCCTTATTGGACAGATAGTCTTCGTAATACTAAAAAAACACAACACTAATACACAAGTCTTTAGGTAGGGTTGTGTTTTTGGCTCAACTCAAGTACTACATGTTAGCAACCTTGTGATCTATTTATAGAAATATCTTGTCGTTAATGATGTTTCATTTTCTATTCTACATCAATCAGATTTTAAAAGTTAACATAAAAATATTACTTTTGTTTTTAGAAGTATTTATTTTATTTATGTATCATTTCTGATCAGTTAAGATATAAAATAGAAGAACATTAAAGACAAGTAACCCTTATCTTTATTTGTGGCGAAAGCAATGAACCAAGTGGTGATAAGATTTGTGGGTTATTTGATGGAGTGTGGTGTGGGAGGTATAAGGAACAATGTTAGAACTCCTCAACCACCTTGATTGTTATAGTCGTGACTTGTGACTATGGGACAAAGGTTTGTCTTCAATTTTTCTCTATATATGCATATTTTCTATTGTAAAATATATGCTCCAAAAATGTTCACCCTCTTTGGGTGAAAACAATAATTAATTTATTTCTTAAAACCTATGATTGTGGAATTGGTGTTATAACACGCTTTCACTTTTATTTTCAACAACTTAAATAATGATTAATTGGAGTTAGAAGCAGGCACCAAATATATTGGATTTTTGTTTAGAATACAGGTGATTGAAATGCCATTTTCATTAACTCTTGCTACTGTATTGACACTTTTGTTTGGAGCTTTTTCTTTTGCATAACTAAAAACTTCAATTAACCAGGAAGTATGAACAATACTTCCAACAGAGAAAACAGATACAATTGTTGATGTAAAAAGGAGCCCTACGTAACCATTCCTATAAACCTTGCCAACCTCACATACAGATCGTTAGACAGAAACATAGAGTCTATGCTTCTTCTTTCATTTGCTAGTTCAATCTAATGCTAATGCTTTTGATCAGGAAAAAATTGTGTCTTATATTTGTATGCTGATATTGGGGGACAATGATTGATTTTTCCCAGGTGGAACTATTAGGACTTTCATGAAGGTATTATTCAAGTCCAAGCGAAGAAGAAAACAAGGTTGAATTATTATGCTTAAACTGGGTTCTGGAGCAAGATTTCATATCTAATCTTTTACTTTGCTATTAAAAATACATTATCACCATTTGCTATTTGAGTTTAAGAATTACAGAGTTTTTAAGCTCAAACATCATAACTAGAGCTCTTGAAAGCATGTGCTCAGCACTTGATTTCCTTCAAAGCATGAGCGAAGTAGATAAAAGTTGGATCAGTAGCACCTTCCTTGTAGTATGCAAACACGAGGCTACCATCATCATGCATGCTCTCTCCAACAAAACTGCACACATTCATACTCCACCAATGAGCATTATTTAAGCATAAAGGAAGTTACCAAATAGCAAATGATTATGAAACAAAGCCAATAAAACCAAATCAGATGAAAGACAATATAATGAAAACCACATACAATTGAAAGTCCTTGAGTTTTGAGAGGAGGAACTTGGTTGCTCCCTCAATGTTCTTCTTAAACAACTCTTGCTTCTCTGGCTCTAATTTGGGTGTCAGCAACTTAATATATCTCTTCATATAAGTCACAAATTGCTTCTTATCAAAAGAGGGTTGCTCCTGAAATTAAATGAAAGTTAAAAATATATACACTTATATGAAGTTGAACATATTGTAAAAATAAATAAGAAATTAGATATGTACATTACCTGAAGCCTAAAAGTGTCAACAATATCAACTACTTTGACAGCTTGATCATCAACACCCTCATCCTCTGCTCCACCTTCAGCAGAAGGGTTAGCACCAATATCTACATCCACTGCCCCTTGCACAACCCACTGCCAAAAGCCACATTATAAAATAACAGTGAGAAATATAATGAAACATATTGTTATAGACATGTATTTGGGGATATGAAAATTAAGCATACAATGAAATAAAGAACCCAAATAATTCCTAACCTTTCCTTCCACTTCCCACAGCATTGCATTCTCAATTTCCTTGTAGGGGAATGAGTCAGAGAGAAGCTCATCACCTAAATTTTCATCATCAAAAAATTGATGATTATCCATCAGATCAAACCTATTTATTTACATAATCTATCAACAATCAAGAACAATAATCAATCTTAAATATTAGTACTATATAATAGTAAGTATCATTCCAAAAATATGATATAATTAACAATAAGATCAAGTAAAACCCATAACCAAATAAAACAAGTTGCTTAGAAAATTATATTTCTGCCACAAATAGTAAAAAAAAAAAATCTAATTTTGGATAACATTAATAATGAGTAAAAATCTTCTCCATTAGTGTCACACAATAACACATTAAAGACAACATGTAATAATATTTTTATCATTTTATTTATTATAAAATCACATTTTTGTGATTATAAAGATGAGAAAAAACAATCCATTGTCTATTGTTCATTAATTACACTGCTTCAATCACGGCTTTTACAAAAACAAAAACAAAAAAAATCATACCAAGACAAAGCTAGCTTACATGATTGCAAAAGTTAGGTATGAATAAAAGGAATCACAATGAAAGTTGGTACTATTAAACACGAAATTCACTTCGGGGAACAAGTTTGAAGCGTTCATCTAAGCATATAAGATTCTAAAACACACAAAGCAGATCAAAGTTTTACCTGTAAGAAGATCCTGGTAGACAAGCATGGTTGCAGTTTTTTTACTATCAAACAAATCAAATTCGAAAATCAAATGAAACAGAGAGTTTTTGTGAGTACTGAGGAAATCAGAAGCGGTGAGTATTTATAGAAGAAAGGGTTCGGTGTATGATGGATTTCTCATATCTAGATTTTGCTAAGATAGCTCCACTTTTTTCTCCTCAATCCTAATCCATTGTTAGTTCTTCTTTTAATTCTAATTTTACTTTGATTTTTCTTTTGGTAAATCTAATTTTACGTTTACTACTCTTGTGTTACTTGTTATTATCTGATTAGATTTGGATTCCGAAAATAAATCGATTTAATTTCGATAAAATCTAAAGGGCACAACCTTTGTTTGGTTTAGATTATTCTTCAACAACAAAAAAACAGTTTATACTTCAAAATTGTTTGGGTAAGCTTCTTCAAAATTCAGAATCTCACCACAAGTCAAATTTCTGATTATTTTAGATATCTATGAGAATTAGCTTTGTGAAGGAAAAATAGACAAAATAAATAAAGAAATCTGAAACTAAAATACTGAGAGATGATTATGTCATGATAATGAATAGATAATCATGTGTAGAGACAGAGAGAGAGAGAGAGAGAGCAGTAGCATAAATTTATCCTAGCAGATTAGTGGATATATTTGAGAAAGCCAGTGGCAAGGAACATACATGTCATGTGAAACATGTTCTTTTCTGTTTTTATACTGTATAGTGTATAGCATTTTATGCCATGGTTAGTGGGATAAGAATATAGAATAAATGTGAGACCAAAATATTGACATTGTGAACTGAATTTGCAAATTGGACCAAAACTAGTCAAACCTTCTTCAACTGGGGGACATTGCATGTTTTTAGGGCCAGTTCATTTGTTTTTCATTTAATCATACAAAAAAAAAGCATGAATGTATAACTTATTTTTTTTATTTTATACTGTGATTTTTTATTTATTAATACTGATGTTAAGATTACCATTGGTTAATTTATAATAATGAAATTTTTGTTGTTGGAAGAGCTCAATACTCAAGTAAATAGTCAAAGGGTCAAGCTCAACCAATTTTAGATGACTCTTATGACATCAAACAGAATTAACTCTATTTCTGAAATGAAATATTTCTTCAACTCTAAACTTGAAAAAATCAATTCTAAATTATCTGTTTTCAAGCTTGTTGAAACATGATGTCAATGAAGTGTTTTTATATTTCTCTGTTTTCCTCTACGCAATCATTTTTTTATAAAGTTAAGGAGAGAAGGCTTGTATGATTTTGATGGCATTAGGTATCCTTATATATTTTTTATGCTCTGCCTATTATTCGACTAAATTATCATCAACTAGTGTTATTTGTCTGAATTTTATTATGATGCAATATGTTTATTGTAAACTTCATCAAATCATATTTTCATCCTAAAAATGATGAGGCACTTTATGATAAGACCTTCCATGTGCTTTATGGATGACAAACACCATATATAATTTCATGAACATACCGACTATTCTAAGGGTAGATATCTGTTCTCTCATAAAAGTGTACCACTCAATACGTTATTGTTTATGATTGATCAAAAAAATAATTAATTATTAAAATTTTAATTTAAATATATTTTTCCCATTAATTACAAACAATAACATATAGAGTGACATATTTTATGAGACAACCTATGTGGTCACCTATTCTAATGAGTTATTGTGGTGTGATATATCCTACTTATTTTTTATTATATATGAATGAAAAAGCTTCCAGAAAACCTAACTATCACATATTTGAATGATATGAACAATTTAATTGAAAATAAGACAATTAAAATAAAGTGGTTGCTCTTATTAATCACATATTATTACATTGTTTAATGGCGACTTTCTTGGAATTTGCATTTTAGAAAATAATGATGTTTTGAAGTGAAATAAATTTTTTTTATTAGTTTCATTTTGCTTGGAGAAAGAAAGTTAAAAGACTTTATAAGTCTTAAGTTATGATCCAACATTCTTTTTAGTAAAATATTTATTTATTATTTAATTTATTGGGGTCTTTGGATTTGGACCGTGTGTTGACTTGATCAACACACACGCAACAATAAAAGAGTCGTTGAAGGAGATCTCGACCATTATGATAGAGCCATTAGTAATAGAGCAGTTGGTAATAGAATTTAGTGGATATATTTGAGAAAGCCAGTGGCAAGGAACATACATGTCATGTGAAACATGTTCTTTTCTGTTTTTATACTGTATAGTGTATAGCATTTTATGCCATGGTTAGTGGGATAAGAATATAGAATAAATGTGAGACCAAAATATTGACATTGTGAACTGAATTTGCAAATTGGACCAAAACTAGTCAAACCTTCTTCAACTGGGGGACATTGCATGTTTTTAGGGCCAGTTCATTTGTTTTTCATTTAATCATACAAAAAAAAAGCATGAATGTATAACTTATTTTTTTTATTTTATACTGTGATTTTTTATTTATTAATACTGATGTTAAGATTACCATTGGTTAATTTATAATAATGAAATTTTTGTTGTTGGAAGAGCTCAATACTCAAGTAAATAGTCAAAGGGTCAAGCTCAACCAATTTTAGATGACTCTTATGACATCAAACAGAATTAACTCTATTTCTGAAATGAAATATTTCTTCAACTCTAAACTTGAAAAAATCAATTCTAAATTATCTGTTTTCAAGCTTGTTGAAACATGATGTCAATGAAGTGTTTTTATATTTCTCTGTTTTCCTCTACGCAATCATTTTTTTATAAAGTTAAGGAGAGAAGGCTTGTATGATTTTGATGGCATTAGGTATCCTTATATATTTTTTATGCTCTGCCTATTATTCGACTAAATTATCATCAACTAGTGTTATTTGTCTGAATTTTATTATGATGCAATATGTTTATTGTAAACTTCATCAAATCATATTTTCATCCTAAAAATGATGAGGCACTTTATGATAAGACCTTCCATGTGCTTTATGGATGACAAACACCATATATAATTTCATGAACATACCGACTATTCTAAGGGTAGATATCTGTTCTCTCATAAAAGTGTACCACTCAATACGTTATTGTTTATGATTGATCAAAAAAATAATTAATTATTAAAATTTTAATTTAAATATATTTTTCCCATTAATTACAAACAATAACATATAGAGTGACATATTTTATGAGACAACCTATGTGGTCACCTATTCTAATGAGTTATTGTGGTGTGATATATCCTACTTATTTTTTATTATATATGAATGAAAAAGCTTCCAGAAAACCTAACTATCACATATTTGAATGATATGAACAATTTAATTGAAAATAAGACAATTAAAATAAAGTGGTTGCTCTTATTAATCACATATTATTACATTGTTTAATGGCGACTTTCTTGGAATTTGCATTTTAGAAAATAATGATGTTTTGAAGTGAAATAAATTTTTTTTATTAGTTTCATTTTGCTTGGAGAAAGAAAGTTAAAAGACTTTATAAGTCTTAAGTTATGATCCAACATTCTTTTTAGTAAAATATTTATTTATTATTTAATTTATTGGGGTCTTTGGATTTGGACCGTGTGTTGACTTGATCAACACACACGCAACAATAAAAGAGTCGTTGAAGGAGATCTCGACCATTATGATAGAGCCATTAGTAATAGAGCAGTTGGTAATAGAATTATTGGTAATAGAACCGTTAGTGAAAGAGTCGTTAGAGAGTCATTGAAGGCCTCAGCTATAGATAGAGGCTTCGTTTCCTCATTATAATTTAAACCAAGTTCAAGGCATTTACCTCACAACTTCTTTCCCCCCTCCCCTTTTATATTTCGCTGAAGCATTTCCGACAACTTTTTCTCTCTTTCTTTTTGTGACACTTAAGAATTGGCACAAACAACTAAAGTGAGAATTTCGAGAACTAACACTAGTAGTCAGTATTGTGAAAAAAGAATTGACACGGGTAACCATACTGTGAGAATTCGAGAATTGACACTGGTAGTCATATTATGGGTGTATTTGAGAGCGATTCTTACAGTGCAGTAAGAAATCGTATAATAGAGAGCAACCTGATGCCAATAACGATTATTTTTTGTCATTCAAAATTGTTGCGAGCTACAGTAATATGTGCACAATCTTTTTATTAGAGTGACAACCCCCACTTTGCAAAATCTACAACAATCTAAGTGCAATCTTCTTTGAATAAAGAGGGAAAAAAATATCATGCTTAAATTTTGGTATTTTTAAAACTTTTACAATATTAAGATCATAGTTAAAACAAATAAATATCATAAAACCATTTCCCAGTATATAAGAATTGGATTTCAGTTAAAGTTGTAATTCTAACATTTGAATGAAGTTAAAATGTATTATGGTATAGAATTGAGAGCCTTAATTCAATTTTGATGTTATTCTTTGAATATTTAAATCAAACAATTCAACCTAGCTTCATCAAAAATCAAAATCAGATGACCTTCCATTTGGTCCAATTTCTCCAACACATCTTCAATCTTCTCCTTTTAAGATCACACCAACTTATTTGATCCAATTTCTCTACCAAAGCATCCTCTAATATTCTTTATTCAAGACCATATCAACATTCATCTTCTGTAAGTTATATTCCAACATTCATTTGAATCTATTTCTATTCAAATTTAATATTTTAGTGTAATCAATTCATTTCCCTTAAAAATTTAATTTGTTGCTAGATTTATCTTCGTCTGTTGTTTGTACATTACTACCCAATTTTCATTACAATAATCTTGTAGTATTTTTATTGGGAAAGTTTTTTATGAGAGGAGATGGAGGGAATTATATTGTTACACTCGTAGTTTGAAGTTTTGGTATTATCTAAGATAACTCACTTACTATTTTAGGTAAAAAACTAATTATTTTTAAGGTATGCTTAACTATCTCGGCACGTGTTTCATAGAATTGAACACTTAATGTTAGTGATTTGAAGTTAAATGTTCACATCAACTTTACTAACTTAATTGACTATCAGAATATTTGTTTATTTTATTAATTAAATATTTAAAATTCCTATGGTCCTTTACCACCTATCAGAACATAAGGCAGTTATACCATTATATTACGTCTCACTTTGTACAGAATCATTTTTTTTAATATATAATAACTTCTGTACCATTTCATAGCTTATTCACATCTTTATTCCCAAAATCATATTTTTATAATAATTATTATTAGTATTTCTGTTATAATATGATGATACTTACAAATAAAAATTTATAAAGTTAAAAGGAAATATACTAGTACTTACAAATTACAAAGTAAAACCAACCAGAAGAGAAAAGGGAAAATAAATTATATATATATATTAATTTTATTGTTTCATCCGAAAACCGAGTACTTGGTCCTCTCCTTTTCTTCTCCCTAACAAACAACCAATTCTGATAGATCTCAAAATTCAGAGATTCAGACAAACACAAAGTACAACTTTTTTTCTTTCCCTTACTTTTCAAATCCGTGTCTTACGCTTCACGTTCTAACTCAAACACAACACACCAATAATTAATACTTTCAATTAATCTTCTTTCTCTTCTCTTCTATTTCATTCCTTTGATTATTCGGGTTTCTATCTTCTTCTCCCATTTGTAATGGTTCTTCATGACAACGATGGCGATGATAATAAGCTCGTCGACGGCGGCGGCGGCGGAACCAAGTCGTTTGGTTCAGTGCCGTGTTCAATTTGCCTTGAGGTCGTTGCCGATAATGGGGATAGATCGTGGGCGAAGCTACAATGTGGCCATCAATTTCATCTTGGTAATTCAATTTTCTATGAATTTATGGATTTTTTATTTGGATTGGAACTGTAGAATTTGAGTTATTTAGCTCCGGGTTTGAATTCAATGGTAGATGTTACTTTGCCTAGCTCTGTTTTAATCGATTTTAAGTAGAATAACTGAGATCTAAATTTAAGGTTTTAGGACTCTGTTTTGTTTTGTTTTTTTTAGTGTCTTTTGTGATTGAGACAAAGCTTAGGAGGGAAGTTACTGTGAAAAGTGAAAACTGATGTATGGCAAGATATGGATAATGGATATATATCTTTCTGTTGGAAACTATCAAATTTTAATTGATATTTGCAATCTTGATTTATAGTAGGAGGGATTAATATTTGATGCTATGATGGATTGCTCGTTTCTGTGGTGGTTAGCTTTTTTGGGTAGATTTGGCAACATCTGGATTGGTTGTAAAGATTTGCAGCAGTTAGCAGACTCATATTGGTCTTGTTGAATTGGTCAGAGACTCGAATTCTAGCATTTTGAGTAATTTGCCAGAAGTTTACTTGAGTAACATATCTAGTTGTTTCATGTTTATTAGAGTAAGTTGCTGACCACGGTTAATAGGTCCTGTCAAGCAATGAGGAGCTCCATAGCAGTGTTACCAAACACAGATATCATTTTAGATTTTTCCATGTGTGATTGAGGACAGTGAAAATAATGTCATAGCGTTCCAATGCGGTGATGACTTATGCGTTACTTTTTTTTGGACTCTTTCGGGGTTTAGTTTTAGGTTAATACTCATCCACCTTCTACTTAAATTTTGTTATTTTATTTTTTTACAAGTATTATTTTACCCTTCTGACTATTAAGGCTCCTACCATTTCCCTTACGTCCTTTTCGGCTCCACCACATTTTCTTCGCCTCCAATCGTCATTACAGTGTTTCTGGAATGACCCTGTCTCTCTGACGAGACTGCAACTCCACTGTTTTGCATTCTGGCAAGCAGGAATCCCCTCCAAAGTATGTGATTTCTTTATTTTTCAGTGTGGGCCTCAGGAAGAAGGTCTGGTGGGAGATATTAAAAGTTAGGGTAAAGTGGACATTTACTGAGTTTCAGTGAGGGTAAATAAGGCACGTGAAAAGATAAAGAGATGGTATTGAGATTTGATGAGTAAAGCGGAAATGGTAAGAAAAAAGTAAAGGAATCAGAAATTTGAAATAACCCCAATTCTTCTAGCTTAAAAATCAGCCACCTCTCCTGAAACAGGTCCAAATTGCCTGAAAAGGGTATTTTTAGCTCTGGCACGGATGCTACAGGCTGCCTTTCTAGCCATGATCATGCCTGCGATGACCGCAGCTGAAAAACGCAACCTATGGTGTTTCACGTTGAAGAGCCCTGCCGCTCTGCTCCACTCCACTGTGATATCGTCACTGCATGCCACTATTGATTAATTAGGTTGGATTAAGCATAAACCTGGATTTGAAACAACTTTCTCATATCACCTAATCCTCAGAGAAGACTCCTTTTTTATTTATTTAATGGATGAGAAGGGAGAATGATATAGAGGAGGGAGACTCCACTGTGTAATGTTCTCCCCTCTCTTATCATTTTATATGGGGTAGAGGGAGCACTAAGGTGCATCTTTCCTCTTGTTTTCTCATGTAGCTCAATACTGTTCCAGTAATACAAACACTGGTAGGTCAGATTTCGTGTGGGCTTCTATGATCTTTTCCCAAATATCCTTGAACCTGAACCACCTAAGCTATTTAGTGGTGGACGCGTAAAAAGGGAAAGTGGAAATTTTTGGGGCCTATACCAGTGCTCTAATGTCTAACACTAATAAATATTTTGACACCTAAGCTAGTTTTCATGTTTTTAGTATATTTTAATTTCTGATATGCTGATAGCTCTATCCTTTGGCATCACATTCTTATGCTTATTTCTTACTTTCGTTATATCATTCAGATTGCATTGGTTCAGCATTCAATATAAAAGGGGCAATGCAATGTCCTAATTGTCGGAAGATTGAGAAAGGTCAGTGGCTTTATGCTAATGGTTCTCGGTCATATCCAGAATTTAGCATGGATGACTGGGCACATGATGAGGACTTTTATGATCTTAGCTACACTGAAATGGTAATAGTCCTGTATCTATCATAAAAATGGTTGCAGTCTTGTTAGATTTATGGTTTGATTGTGTTCTATTTTATGCCTTCATTCCCATACCTGTCTATCTGCTAGTCAAAGTCTACCAAGTTTACCACTAATCTGGTGGTGCACACTCTCTGCCACAATTTATATAGTACATAAATCTACATGAAATCCATTTTTTTTAATGTAGAAGTGGTTGGACTTTCGAGGTTGGTATCACCACTTTTGAGATTATTTCTTGTTCTTTTCCATTATGTGGAGAGATAATGTTCAGCTTACCATTTGACTACTATTTTTCTTAACGGTTTTTGCAGTCCTTTGGAGTCCAGTGGTGTCCGTTTGGTAACCTGACCCGACTTCCATCATCTTTCGAGTAAGCCTTTTTAGTATACCAGAATGTGCATACAAAACTTATACCTCTTAAATTCATACATTCGACTGGTTATTTGTTATATTCGTATGCTCTTTGAAGTGTCTGGATTTCTGTTGTGTGCATTATGAGAAAAGTTGGTTAGGGATTTTTGGGAAGGCATTTTTTAAGGTATAATTCTTACATTTGAGGGTATTGAGACTGCCCTTGACTTTAGTTCATTTGACTCTTATTAACCAAACTTGGTTTGACATAACCATATATTATAAGCAATTGTTTCAATGATATGTGGTTAATTTGGAACTTAATTAAATTAATTGAAGCAAAATGTGGTTAAAGCTGCTGCTGATGGTATTAACATATCTGAAGTCCAGAATATTTCTTAGAACCAGCTACTTGGTGAATAACAGATGCTAGAAAAAATTGTGGATATCCTGAGAAGAGCATGAGGGTTTTGAAGGCAGTAGTGTTAGTTAGACCATTTTATTCCCAATTGTTTAAAGCCAGAATTTGACATACCAGACTTGGGAAGTGGGGATCATAAACATAATGGACCTGTTTTTGTCCAATTTTTATCATGTTTGGAGTATTTATAAAAACTGTAAAAGCATTGAAGAAGTGATTTTTTCTAGCTAGATTTTGGTGCATCTAAAAAGACCTGTTTCATTACATAAAAACTATTAAATCATGAATGCATGTACTCAAATATTACATCCTAGCATATTTAAAAAAAAAAATCATATTTTAGAAGCTCCTCCAATCAAACCCTTAATCTTGATGTCACTTGTTAAATCATACTTCAGATTGTTTTAATGATAAAAATGTTTTCCTGCCTTTAGGATGTGCACTATCTAGAATGCTATATGTCAAAATAGGTTGAACTTTTGGGTTGGCTTGCCAGTTGCCACCATGTCAAAATGGTGCTATATATTTTGTTCCATTTTAAAAGCTTGTCAAATTGATTGCACTTGCTCAACATGTAGGTTGAGTCTTGTTGGAATGTGTTGCTGTGTTTTTTTGTAAACTTATATAAATTGGTTATTAATTGATCATTTAACCTTCTAACATTTTTTCAAATTTAAAGCTTCCAGACCCCCTCCCCCCCCCCCACACACACAAAAAACCTCATATTGTTCCTTATTTTCCAGGGAAGGGGAATTTTCATCAACTGCATGTGAGATCCCTTCTGCCCGTCAATGTTTCCTTTTTTTTCTTCAGTTGATGCTTACATAGTGAATATGCTAATCTTTACTTCAATGATGAGATGCAGATCATGATGTTGTGGGACAACATCCTCTACTTGCTGAACAAACAGCTGTATCATCTGCTAGCCATCCTTGCCCATATGTTGCTTACTTTGGTCCAATACATCCATCATCCTCCAACTCGGGTGGAACTGTTTCAGAAGGATCTAACTTCAGCCACTGGAATGGCTCATCTTTGCCTAGTGACATGCCAACGTCCTACGCGTTTCCTGCTCTGGATCTTCATTATCGCAGTTGGGAAAACCATTCTCCCCCTTTCTCTACTTCCGGTGGCCATCTACTTGCTGCTGATCAGCCCTCAGTATCATCTGGTACTCAAAGGTCTGCCAGGGGTGGTTCAGATGTACCAAGATATCCCTTCCTTGTTGGTCACAGGTGATGTACCTTAATAACATGTTTTTGCTTGCACAAGTGAACTTCCGAAAATGTAATGTGATGCAGCCGTATTATGGCACCAAATACACGATGATTTTTGGTTATACACAACTTATAGATAAAGAAAAGATAGAAATCAGCATCTTTGCTGGCTCATGGAAGTTCGCTCAGGCCTAATATTGACATTCATTTCATTTAATTTCTGCAGTTCTGCAGCCAGAGCTGCTTCGTCAATGATCCCTCCATATCCTGGTAGCAATGCTCGTGCCCGTGACAGAGTCCAGGCACTTCAGGAATACTATCAACAACAACAGCCTCCTAATACAGTTACAATGCGGACACCTATATCTTCTGGCACCCGAAGGTCCAGCAGTCATAGTGGGCCAGCTCAAATTGCACCAGTGGCCACATCATCAGACCAAAATGGTGGATTCTTTTTTATCCCATCGAGTTCATCAGGTGGCAATTTTCAAGAAGTTAACCATATACCAAGTCACATCTATTCTTGGGAAAGAGATCCCTTGCCTTCATTGTCATTGAGCCAAGCTGATAGAGATTCAGGCTGGAGAGCATACCACCAAGCTGTCAGCAGGTCAGATCCAAGTATCAGGTCCAGCAGCTTTCGATTAAGGCCATCAGATAGAATGCCTCCCCAAAATCGATGATATACTTTTGTCCTGTTTACTGTGAAGCAAACTACCCATTACTGTGGAAAATCGGAATTTATGTATGCTTTGAGAAATGTTATATAATGCTTTGGCCTTTCGGGTCTGTCGAGTTATGGCAGACCATATACCGTGGCTTGCTTGGGAATTGATTTTTGCTTCCTCTAGTTTCTTGGGAGGTCTTAAAACAATCTAGTTGGGAAAATGTGACAGAAAATCAGGGTTTTTGAAAAATCAGGGGTTATTATCATTTCAAGTGATAAATCAAGTGGATGAGAGCAACCATGGTCGGGTTTGTATTGGTCAACTATTTATGTGTGATAACAATGCTCATGCAAATGCTTTGCATTGAGAATTTGAGTAATTTTATCTCTACTGTGGCATGAGTGATTGTAGACTGTTGTGCAATAATTGAGCCAGGTCATGGAACTAGCATGAGAACTACCATGAATCGAATTGATTGTAGTTGCTGTTTTAAAATATAATCACTTGTCAAGTGCTTATTTTAGAAAATATAAAATGTTATATATTACATCTCAATAACTAAAAATATTCAGTTTTTAAGTTGATTTTATTTTTGGTTTTCCTTTCTTATCATAGCTACCAAGGATATTGTGAGGTGAGATTACCCAAATGAAATTTTAATAGTAACTTTCGTAACTTCTGGTTATTTTTTCTGCAAACGTTTGGCATTGAAAAGAAAATAAGTTTCTTTCGAATAAAAAATATATTGTAATAAGTTTTGATGATAATCAACTACTTTTTGTTACATGGGAAATATAAAAAAAGTAGTTAGTCCCTTATGTCTTCTTTAACATCCAACTTAGCAAATGCATCCACAATGTAATTTTGGGAGTGATTAACATGACAAACATACACTTCTTAAGGAAGAAGGAGCACTTCGCGAGCTTCCTCAATCTCAGATGCGTGAGCCTCAAGAGCAATGGATCCCATTTTTGACTAAGTCAAGTAATAGTTGCTTAAAGTTTGAGTCACGCTTTGTGCCACTTTTGAAAATTACTCGTATCAACATATAATTTATCTCCTCCAAATAGTAAAATATAACACTTATACTGTTTTGTTTAGTTTTAAAATTACTTTTATTGAAAATGATTTAGAAGTTAGAAAATATAACTTATCTTTTTATACTAAAATATATTTTATTCCCTTTAAAATTTTATGCCATCTTTATGAATATCCTGTGGGGTAGACAAAGGAAAACAAAAACAAAATACTTTTTTCCTCCATCCAACAATTTCAAAAGGAGAAAAGAACTGTCACGGCCCTGTCATGTCACCCAACACATCATCCCTCTCTCTAATAGTTTCAACCACTATCTAAATTAAATTACTCTTAATTAATGTAAGGTTATACTGTCGTGCCATGGGAGTGAGTGTTCTTATTCACAACAAGTCATCATTTCCTTTTGCTTATAAATCACTATCCAATTTAATGTTCCTAATTAATTAAGAGACAAAGATAAACATCGACTAAATATTTTTTACATTGTCATTCCATCATTTATCATTAATTTTAGTTATTATTGACTTTTAAATAAAAGTATTGCAAATGAATAGTAGATAATACACTGACTGTATATAAATCTTTACATCATCATTACACACATTTTACACTCATTAATCAATACTCAATTTCACATAATGTTCGTTCAATCATGCAAACGCCTTCGCATAATGAAAGGTTATATTGATGATAATGATAACAATAATGTTTTAAACTATATTAAATGTCTTATCTAAGATGTATGAACAAATCATAAGGTGGGACTCAAGCCACGCGCTTCATTGAGAGTTTCAATGATATGTCCATATTCAACGTAACAAAGGATTCCATAATAAATAAAGATGTATAGAATTTATATAACTTTTTACATTTTTTAATTCAATAGAATTGTCCTTCAATATATATAATATATATTATTATTATAAAAATTGAGAACAATTAATATGAGTTATTAAATCATATTTAAATAAATAAAATTAAAAAAAATGATTATATAACTAATAATTAATTTTTAATCCTGAATTATTGGTCCGAAAATAAATATTAATATGCTGGATTTAGAAGAATTCCCCTCTATCTATAAAAGAGATGCAAAATACCCTTGTTCTCCAACAGCATATATCCAACTAAAGCATATTGTGTAAGGAGTTGTGTGTGTGATAATTGATAAACCATGTCTACTAGAACCAAAATCCCGAGTGTTGTGCTCAAATCCTCCTCCAACCAATGCAAAATGCCAGTGATAGCATTTGGTACTGCAGCTAACAGTAACAAGAGCAGTGGTGAAATCACAAAAAGTGCAGTATTAGAAGCTATCAAATTAGGTTACAGACACTTTGATACTGCATCATACTATGGTTCTGAGGAAGCTCTGGGAGAAGCCATAGCACGAGCTCTTGAAATTGGTCTCATAGGATCTAGAGATGAACTCTTTATCACCTCTAAGCTTTGGTTGACTGATAATTTTCCTCATCTTGTTCTTCCTGCTCTCAAGAAATCACTTCAGTAAGCAAAATTCCCTATCTTTTTTACATTCAAATTATATCACAAAGGCTTCTCTAATTGACACAACATCATATCCCCATAAACACATAGAACTCTTTTTATTGATTAGAAAATATAGTTTCTCAATTTTATTATTAGTAATGTAATAATTCAATGAAAAAAGAGGGCAAATTTATTGTGCATGCACCTTGACTGAAATATTACAGTCTTGATACACCTTGACTGAAATGGGTATTTAATATTTATAAAATCGAAAAACATAATAAACTAAAATGGGTATTTAATATTTTATTTTATAATGGAATACACTGACTGTATATAAATCTTTACATCATCATTACACACATTTTACACTCATTAATCAATACTCAATTTCACATAATGTTCGTTCAATCATGCAAACGCCTTCGCATAATGAAAGGTTATATTGATGATAATGATAACAATAATGTTTTAAACTATATTAAATGTCTTATCTAAGATGTATGAACAAATCATAAGGTGGGACTCAAGCCACGCGCTTCATTGAGAGTTTCAATGATATGTCCATATTCAACGTAACAAAGGATTCCATAATAAATAAAGATGTATAGAATTTATATAACTTTTTACATTTTTTAATTCAATAGAATTGTCCTTCAATATATATAATATATATTATTATTATAAAAATTGAGAACAATTAATATGAGTTATTAAATCATATTTAAATAAATAAAATTAAAAAAAATGATTATATAACTAATAATTAATTTTTAATCCTGAATTATTGGTCCGAAAATAAATATTAATATGCTGGATTTAGAAGAATTCCCCTCTATCTATAAAAGAGATGCAAAATACCCTTGTTCTCCAACAGCATATATCCAACTAAAGCATATTGTGTAAGGAGTTGTGTGTGTGATAATTGATAAACCATGTCTACTAGAACCAAAATCCCGAGTGTTGTGCTCAAATCCTCCTCCAACCAATGCAAAATGCCAGTGATAGCATTTGGTACTGCAGCTAACAGTAACAAGAGCAGTGGTGAAATCACAAAAAGTGCAGTATTAGAAGCTATCAAATTAGGTTACAGACACTTTGATACTGCATCATACTATGGTTCTGAGGAAGCTCTGGGAGAAGCCATAGCACGAGCTCTTGAAATTGGTCTCATAGGATCTAGAGATGAACTCTTTATCACCTCTAAGCTTTGGTTGACTGATAATTTTCCTCATCTTGTTCTTCCTGCTCTCAAGAAATCACTTCAGTAAGCAAAATTCCCTATCTTTTTTACATTCAAATTATATCACAAAGGCTTCTCTAATTGACACAACATCATATCCCCATAAACACATAGAACTCTTTTTATTGATTAGAAAATATAGTTTCTCAATTTTATTATTAGTAATGTAATAATTCAATGAAAAAAGAGGGCAAATTTATTGTGCATGCACCTTGACTGAAATATTACAGTCTTGATACACCTTGACTGAAATGGGTATTTAATATTTATAAAATCGAAAAACATAATAAACTAAAATGGGTATTTAATATTTTATTTTATAATGGTTGCATGGTACAAAAACAAGAGAAAGATGCTCATTTAATTTCTTTTCTGTCTTCCTTCCTTTCAATTCCATTCATTTATTTTCCTTTTCCTATGATATATAAAGTACATATTACATGAAACTCGTCCACTGCAAGGACGAGTCCTTCACTTTAGGTAAAAAAATATTAAAAAACCCAAATTGGCAATGGTAAGAATGAGGGAGTTAATAAATAAATAAAAAATTCGACACTAAGGATTCCTTCAAACACCAAAATGATAAATAGCTTAAAAGGTGCATCAAAACTGTAATATTTCAATCCAGGTGCACCTATAGAGTGAATTTGCCTACAAAATAGTGTGCTTATGACATAGTAGGTGGACATTTACTGTTTACCCCAGTTAGAACAACTATAAGGATCAAAACTATATTTTAACTAAAGTTGTTAAATGTTAGTATAAAATTTAAAAAACAGAGTTGTTTAATAACATTTATCATGTATCTCCTGCCAAACATTAAAATAGTTGTTAAGGAATCTGATTTCTTTCAGCCTAGAAGTATCTGCAGATAATTTATATGTGAATTAGTGGTTTATTGTAGTAAGAAATGAATCACTTATGTCTTAATATATTAGTTAGACAAGTACAAGCACCAGGCCTGAAAATGAAACTTGTGCAATACTGCAGGACCCTGAAATTAGAATATTTGGACCTTTATTTGATCCACTGGCCCATCAGTGTGAAGCCTGGAAATTGGGAACAGCCATATGTTGATGAGGTAATAACTACATTTGACTTAGAGGGAGTTTGGACTAGAATGGAAGAATGCCAGAGATTAGGACTTACAAAATCTATTGGAGTCAGCAATTTCACTTGCAAGAAACTTGAAAATCTACTCTCATTTGTTACCATTCCTCCTTCAGTCAATCAAGTAAGCCCATGTGCTCATTCTGGTCTTTTATTGTTTGTTTATTTCACAAGTTTTCTGATTTTGCTTGGCACAACTAGCTAGCTGAAAACTTACAAGTCAGGTTCTAAAATTCGATAAATAATAGGCTAGCTAATCAAATCATACATGTTTGGTAAGGTTAGTATATAAGTCTAAAATGAAATAATCTTCTAACTATTATCCTATGAGCTACCTCAAATAGCTTACTGAAATAAGTCCTTGTACAACTCTACAAACTGTTACATATATTTGGATCAACAGATTATAATCTTATTTAGGATTTAGCTAGTTTCATTATCTATAATTTATGTTTATCTTATTAATTGTTATTTGGATTATTATTATCTCATCGTTTTTAATAGTTTTTGCCTATATAATAAATTATTTCGGTCAACTCATATTTGAGTCGTACCAATCTTTACCATCATAATTTTCTATACAAACACCAACAAATAGCTTGTTTTTTTGTCAAATAAACTACTTGGTCGTGTTACACACTTTATATATGTTTGATTACTAGACTCTGTGACCAAATAGGTAGAGGTGAATCCTGGTTGGCATCAGAGGAAGTTAAGAGAATACTGTGAAGCAAAGGGTATAATCATAACTGCTTTCTCTCCTTTGGGAGCTAAAGGGGCCAGTTGGGGTACAAATGAAGTTCTGGACAGTCATGTGCTCAAGGAGATTGCAGAGGCTCATGGCAAAACTGTTGCTCAGGTTACAATTTTAAGTGTCATTCATATATATTCTAATAGTTTAACTTATCTTCTCCTTTTTAAAAATAATTATAAAACTTCAATCCTCAAATGAGTATTTAAATATGTGATGAAAAGAAAGTCTGCTTATGAAAGATAGAGAGAAAACAAAAGTTATCTAACAATGTAATCAAAGTTAGGAAATAATGATTCATCTAACTTTATATCATTTAGCAATTTGAGATTCTAGGTACATTATTAAATCAAGGGTAGACATAACTTCATTTGGCCATTTCAGGGGATCCTTAATTCCTTATATACCTTATATTTCAGGGTATACTTTTATTAAACTCATGTGTGTATTGATTCTTAGACTACTTATTGATGAACCAATTTGAATGTAAAATGTTCTCTTATTATAGGTATGTCTTAGATGGTTATATGAACAAGGTGTGACTATTGCTGTGAAGAGCTACAACAAGGAGAGATTGAAGCAAAATTTAGAAATATTTGATTGGTCACTTACAATAGATGACCATGAAAAAATTAATCAAATCAAACAGGTTCGTGTCGTTAAAGGGCCAATAGTATCCACTGATAACCTTTGGGATGGGGAAGATTAGATTTAATATCAGGCTCAATCCAATACTATCTTCATTTTGATTATGATATTCACCAAGTTAGTTTGTTTTCATTTTGTGTGGCATCATAAAATGATGAACAACAACACTCTTTTGCTTTGAGATAAGTGGAGTGAGAATCCCATACTTTCAACTCCAGAAAGTTTGTCTGTGGCACTATGGAATCTCCTTGTGTTTTGTACTTTATATATTTGAAACATGGGTGTTAGTTTCACATATAAAAAAATATACATTAGAAAGTGGTATATCCAAGACTTTGAAATTTAAATATTGTAATATGTAATGTACTTTCTATGTTTTCCTTTCAAATTAACCAAAATGAATGAATTATTCTATTCACAAAAGTTTTATTTTTTTAAAAGTAGTAACTTACTCATGGCACAATCATAGGAATATAGATGAAAAAATCAACAATGTTAGCCTCACAGTTCATATGGTCCTCAATTTATTGCGGGTAACACATACAATTGTAGTGTATTTCTGGCTCATTTGTCTATCATACTTACACTTCTATTGGACCCATGAGCTTAATATTTAAAAAAAATCAAATTCAATTAAATCGCGACGTAATATATTCTGATTCCTGAAAAACTGCAACATGACATTGTGGTGTAACCTGCCAAAGTTTTTATTTTTATTTTTTCCTTCAACTTTTTGCTTACTTTTTTTTATTTAGTTGTATGAAAATTTTCCTACTTTTTTATTTACTCGTTTTAAAATATGAAGCATGATAATTTATTAATAATATCCTAAATGAATATATTTGTGCCCACTTTTGATTTGTTGGTAGAGCTAAACAAGTTGGACAACTCATTACCATTACTATATACTAGGGTAAAAATTATCTATGTTTCTATCATGTTAGAAGAGAGAGCTTGCTTGAATTTCTCTCATGGTAGAGCTTGTTATCAAATAAGACATTAAGTAATAAAAGGTGGATTACCAGAGAAAAATATATATGTTTTAATATGTTCATTAGTTTACATAAGTTGATCATCCATCAATTTTAAAATTCATGTACATATGAAATAAAGTTGCCCTTTTCAATTTCCAATAACAACTTAATATTTTTGGATAAATTAAAATGTGTCATGTGGTACACATTAGAAAAATCCTATGTACATGTTCCTCAAAGTTTTCACCTTGATATTATATGAAGGAAAACATCAAAATTCAACCACAAGTTTTATCTATATCTATATTATTAAGCCAAAACAAAAAGCAATCACCATGACTTAATTTTTATATTCCAAATTTATCCTTTTGTAACCTCTTTCATGAATATGTAATATAAACTTTTCACACATTGCTTTCATTTTTACATTAATGTATTATTACTCTTCCATTCTTTACCATATTTGTATATTATTTCTTTCTCAACCCAAGAAGAACGCACAATAATATATAAAAAATGTCCAACAACTCCGTAATGATTATCATTGGCACAAAATGAGAAACTTACAGAAATTTTATATATATTATATCAATTACCACATATTATATTCTTAAATCTTACGTTTCTTATATTTAAATTATTTTTTCTTAAAGTATATAAGATGAAGATGATATGGCACAGAGTGCCAATTGACAACTAGTTTTAATAAAAATAATTAATCACATGTGAGATAAGCATGAAGATTAAAGGATTAAAGGTTGTTTGATGTTTTATCAACTTTGTTATAGTATAGGGTGGATGAATTTTCACAAATCACAAAGGTTTTGTTTTGTTAAAGGTAATTAATCACTCAACCAAGGCAAAAGAGAGGTTCGCCAAAGGTTTGATATTTGATTATAATTTTGTTTTTGTCATTGTCAAGCATGTTGTGGGAACTAATTTCTTTCTAATTACATTATTTTCAACTAATTTTTATTTATTTATTTATTCTCGACTATATATATATATATATATATATATTAATTTAAGCTGAGCAATTTGGTACTTATAAAGGGAAGAAAAAACACAAGAAACTTGCTCCTCCTCTCTTCACCGCCGTCTCAACTAATCTTCTTACTTGGCTTCTTTTGACCTTCCTCAACTTCTTCTGCTCTTTTCAGGTTTACATGCTCCCTCTGCATTTCACTCCATAATTCCTTTTTTTTTTTGCTTTCGTTCTTCTGCTATGATTTCACACCAATTTCATTCTGCTTCGGTTTCGCACTAATTTGATTTTATGGATGATTTTTTTTTAATTTATACATATATTGCAAACCTATATGATATTTTATTTCTGTATGTACTCGGTTGGTGAGTATGTGTGTGTTGGTGCAACCTCAAAAATGCATTAGGATAATGTGGAAGATTGCAATGCTGATAAAAACTCTGATTGACAGTGCTGTTTTTACTTAAGCTTTTCGGCATTTTCCTTTCCCCACTCTCCCATTTTATCATTCTAAATGTGTTTGTTTCACCTTCAGGTTCTCATATTCTTAGAATTGAGAACTGCTTTAGATGCTAATATTTTAAGACCTATCGGCCTGTTTAAAGGTATATTGTAGAGGAGGCCTTTCAAAATAATCTTAGCTAGACCAGGCCTTAGAAAATGGCCTTTGGCAGGTAAATCGGCTACACTTAGACCTCATAATAGTGATGCGGGGCATAGTGGCGGAGCCAGACATTTACCCATGAGGGGTTCATACTAAACAAAACATATATAACATGGAGAAAATTAATTTAAGGGGTTTAAAACAAGCCAAGCATAAAGAGATGTAATCAAATAATAATAACATAATTGATGTGACTTTGCGATAAATGTAAGAACTAAATATAGCTAACTTGATGTGACTTTGCGATGCAAAATTTGAATAGGTCAAACTCTTGCATTTGGGAAACATATTATGCTTATTAAGCCAAGGTCTAGTTTCCCAGCTCTTTTCCATACCTAGTACTATTCAAACATACTCGCTGAAATGATAGTATAGAGTAGCTGGTTCAATAGAATTCGCGTTGTGTTCCCTTTTTCTTATTTTTATTTTCTTCACTCAGCATTCAACAATAGCAATAGCAATGCCAATGGCCAACTTTCTCTGCTTGGGTTGATTGATTTGTTGCTTATTGCATTTCTAATTCCTATGCAGGTATTGGAAATCATCCAAATAAAACTAGCACTACGAAGACGATGATGAAGTCCCGCACTGGCCCTACTACTTCTAACTCGAAAAGGTAATCAGTAAATAATTAATGGTTTGCTTTTTTATCTTTAGCAGCTAGTTGATGATGGACACCAATTTAGACCAACAAACAATCATACTTGACTACCCTGAATCTGTGATTCAGGGCCCTCTCTTAATCGAAAAATTACTATAGAAACCCTCGTTCTTTGTATATTCATGGGTAAACTGGTCATTATAGTTTCCGCCTTCTCTACTTCACTGCTCTATCAACCACGTCCCTCTGAAAATCAAAATCTCTTGCTCTCATTTGATGCTGCAGCGTTGTGACTGGGCTGGCCTTTTATTAGGTTTCAGATAGAATTATTTTTTTGTTCCTATTTTTGTTTTTGTTTTTTAATATGCTATTCATAGTATTCTAATTATTCTCTTACTCGTGTTTATCAACTTTGAGTTACACTGGTGCATGATAATTTTTTGCCTTGTTTAATTAATGAAGTGCATTGCTCTGCCTATTTTAAAGGAAATGGAAGGAAGGCAAAAGTGAGAAAAAAGTAAAACAGGGTAAAGGTGGGAAAAAGAGGAAAGACACTGACGTCCCTGAATCTCACAGCATGCTGATAGGTCACCATGATGATGTAGAAGGTTTGATTAACATATTTTATAATTACATATTTATTTAGAAGCCATGAACTTGATGTGTAGCAGAGTTCTGCTTATGGTTTTATCATTCATTTAGGTTCTTTAAGGGTCTGTTTGCGAGTGGAGTTTCAAAGGGGAAGGAAGGCCTAGAAGGCTTCAGAGCCATGAAATATACATGTGAGATGACTCTGAAGTCTTTCCTTTCCCTTCTTTCCTCTCCAAAATTTAACTCACAAACAAACCCTAAGGGTATATGATCAGGTTTATAGCTTTTTTCTTGTCAGTTGGGAGCCTCATGGACTCCTACAAAAAAAACTTATTAGTGTTCAGTTAGAGTTGCAATTTTTGTTGTAGTCCAAATAATGTCATTTTGTTAGGCTATGGTTATGTGAATTTAATCACTGGTTCCTGATTGCATGCTCTACTACTCCAACTGACTGTTTACTCTTATCTGCCATATCTCCTCATTTTCACTATCATTTGATAATTATATAATTGTGGGTTATCCTTTTTTATGTTCTTATTCTTCACTCACTTAGGGTTTGAGAATGAGACTCCAACAAGCAAAATTGTGGAAAGTCAACATCAGGAAGATACTGATTCTGGATTGGCAGAAGATTCTGACACTGAAGACAATGTTGAATTTTCTCATTCAGATGAAGAGGATATCAAAATCAATGGTCAATCAACTTCTGAGAACTCAGTGCATTTGAGGTTTGTTAACATTAAATTTCTGCTGTCGCTGTCGTTTTCTCATTAAGAAGTATGACTTCATCAGAGAGAAGAAAAAAATTAAAACTATGGGGAAGGATAAGCTATCCTTGGAAACATTGTATGTTTTCTTTTACTTCTTCATAACAACTGATTTCTGTATTATATATTTTAATAATTTGACCTCATCTGCATGATTTGCAATCAATCTGATGACTGCTAACCAGCTACTGATAATTCGGTTGTTATTTTGTTCAATACTTGGTAAATGTACAATTGTACATAGCCTGCATTAGTTTTCTTTTTGTATGCATCGCCGTCTCTAATCTGACTTTGTTTTTTCCATGCAGTTCTTTTGATTTACATTTGCAACATGACTTATCAAAAGAAGAAATTGAGAACCAAGGAAACTTGAAATTTAACTGGGAGATACCGGCTACCGGTATGTCAAATAGCAAATGGATAGGAACTGGAGAGAATTTTTTGGAGGTATTTCATGTCATTATTTTCTTTTTATATGTCCATGATTCCATGATTCCATGTTTCGATGTCTCTGTGAAAGCGAAAACTTTAGTACAATAGATGGGAGCCTTGGGGAAAAGTTGGCCTTGGTGGCTTTCATCCCCTTTCTAATTTTTTATTGCACTCAATTAGTGTGTGTTACATGGGAAAATGTAATTAGGTATTGCAAGCATGTAATCAACTTTCATTCCCTTGACCTTTTTAGGTTTTGAAATAAATAGAAGATTGTTTTGTTGACTTTGTTTGCATACTAGTTATTTTGTTGGTAAAGTTACTTTTTGAGTTGATAATAGTTAATTGAGTCGATGTTGTGTGTCTTAAAGACTTTGATAGTTGTCCTAGAAGTGAAGATAAAATATGCAATGGTAATTTCCAAATGGGATCAGCATTCTTCTTAGGTATGTTGTAAATTGTAATTGTATGTCTTGTAAAATCATAATATTTTTTAGATTCAGAGAAGTGGAGAAGAGTATTACAGAAGAGAGGAAAGTAGTTCAAATTTATTCTGTATATTCTATTGAATTATGAAACTGATACAGGTTTAGGTATTTGTACAATGATAAGGTGAATGAGTTTGGTGCAGGTTTAGGGGATTATACATTGTAAAAGCTTGGTTGGCACAACTAGAGTCTTAGTTATGCTACCCGTGTGAAGCACTAACATTTGCATATTAATAGTGTAAAAAATATATATTCTCTTGTGTTTGCTCAAGTACATGTAACTTTTTGTTTGTTGCTTTCTATTTTAGGGTTTGGATATCAATTCTTATGATGGTCTGAAGGAAAAGTTGTATGAGCACTGGATGGATGTCTACAAGTCATCTGGAGGCAAGGATATCAATTCGGATAAACAAAAGTTGTTTCTCTCCCTTTGTGAGTTCATCTGAAATCTCAGTGGATCATTATGTTCTTACTTCTCTAATTCGCTTGTAGTTGTTATCATTAAATGGTTACATAATGCCCCCGAGTTTCCCTATATTTATCCTGAATGTTTGCTTCACTAAGGATGTGTTTAAGATACAGTTTCTTTTCATTTTCAGAAGGAAAAAAAATTCTTGTATCTTGCTTAAAAAATATTTCAACACTGATAATCCTTGTAATATAAGGAAATAGCAAAAGGTCAAGGAGCCAAGCGAAGAAGAAGCAAATAAGTTTCACTATTTCTTGTGCTGGTTTTATTTTATCCTGCATATTATTAATGTAAAATCCTCAAACCTTCCAGGCAACAGTTACCGGGATATACTTCACTGTAGCAAGAGACCATTTTATCTCAAAGGCCTTGAAGACACAAGCATCATGGATGCATATATAATGCATTCTGTAAGCAAATTTTCCTTCCTACATAAAACTATGCTGTTTGTGAACATCTTTGACTTAACGACTATTATGCACAGCTCAATCACGTCTTCAGAACAAGAGACTGTGTGAAAAAGAATGATGCCAAACTGACCAAGGTTGGAGAGACGGCTGATATTGATAGATTTCGAGATCAAGGTTTTACTCGTCCAAAGGTAAAGGACTCTTAATTATTCTTTTCTTAATGATTTCTGATTCTAATTTCCCTTGCCACTTGGGTATCTTAATCAGTGTTCTGTACTTTGTTTGACCCTATTGGTTCTGATGTCCTTTGAGATGCTTCACTTAGAGAAAGACATTCTGCAACCACTTATTTTAAATTAATTGGTATATTTGGTTCCTTAAATGTACACTTGATTATAGATTTCAGAATACTTCTGACATTTTTTCTATGTTTAATTGATTTACTTGGTATTCCCTTTAAATGCACTTAGTTAGACTCTAGCTTCTATCTTAGCAGTGTTAAGCTTAATTACCAGATCTTCTCTATGTTAATTTGATATGTTTTAAACAAAAAGTAAACTCTTTTTTCTGTTTTGTGCTCCAGGTTTTAATTTTATTGCCATTGGCTAGCATTGTGTACCGTGTTGTAAAGAGGCTTATACAGCTTACACCTTCAGTTTATAAGGTACTTTAGTTTTCTCGTTCTTTTATAATCAATTTTTTCAACATATAGTCAATCTATTTAACCATGGTCTGGACTCTTGAACATTATATAGTATCGATGTGTGTTCTGGAGGTAGTGTGAAGTGTTGCCTCAATTCTTAAGCTGGACATTAGAATTGATCTTTTTGCATAACATGGTTGTTAATGAATAATGTCATACTGATTAAAGTGTAATGCTGTCAAATTCAGCTATTTTTCCTTTGTTGTGAATCTCTTTTGGGATACAAAACACATATCCTTGTTTCTATAAATGCAACTTTTTGGTCAAGTTTGAGGATGTTGGCTTATTTAAATTTCTACAAATATTAGACATTCGTAAATATTTATTAGATATTCTATTACTAGAATATCATATAAATATTTATAGAAGTATTAATAGATTAATTGTTGCAGATGTTGTTGCTTATTAATATTATCCAGCTTCTTTATCACATCTTCCTTGTGATATTGGCGCAACAGTGAGGTTGCTGCCTTGGGACCTAGAGGTCATGCGCTCAAATACCGGAAATTGTGTCTGCTTGTGAGGGTAAGATTGCCTACATATACCCTCCCTAGAACTCACTAGATGAGAGTCTCGTGCATTGGGCCACCTTTTTTCTAGTATCATATCTTCCTCTATCAAGATAAGCAACTCTGGAGGTCCCTATGATATCTACGTTTTATTTTCTTAGGCCAATGTTGAGCATATGGACCGTTTTGCCACTAAATTTGGAAGTGAAGAACATGAAGGCCAAAAGGAAAATGATCTGGAGGCTGATGATGCAAAACCTCAGAATTTATCCAAACCATCTGACTTTGAAGCACTTTTTAGTGGCAATAATGAGGACGACTTTATGATGGGCATCAAATTTACTAGGTAATAAGTTACATTCTTGTAGTGATTAGCATTCTTTGTTGCCTTTACTTTTCCTGTATTATTACTCTGCTCAATATCTGTACTGCCATATTACTGTTACTGTACTCTATCTAAATTAATGGGATGTCGCTTTTCTCAATCTTTGTATTTGTTGTAAGTTGTTACATAATCTAATTTGACTTGATTTTCTCATTTCTAATATAAGCTATATGCTTCATTCCGTGCAGGAAGACAATCAAGTTGTTCAGTGATTTCCATACCTCAGACATCATTGTTGCTTCAGCGCTCTGCTTGGCTAATGTAAGCAGTTTCTAATTTTTTTACCTCATTTATGCATAGTTTCTTGGATTCATGTTTCACTCAAGAGACTTCTTTCAGTTCTCTTTAGATTATATTTTGAGTCCTGTGACTGGTTTAACTTGCTTTTTTAATATATTGCTTATATATGTTAATAGTAATAATACCAGATTGTTCTGAATGTTAGAAAATCGAAGAGGCTGGGAGTAATAAGGACAAAGATGTAGATTTTCTTTCATCCATAGAGGTAAATTGCCCTGTCTCTTGTTGTTGGACTAAATAATTCTATCCAGACAAGCAGTTTCCATCTACGTGGATCATGTGTTTTGAAGTTGACAAAGTGTATATTTTTTTGAGCAGGTTTTGATAATTGATCACGCAGATGTAATAGCAATGCAGGTTTGTAGTGATGTTTCTTTAAACTATTAACAAATTGAAGGACCCTGTAATTTGGACTACCATATGAATGTTGTTTCTCATTATTGTTGAAACTTGATAGAATTGGTCTCATGTGCATACTGTTATCGAGCACTTGAACCGCTTACCGTCTAAGCAGCCAGGAACAAATGTTATGCGCATTAGACCATGGTAAATTCTATATTATCTCTTTCTGCAATGAATTTGATTTTTTTGGTTTTTTCCCTGCCTGTTATGAAATCTCCATGCTTTTTCTTCCATCTCTGTTTTCATGACTGAATAAATTCTATTATAGAGGGAAATTAAATTGAGAGAAGAGGATAATACACCCTTCTAAACAGAAAAAGACTAGAAGAAAGCAATAACCCTAAGGCTAAAAAATGCTACATATCTACATGAAAACTGCTTTAAAAAGTTTGCTCTTAATGGTTTTATATCGATAACTATGTATAAGAAATTTGCAACCCTTTCAATCGCAATGTCATTCCATGAAGAAGCTACTAATAAATACTATAACAAGAATATTGCATTATGACATTTCCTTCTAAGGATTGCCTAAATTTACTACTTTTTCTTTGGAGCACTGTACAGTTGCATTGTTTCACATTTCAACTAATAGCCAGTTTCTCCAATATTTGTGTGATATATGTTCTCTTCCTGTGAGAGACAGGAAGACATGCTGACAGGCACTCATGGACGTATATGCATGTAAATAAAATATCAAGTGGAATTTTTTTCATTTTTAAGATGAAGATTGATATGTCAACGTGTACGTTCTTATGCATGCCATTTGTATTCTCTATTATTTCCATTTGATTGGATTTCACAGAAGGGACTGGATTTCTTTTTATATCATTATTTATTTTCTGCACAAACTCATATTATACTTGGATTATCAGAGGCAATGGGTCTGAAATGAGATAAGAATTTATGGTTTTCCTACATATGAATTTTGAAATTAATCCACAAGTTTGTATTCCTTGTTTAGGTATCTTGATGATTATGCCAGATTTTACAGGCAAACAATAATTATGGGTTGTTATTCAAATCCAGGTAATCAATCCTCCCTCTTGTTGCCAAGGCTTTAATGAACAACATTTTATGATACTTTTGGTCTTTACCTTCTTTAGAAAAAGACAAGATGTTATTCATCTGTTTCTTCTGATTGATAAATGGTGCACATGTTTGTTTGCTGGAAGATTACTTCATATGGTAATACATTTCCTTGTTGCAGATATAAATGCCTCATTCAATCATCAATGTTTTAACTATGAAGGGAAGGTATGTAGCATGTCTGGTTAAATTTTCTATGTTTTTGCATGGTTTAAGGTTTGTACCCGCCTTCAGTTCTGGAGCTTTTAGGGATAATCATGGCTGAATAGTTCTGACTATGTCAAGATCTCTTAATTTTTCTCTGCTCCTTTATATAGTCATTTACTTTTATTGATAAATGAAAACTTCAATGAGTTTTTTCCTTGTTGCATACACGGTTACACCCATCAAAATAGTTATGTTCCTAATGTTGAAATCAATTTTTTTGATCAAATATCTGCAGGTGAAGCTGATCTCTGAATATAAAGGTGTTCTACACAAAGTGCTACCCCAAATACGACAAGTATGCTTTCTTGATTTTATTGGCTTTTTGAAATATTGAATTACTACTCTGCATGTTGTCCCTTTAAACTATTGTGATGCCAATTAAGGCCTAGTTAATGCATAGTGTTTCTGATAGGAAGGAAACCATTTGGGTCTAGATGCATCCTTGTAGTCTAATAGGCAAAACTATTGCTGTCAGTTTCTTTGGATCTCTTATGTTATATGTAGAATGGTGTTCATTGTTTATTATTACTTGAACATATGTGGAAAAATTGATTCATTAATGATATTGATCTACCTTGCTATACAGTTTATCTTTATTCTAGATTTTCTACCTGTATGTAGAAAAGAGACTCTATCTTTCAGGCTGCGTTTTCTTAGTTGGTAAGTTAGTATTGAGGGATGATTGGTTAATACGTATGTTTTCATAAATTAGTATATTTCTTGTATGTCCAATAGCGTGAAAGCGATTTGTCTTAAAAACTTATGGTGAAATACTATCTGTGCACTGTTCTATTTTTTGCTTAGCTATGGTTGTGCATAATAGTCACTACTTCAAAGATCTTAACAAACAAGTGGCTCCCTCAAAATAGCATCGAACTTGAAGACATAAAGGAAGATAAAATTTAAATTCTTTAACAAAATGTGAAGCAAGAAAAGACGAAATTCGAGGCTTAAATGAAAACTAAAACACAAACCATAAAAGTCAAATTGAATGGAGACATGGTTGTGAACATGAATGAGCAGTTGAGAAGTTTCTTTACTAGTCACTTTGATTTTCAATGTCACTGTGTCTTGATATTAAAAAGGGTGCTAATACCAAAAGACTTTAATATCCTCAGTTATAAAACTTATCCTTTAACTATGTATTTTGAGTACCAAATATCATAATAGTTTGAAAAGCATTTTAATAAACTATATCTTATACTGTTATTTTATGTGGCTGACTTGGCTGAAACATTCATCCTTGTCACAATTAGGCAATTCATTTTTATGTCTTCAGCGTTACCAAATTATCTCGGTATGTTTGCAGCTTACTATCTCTAATTCTAATAATTTTGCTAAATCTTGTATACTGTAGATTTATGAGCGATTTGATGTAGACTCGATAGTAGATGCTGATGATGCCCGTTTTGAATATTTTGTTAAGAAGGTATGTATTTTGGAATTGTGGTTTTCCATTCTTTCTGGCTATCCACTATCTTTGCAGAGTAAATTGGCTGAAGTCATATGTCAAGCAAGCATACTTTCGTAACCTTATTATAGACTGAAAATCACTGTGTAAACCTCTAGTCAGCCTGGATGGGAAACTTTCACCTGGATACCCATGATACTGAAAGTGTGTGGATATCATTTTTGCATAATTTTGATGGTCAGTAGACACATTTTCACAAAATCCTGTCTTCCTGTCCAATGAATAATTTTTGCCTCATGCCCTCCTCGTGTAATCACTCACATGACTCATACTAATTTGTTTAAACCCAGTTAATCAGACATATCTTTTTCTCTAAATTACTTTTACGATCCATAAGAATTTAAATTATTTGGATTCTTTTTTACTCAATCTGAGCTTTCATAATAGGCCACTGTGGCACTGGCTTGATTACTTTAAATGAGAAATTATGTCTTCTTGTACTAGTAATTGTGAATTAAGCCATAATAGGTTACAACTTACAACAACAACAACCAAAGCCTTTTCCATCTATGGATAGTTCTAAAAGTATCAATGATTATGTGCTTATGATTGAAATTTCTTTTGACACCTTCCGGGTCATATTTTGATAATGTCGATCATTCTTTTCTTGCAGGTTTTCCCTAGAATCAAAGATTCTGATCAGGTAGTTTTTCTCTCTGAAATTTCTAGTGTGTATGCTTGTCATAATTTATATTGTAATGATCTTGCTTTCTTTGATGAAATTTTTTATGCAGGGAGGGATCATGCTGTTTACCAATTCTTACTTCGAATTTATTCGGATCAGAAACTTTTTGAAGTCACAGAATGCATCCTTCTGTCTTCTTGGGGAGTAAGGAGCTATTTTAATTATTATACCATTTTTGTTCTTATTTTATTGGTTTTATATTATTGATCATAACTTTATAGTGAATTGCAATGTTGCTCCTATCTGCATTGTGATTTATAACTTTTTTCTTCTTAATTTAGATATACAACCCAAAGTGATATTTCTCGTGCGCGTCTTTGGTTCTATGAAGGGACAAGGAAAATTATGCTTTACACTGAGAGATCTCATTTTTACCACAGATATAAGGTTGTGTGCACATAATAGGTTCTTTTCAAATTTCCTTTTGTTTTCTCTCTGTTGTAAGAGCTGTATGTTCTGTTAGTTTGAAAGAACAAAAATATTAAAAGACCTGCTGCCTGTTGGTTGTTTGTCAAATTATAACGTTTTGTATCATTAATGTTGAAATTTATGCCATTTAGAATGGGAATTATGTTACACAAAATAAACAATGACCATTAATAGAATTGATAGGATTACGTATACCCTAGTCCAAAGTGTTAATGATGGAGGCCATGACTGATATTTGTGTTTAGCTTAGTTTATGTTGTATGTACTGAAGTGTTAATGATACACAATATTGACAAATTTAGTTTGTTTCTTGATTGCAGATTCGTGGGGTTCAGAATTTAATTATTTATTCACTCCCAGAGAGGAAGGAGTTTTACCCTGAGGTGAGCAAGCTTGTAAAGTAGGATGTTTTTCTCACCTGTTATCTCTCAAAGAATTCACTATGAAATGGATATAAAACACGCGTAGGAATCCTCTAAGGCTACAAAAACATTATAGGAATGAGAAAAAATATTTAAGCTTAAAAGAGCAATCTAGTCCCTTGGGACGTCCAACCTAGAAAGCCATTTATGGCTAGAAGTTTGAGTTATACTCCTGAAAAATATAACAGACTCTTTCAAAAGAGCATAATCCAAAAACCACCTTAGTAATTTTTTGTTGTTTCTATTTTGTTTCGATAGCCTGTGCATTTCCAGATTTTTAGTTGATATAATTTTGTGTCGGATGTTATTATCATGTCCTTATGACCTGTGGATGAAAACATAATCTTGAATCTTAAATTTCATCCCTGCACCTTTTTTTTGTTGCAGATCGTGAATATGCTTGATGGGTCTGATAATATGGCTTGCACTGTTCTATTTTCTTTCCTTGACAAGCTTCGGGTTATACACTACTCTCTTTGAACTCCTTTTAGTATTATGTTACTTGTTGGAATGTAGTGTGTGTGGGTTGAGAAAGGTTATTGATGATGAAGAGGGAGAGTTAAACAGAAAGGTTGGCGTTTGGCTTGGTGTTTTATTGCTTCCTGTTCTCTTTTCTTGCTACTTCATTGTTGACAATAGTATGACCATATAGGCTTTTTCAACGCCACATGTCTACTTTGAACATTTTTTTGAGAAACTGTAGATTCTTTATTAACTGTACTTCTATAATTTCTTGGAGCATCTGGATAGTTTTACAAATCCATACGTGCCCGTGGAGTTCTTTGAATAACATTTCTTGTCCCTCAAAATGTGCCATAACCTTGTGGCACTCTTACTGATCGGTCAATTGGTTTTAGCATCAGACAATTGTTTAGATTATATTTCATGGTGAATGAGAAAGGTATGGCCCACTTTGCGGGACATAAAATTTTAATATCTAGTCCTATGGAACAGGAAAAGAGAATTATTAGTTTCCTTTTGGTTCCTTTTATTAAATTGACTGCTCTAAAAAATGAAATGAGAAAATGTTAATTGGCTTTCTCAGTAATTGAGCAATTAGTGGTGACAAGTTAGAAACTATCATGGTATCGGATGGGATCCTTTCAAGTGTTGTAGAGTCTAGTACTGGATAGGGATTGAGATAAGTGGTAGCAGTATTTGGAAGTATTCATTTATAAAATATACTGCTAGCCTTGTCATCTTGTTTTCATTTTGCTTCCTTTCAGGGTTACTTTAATTACATATAATGATTTTAAATATGTTATATACTCTTCTCATTTATACCTATAAATTTCAGCTGGAGAGAATTGTTGGAACTGCTCCAGCAAAAAGGATGGTAGCTGCAAAGAAAGGTGTTTTTGTGTTCTGCGATTAGCATTTTGCTGCACTCCAAGTCTGGACCTTTTGAAGTGTAACTTAGATGAATAGAATTTCATGTTTCATGGATTTATATGCCTTTGAGGCAAACGATTTCGACCAGAAGATGAATGGAAGAAGTTTTTTCTGTGGATGCTTCAAGTTCAAGAAACTCTGCCTCTATGCAAAACAAAAATCATCATGTAGGATAGATAACTTTGGTTAACTAGTCATCAGCATATTTATTTCTATGTTTTTTAGCTCCTTTTATTCACCATATTCTAATGTTGGAGTAGCATGAAAATATCTGAGATTTTTCTAAATTACAGTTTGGTAATACCAAATTCATTAATTGTTACTTTACACCGGATATTGGATGACAGGATATGTTGTCTCTTGTTTTTGAGGGGACTAAAAATATGTACTTATTGTTTGTAATTTTGTTTATTTTAATGAAGTACTTCAACTGCAACTGATAAGTTTACTTTTATCATCCACTTTTATCATCATTTACCTTTCAAAAAAGAATAATATAAATAAATAGTGGATAATGTATAATATTAAATTCTAAAAGAAATGCAAAAGATATTTTTTACATCCTAGTTACTAGGTCCACAAGGTATAAAAACATAGAAACAATATGAACTACTTGATTGTCAGACCGGTTTAATCACTGATCGGACTTAAAATGGTTATGGTTTATTGTCTTAATCGAGTGAAGGTTGGACGCTATGAACCGGGGAAATTTTGGCCTGAAAATGTTAAATTCGGTTAAATCGGATTAACTCGAGAAGTAAACTGGACGGTTCACTTAAAAATTAAAAAAATGTAACACCACTCTAATCTTTTGTTTTCACTTCAGTCCAAAAATGGTAAAAATACATTATTTCAATATATAGTTATATACTTATAGATAAAAAATATTAATTATGTATACAATTACTCAGTTAAATAAAATGATTTAATTATTTAAATCGACTAAACTTAATAGGAGACATGGTTTGGTTTCACACCATTTGATAGAAGGACGAAACTGGGTACTGAACTTGAATGTGTTTCCCAATAAATTATAAGTGAAGGAGGAATGCTATATTTTCCATACAAATTAGCTTAAAATACTCCTAGTTATGAAAAAGTTATGTGGCACTTTTTTTTTTTTACACTTTCTGCTAAAATGAAATTGAACAACATTTTACTTGGATGCGTGGAAAATGTTGTCAGGTTTATTCTTACACCATAAAACGATTTGTTTTTAATGACATGGCATGCTTTATGACTGAAAGTGATACCATTGATAAATTATTTCAAAAATCAAAACCATTTTGTATTTCAAGCATTCAACATTCTAAGCAGAATCAGGTTTGGAATTGGATATATATTTAATAAGTCCCCTTTATTAAAGTTGTTTTTGGGCCATGTGGCCACCAAAGGTGACTTGGGAAATGGTTATTTTTCTGATTTGTGTTACCTGAATCACAAAGATGGTTTCGCGAATACTGTGTGCTTAAATGAATAAAATCACGTGTCATGAAGCAGTGCCGATACATTTAACATCGCTCCTTTACAAATACAAATTCATATTCGCTTCTCTCCTCTATTTTATAATTCCCTCAAATCTCTCTCTCTCTCTCTCTCTCTCTCTCTCTCTGTAACAAACAATGGCTGATGCTAAGACACAAATTCAATCTCTCAGGAAATGGGTCGTTGAACACAAGCTTCGTACTGTTGGTATTTTTCTCCTCCATCTTTCATTTTCTCTCATTCTTCATTTTTTTAATATTTTATTTTTTAATCGTTATTTATGATTTTGGGATTAGGGTCTCTTTGGCTTAGTGGTATTGCTGGTTCAATAGCCTATAATTGGTCTCGCCCCAACATGAAAACTAGCGTTAAGATCATTCACGCCAGGTATATGTTACAATTTTTCATCATCTTTGTATTTTTGTTTTCTTCTAATTATCTGGATTTGTTATATCTGGATTAGTATTTTATCTGTGAAGAATAGATAAAATATATTACCAGTTTCTTAATAAAGTCATAGAAAAATTCTTTTTTTAAGAATAGTACCCGAACAGAGAGAAAATAAATGGTTTTTGTAATTGATTGTGAGGTTGTTTGGTCTTAACGGAATGATGCTAACATTGGGTTAATATTTTGTTCTCTGGCTTGCTGATTTGTGTCACTTTGATGGATTCTATTATCCCTGTGGGGTTTTAGTACCCCGATTTGTTTGATATGGGGGATGATCATTTTAGTTGGGAATAATATATTGCATAATTTACTGCAATAATGTTAGTGGTTAAATCAATTGATAAAGGTTTAATGATTTCAGATGTTAGTGGTTAATTCATTAGGGTTTACTTTTCATGCCTTCAAAAAAAACTTCCCTTGCCTCAAACTTTCGAATTTCGATGCCTTCAAAAAAAATTCCCCGGCCTTAAATTTTCATACCTTCTAAAGCTTTCAGCTACAATGTTTTTAAAGGTGATCTTGAAGTTAAAAAAGTTGTTTTGTTAGATCAGGTCGCACTTGTGATTAAATTTAGCTTCATAGCTGGTAGCACCATATTTCTCTTTCATACTTGAGCCTGTTGTCCATGACTCCATGTTTCTTGAAATCTGTTTACATCCACTGTTTCTCTTGTTTGTGTTCTGATATAGTGTCAAACTCAATTTTCCCATAAAATCAATAACCGAAATCTGCTAGAGGAGGATTGAAATACAGCCCTTTATATATATTTCTATTTGTCATATAGCAATAGGTAAAGTGAATCATTGGTTGATATTTATGACATATTTATAGGAGGTTTTGATTGTTGAGTGAGACTATTGACACTCTCAAATGCCTATTTACGCTTCTTGTTAACCAATCATGAATTTGTATTTAAGAACTACAAGCATCATTGGTTAGTCCGAGTGTGGATAAGCAATTTGAGTACCTTTAGCCACCCTTTGATTGTCTATAAACCAATGTTGTAGTGTATGGCAATATTTTTTGTTTTTTATGGGTTCAAGTTTCTGTTTTTCTTTTTTCTACACTTCCTTCTTGTGTTGTGAAGATACAGTTTTCAATTTCCAATTACCTTATTGCCTCAAGGATAAGGGTTAATCTTCATATCTGTCATAAGTAATTAGATATGTTCATGTCCTGAAATATAAATAACTGACATGATTTTACATATATTTTGAGCTTAAAGTCTCCTCTGTCTCTTTTGTTGCAAAACTTTCAGCACGATATGTGCTTGTTGTAAGGCTTTTTCTTTTCTGAACTTGTTTTGACATGATATCCTGCTTGATTTGCATCTTATCCATACTTCTTTCTAACTTGGTCAATTTTATTTTAGGTTGCATGCACAGGCTCTTACACTGGCGGCATTAGCTGGAGCTGCAGTAGTAGAATACTATGATCATAAGACAGAAGCAAAAGCAAAGGATCATTGAATTCCTTCTTCCATTATTGTGTACTTATCCCAAATAACAAATAATTTGTTTTTATGATTGTATACAACAGAATTCTATGCTAATTTCCGGAAACTACATACTCGGTAAAGCTTATCTGATAAGCTTGAGTTTATTGTATACTTGTTGTATTCACCTCTATATATGTAAATCTTTGCCATCCATGATTATACTTCTACATTATTCTGTGGTAGTAGAGTCTATCTGCTTAACCAGATTTTTTCCCCATTTATCATGGACACTGCAACATCTGATGATGGCACCACATCTTCAATCACGAACCCTTCCAACACCTCCTCTTCAATTCCACTCATGGAATTCAACTTTGCTTCAAATAGTGGCAAAAAAATAATTCACAATTCACAATCCTTACAAATCCATGATAATTAAATACATATGTTTAATTTAATGGATTTAAATGGAGACATTCTAATAGAATTTATTCATTATATATATTCACATAGTAGAAGTGATAAAAGTTGGTGGACATTTTCCAAGTGATGTATCATATGGGATGTTATCTCTTTTAACCCCCAATTATTTTATATTTACTCAATTGTACATGAGTATCATCCTACAAATTTAAAAAAGCTCAACTCTTCAAGCATTAATATCGTGTATTGTAATAAGAAGAAAAAAAACAGAATCCTAATTTGTGTTGAGAAAAAAATTTAGACCTATCTTCGTGATTTTTGAAAATCAATTATACATAAATAAAAGGTAAGTGGTTGTAGGGACAAGTGAAAATCAATGCAAGGAAAGAGTCTATGGTACTCGTAGGGCTTAATTAATTGCTTAAAACCCTCCATCAATAAACCAAACCTCTCCTAGTCCATGAACCTAATCTCTCTTATGAATGGCGACATATAAATATAATATTCTTTTTTTTGAAATTAGGTAAAAAATTGAAAATCAAGATATGAAATTGAAAGCCCAAACAAAATGACCTGTTTCATTCAGGCTTGGATGTGGGTTCAGGTCCTAGAACCAGTGGCCCAATTAATTTACACCATAAGCTAAAACTGTACTAGTACCCATCAGATTCATATACACCGTGTTTGGGTGCAGTCAAAACTTATAATAACTTAATTTATTAGCGTCAAGAATAGAGTCTTGAGTGTTTTATTAAATCGAGATCATAGTGTGATGGTGGTTTTTCGGGCATGGAGGCACTCCCAGTCTCAGCCCCATGTGGGACCCAAAACCATTGAATATGGCTTCCTTCTTTTTCTCATCTGCTTCCATCTCTTCTTTCCTCACTCTTCCGGTTAGCTTCTCTCTGTTAATTTCCTTTACTTATTTTTTGATTCGTAAAGTTTATGATCGTTCTTCTATATTTCTATCCATTATTTGGTTTTAATAATATATAGTGTTAATCTTAACCAGGGATACACATATACAGGGGGAAAACAAATCAAAAAACTTTTTGTAAAATATTATATAGTTTGTATATTTATGGTCTGGGTAATTCTTCAATTTGATCCCTTCTGTGTTGTTTGGTTTAGAATTGGTGTTATAACTTACAAGGTTCATTTTTTATTAACAGTAACTGGAGACTTGGAACTAATTCATAGGTGCAGGTTTTGATAAACCACAAAATGGGTTTGTGGAGGGATCCAAATTTTATATCACTTAACTCCCTTCATTTCACCAGAAACCCGAGTTTCGTCGGGAAAAACTTGTATACCTTGATTGGACTATACTATTTTTTATACATATATGTACTTTCCTGAATTGTCATGAGCAGATTTAGTTAGTTCTTTGCTATTCTGCTTAGCATATTGAGATACTCATTTCGTATTGTTTCCACTCAAGCTAGAATGGGCATGATTGTCATTACTCATTAGAGTAAACATATATCATGTAGCTAGTATCACTGTTGGAAAATTAATCAGAGATGAAAGCCTGATTGCTATCCCTATTCCTTTATAGTTAGATGGCCTTGAACAACTTTTATGTAAGCATGTTGCGGATCATAATTGACAAGATGTGTCATCCAAATTTTATTCTATATTCTGTGTTCTTCTTTAGTAGTAAATGGTAATTATGTGTCTAATGTACATAGAGAACTCAGTGCTTTGTAGAAAATTTGGGGTTTAATACAACTTGTGATAATAGTGATCAAATGCCTAACAATCTGCTCGGATCATGATTGAATAACTCAACAAAGTATATACTCAAATGAGGTATCTAACATATTGATTAAGGGAAGATTGACAGGTAGATGTTTTGTCAATGGAGATGATTTACAATAGGGTATTTTGGCGTCGTTCGATTCATGTAGCTGACCCCACTTAGTGGGATTAAGGATTGGTTGTGTTGTTGTAATCTCTAAATCACAGTTTATCTTCTTGTTACGGCTCCTTTGTTACATGACTGTTACAAGTAAAGAGAGAATTTAGAGACATGTAATAAAAGCGGGGTGTCTGAATCACACTGCAGAGACTGAGAATATATAGAGTCAATGCAATAAATACAATTATTGCAATTAGCCTAATTTCCATAACGACATGATTTGGTTAGCTTATATAATCTAGGAATCATTTACGCTATTTTCAACAATGACTTTCTAGCAAAATAGCATTCTTGTTATCTTGCATGCTTATTATGGTTTTCAATTATCTTTCTTATTTCCGGATGCAGGTAAATCCAGTGGAGTGTGTATTTCTCAAGGTGCTCGTTTTCCTGTCTTTAAATTAGAAGGTAACCCTCCCAAAAAGGGTCCTAAAGATTTGTCCCTTTGCCGGGTTTTTCGGAAAAAGACTTGCTGTGACATAACCCATACTCATCCTGCACTGCTGACTGTGAGGAAGCTTGCTTCTACTGGGGAAGCTAGCCCAGAGTGCTTGCACTTATGGGAAGTATTGGAATGTGCAATATGTGATCCACGTGTTGGCACTCAGCCTGGACCTCCTCTTATCTGTGCATCATTCTGTGAGAGACTTTATGATGCATGCTCAAGTGCTTACTTCTCTATGGATTCCAAAACACAGGTATTTTCTATCACCTGTCCTATGTATTTTTTAGGGCTGGAGAGTTCAGTATGTATATATTTGCTTTCTTAATATTAAAACATGAGTTTTTAATTTGTCTCCTTATTTCAATTTTTTATTGACTTGAATCCTCAGAGTCTTGCACCTTGTGGAGTAAATGACTTTGTGTGTGGTAGGGCCGCTGAATGGGTCTCCAATGGTACAGATCTCTGTCACGCTGCAGGTTTCCAAGTGAAACCAGCTGATATAATGCATGGTGCGTCAGAAGGAACATTTTGCTATGGTGATAAAGCAAGTCTAAATTCAGTTTCTGATTCATGGAAGGCTCCAAAATTTGAGTTCATCCCGAAAGTTGACCGATCCAAGATGTTGAATGATTTCCAACAATGGGCGAGGGAAATGCCATTTAATGAAAGAGTTTCTTGGGCTATAGGAGGGATGGTTCTAACAGCAGGCTTGTTGTTTATAAGGTCAGAATGCAATCCCTTCTCCTTCTTATCATTGAGTAGCCGGGCATTTCATATGCCCGTAACAGGAAAATCTTTGGCAAGTTAAAAAAGACAAACTTGGTAGAAATATGGAGTATTTTAAGTTGTTATTCATATTTTTCTTTATCCTTTTCTGATTATTGTTTTGATCCCAACTTTTTCTTTTACTTCTCGCATCTTGTCAAAACTTCTATCATTATGATGGAATTAACATTTCCTCTTTTCACATCATTCCCGGTTCAAAATACAATTGCATGTTGAACATAATCTTGAAACTTGCCATATATTTTGCTTGTTTTGTACCTTTGCTGAGAAATGATTCCATTATCTTCATTGTCGGGGTGTTATCAATTTACATCTATATGATAATCATGCAGTAAAAGAAAAAGCCATAGCCGACGCCAGAAGCTAGCAGCTATAAAGAAAACTGCAAGGAAGCTGGGAGGCAAGATGGCGCAGCAACCACCTTCTCAAGAAATCAGGAGAAGATATGCCGAATGAGTGTTCCCTTGCATGTGAAAGTGTGAACATAAATAGTTGTGCTAATTTGTAGGTGAACCTTGAGTTTCTTATTGTAATACTTATAATGATGTCTTGCTTTAAATTTCTACTCTTCATTATGAAAATTATGAAATATTTTTGTCTGGTCTTCTGGGTCTTCGTTTAGCAATAAATACAGCATAAGCCGTGAAGTGCAATATAACTGCACGGCTACTACCACCCAAAGTTGCAGCTGGTATCCAATTACCTGAGAGTTCTAATAGTTTCCGGCTCCGCCTTGCGCCACCACAGTCCAGTTGCAGAGTTCAGGTCTTGCTGAATGAAGGGTGGGAGGTGATTTTCACAAATGATTTTTTGTATTTTACTTCCACTTTTAGTGATTTATTTATATCCAATGGTATATATGGCCAAAATCACAATCATCATTTCATGAAAATCATACAACAACTGAAAGTAAGCATAAATAAAATATGACATACACTTTTCTTATCCTATTTCCTTGTACTGTCTCCCATCAACACACCAATTTGTTCCTAAACAACATACTTGTGACCAAAATTTGGATGTTAACATTGATTACAATATTTAGTCGTGTGCATGAAGAATGAAATTTCTGTAAAAAAAGGAAAAGGGTTAATCAAACAACAATGAAATTCCTATACTTTTTTATTTGGCAATTGGCATATCAGAGTGTAATATTTATGCACTATTAATATTAAGATTTATATAGTTATAATATCATCTATTATTTATTTGTGTGATTTTTGTTGAGGAGTTTATGATCATTGAATATGAATGGTGGATGATGACAGTGTTTAAAATTATACATTGATAATGAATATCTTTTTTTCTCCCCGAATAACAACACTTTATCTTTATTTTCCTTCTCTAACGCATGATTAATCACATCTCGCTCATTTCTTTTTACCCATAGACACTTTAAAATGTGGTGTGGGTTTAACATTTTCCTTAATCAAAATTCAAAGCAGTGTATAGTTAATTTGACTTCAATACATTAATGTTAATTACGTCTAGCAAATAAAAAGTTGAAAGCTTCAATCAAGGTGTGTGAATGAAATTAAGTTTTGTTTAATAGAGATATAATTGAAAGAAATGTTATAGAAATAAAATCAACTTGTGTGATGTATATGTATGGATTAATGGAAAGGTTATCTTTCGTTTTTTTAATAATAAAAGGAAGAGCTATTAGAATATTAGCTACAAAATGGGCCATATCTAACAGTTACAAATTAAGACCCAATCGAAATGAATGAATGGTATGCTCGGGCCGCGAAAGCCCAATTATGAAACCCGGAGAATTGAAACCCTAGCCCCCTTCAAATAGCATGAGCTTAAATTGAAAGTGCAGCAGTCTCAGACACCGTGCGAGGCATCGAAGAGGAGGAGGAGGAGCTCGTCAAGAACCCGAAGAAGCTGCAATGGTATAACTTCTTTCACTTACTCATTCGCGGTTCTGCAATTCGTGTTGTTGCATTTTTGCACTTTCTGAATATTTGAATGTTGAAACAACGTAACAGGGAATCGATCTTAAAGCCGGAGGTAAGAGCAAGAAGACCAAAAGAACAGCACCTAAGTCCAACGATATCTACCTTAAGCTCTTGGTTAAGGTACGTATAACTCTCGCTGAATATTCTTCACTTTTTACTTCGGTGATGTTAATATATGCTAATACGTTTTTTTCTCAGATGATTGTGTATGATGTGTAGTGTAGTTATATTAATATGATGATGATGATAATTGTGAATACCAGTTCATTATTATAATTGTCTATTATAGTCAAACTCATTTGTTTTTTTAATTTTTATTAGCTTAAATCTTTACGTAGATCTCTATTAGATTAATTCATGACTGCTACTGAAATTTAATTTCATCACGGTCCCTAAGTTCATATAGTCTTTATGTTGATAACATCTATTAATGTCAATTTTATTTCCTATTTATTGTATTTGTATCATTACGAGACCTTATTCCAAGGTCCTGGAATAGTACTTTCCACATTCTAAAACACCCATTGTGTTGTAAATATCTTAACTAAATGCTGATTCCTGTTGTCTGAAGGATACGTACGTAACTGGTTACTGAGATGTAATCCATTATGTTAAATTCTATAGTTCACTTTGACTTTTGAGGGTATCCTCTATTAATGTCAATTTTGTGCTCGTCAAGCAGTAAATGTTGCCAATTATGTTTCTAAACCATGCTAATGGTGATAAGTGATGATTATTTCTTTCATTTTTTTTGCGGAACTGGTTCTCCATTTCATTTTATCCTGTTTTTCAGAAATATCTTGTGTTGGTTTCTGAAGCATTTATTCAGACTTCTGAAAGTCACGTTTCCCGTTTTCTTTTTTGTCTATGCATTGAATTATGCTGATTAAATGCTATTTTATCAGCTGTACCGCTTCCTTGTTCGTAGAACTGGCAGCAAGTTCAATGCCGTGATACTGAAGCGCTTGTTCATGAGCAAAGTTAACAAGCCTCCACTTTCATTGTCAAGGTTGATTAAGTATACCAAGGGCAAGGTTTGTCTTTTAATCTGTTTCTTAGTAATTTTCTTAGTGTGATTTATTACGTCATTAGTTGATTCTATTTTAAATTTATGCTGTGTAGGAAGGTAAGATTGCTGTTGTGGTTGGGACTATAACTGATGATATTCGTACATATGAGGTTCCAGCCTTGAAAGTTACGGCACTCAGGTTTACGGAGACTGCTCGTGCAAGAATAGAGAAGGCAGGTGGTGAATGCTTGACATTCGATCAGTTGGCTCTTAGGGCCCCTCTTGGACAGAACACGGTATGTGCAATATTGTACTGGTTTTTTTGAAACCGTCCTGTTTTTAATTTACTGTTGAATCTTTCTGCTCACTGGAGATTTATATTATCTGTTTTCTTCTCCCCAGTTGTTTTAACTGTTTGTATGATTATTCTTGTGTATGTTCTTATGGAATGAGATGGGGCATGCTGATGATTATCAAATATCAACATCATTAAAGTCATTTATTTTTATAAAATTGGGTGCAGGTCCTTCTTAGAGGCCCAAAGAATGCTCGTGAAGCTGTGAAGCACTTTGGTCCTGCTCCTGGTGTACCACACAGCCACACCAAACCTTATGTGCGATCTAAGGGAAGGAAGTTTGAGAAGGCTAGAGGAAAGAGGAACAGCAGAGGATTTAGGGTTTGATTTGATAGCCGTTACTTATTTCTGTTCTGATGTTTTTTTGGAATTCAGATTTTTCCTTATATCATTAGACATGTTGACAGTTTTTGTGATATTCCTCTCCTGATAAGGATTTTCATATGGATATTTTATTCTTGTCTCTCTTATTATCCCTTCTAAGTTCATGGTGAAAATTGCTTTTAAGGTAGTTTTAATTCTAGCGAATGGAAATGCATTTTGTGATAATACTTAGTAGCCTTATGTTTTTGCTTCGATCAAATATCTGATGCAAATAGAATTAACATTGCAAATGTTATATTTATGTCATCTGATTAAGAATAGTGGTGTGATTTTCCATAAATCGGTTTTGTTTAAATCATTTTAATAACTCATTTTTACATTTGTGGCAAACTGATCAATAGCAACAAAAAAATACTGAAGCCTGTATATACTCTGTTTGGCTGGAGTCATTATTTATTCAATTGATTTTCTAGGACTCGGTTTTTACCCCATCCAGTTTGAAATTAGTGATGTTATTGTATAGTATATTGTTTATGCTCTGGATACGTTTCAAGGAACATCTTTCACTTACTGAAGTGATGGCTCTAAAAGCATTTTTAGTTGTTACTACATTGAAGTTCACTTAAACTATGAGCTTCACTTCAGTCCTTGATGCAACACTTAGTTTTACCATGAATAGATGATAGAAAAATGTGTCCATTTCATAGCTATGGTAGTATTAGATTGCAATGTTGCTGAGGAATGAGGTATAGATGCGATCACAATATATAGGAAGATAGAAGAAAAGTGTATTATCAATGTATCATCACTATAATCATTTAGATATTGTAGTACATTTTTTATCATTTATTTGTATTACTTGTTTATAGTCCATGATTATTAAATCTGAATAATGGAAGATGTAAGAGGTGTATAAATTTCTTAAAATATTAGTGCATACAATTTTTATGGTAGCATTAATGTAAACAAATTCTGAATTATGGTACCTGTCTGAAATCTAAATTCTCAATTCTGTATTTTTGTAGTGTAATTGCTCCAATCCAATAGTTTTAAAGTTTTTTATATTATTTATCATTCATGCCGTGAAAGTCTATAATTTATAGTGTAATACTTATCCACCCATTGATTTTATTTATTTATATCTAAATGTTAATAATGATTGAATGAATGATAGATGGCTTATTGCTGAAATTCTTTAGTTCAAGGTTTCTGTCGTCGTCATCTGTTGTTAAGCAAGGCTTTGGATGAGAACATTTCCATACCTTTTATTACACATAAACAAGATTACAAAAGAAGATTATCACCCGAAAAAGAAAATTGCAAATGAAGCTTAAAACAATCAGCTTGCAAACAACAACACACTTTTATTTCAGTAGAGTTCAAACTTGAGAGGAAGGAGCTCAACAATTTAAGTTGAGAATGAGATCAGAACTTCTTAATGAAGTCATAAATGTGATTGCTGACATCCTCAGCTGCTTCTTGGTTGTTGAAGTGAGCTACCCCTTCCTGCACAACCACTTCCTCTAAACTTGGCACATCTTTCTTGAAACCACCATCATGGATATACTCCTTCACCCCTGGAGTAGTGTATACAATGTCCACATCACCTGTGATGAACTTCACTGGTACATTCTTAATTCCAACTCCAGTCCATGGTCCTGTGAGCTCCCAATTCCTGCAACGCATTGAAGATTTTATTAACCAGTACTTCATCAGCCAAAATAATTGTTTACCATTACCATGATTAGTACCAAGAGGGTGAGCCTCTCTGTAGTGTTAAGTTGTTTGTCTTATGATCGTAAATTAGAGTTCAAATTCAATTATAAAGATAGAACTTGATGTTTATCAACTATATTTTATGTCCTATCAAAGACAAGCTCCTAGGACGAGTAAATTCCTTTAGGACTAGTCACTGAGAGAAGAACATGATGGTTTTTTCATCAACGATCTATATTAAGAATAGATTGAAGCTTCAGGCTATCATGTCCTATATCAACATTAGTAACTCAATTAAGACTTACAGGTTAAGATTTCTATAGTAGTTCAACCCTCCAGTAAAACCTGTCTTCTCGAATTTATTAACATAATATGCAAGATCTTCTTCAGAGAGCCAAGAAGGTAAGGTCTCCGGAGTATTTGGATTAAATCCAGTTCCGTACTCTCCTTTTGGAAAAATTGGGGGACCAGTTTGGCGCATTGTAAGTATGTTCTTGATCACATAAGCAGCACCAACTTGATCTATCTCAGCTTCCATCTTGCCTGGTTTCTGTCAAAGTCATTTAAGCAACAAAAAGTTTAATGACCTAGCCTCAAGCCTATGATCAAATCTACCAAAGATTCTTAGGTCTTATTTTTTTCAAATCCACTATTATAATTGGCATTAACTGCATAACAATATATGGATTCATAATCCCCAATAGTCATAACTGACTTACAATTTAAGAAGTTTCATCGAAAGTATGAAACCTAAGGAATCAGTGTCACTAAAATTAATAAATAAACATATAACGACATTTGGATCATATATTCAGTTGAGAAGTAAGAAAGAAACATTATAAGACATTTTTTGTAAAAAAGAATTTGAGAAAAGGAGGCATGCGTTACTTAATGATACATAGATATTATAAGAAAGAAACATTATAAATAGGAAAGGACTAGTAAATTCTCATAACCATAACTATTTCGTTTGATCCATAAGGGTAAGGACCTAAGGAGTAAGGAACAGAATATGACCTGAAATCTGCATACGTAATAATCATCTCCATATGCAGCACGAAAAGCATCTCCAGTCTTGACTTTGGAGTCCCCTCTATTGAAGGGTCTGAAAGGGACACTAAGACAAACATAGGCTTTAATCCTATCAGGTCGGAACAAACATAACCACCAACCTATAATAGCACCCCAATCATGTCCAACAAGGAAAACCTTGTCCACACCAAGAGAATCGATGAGTGCAACTATATCACCCACAATGTAAAGGCAATTGTAGCTACTGACTGAAGCTGATGCCTCTGTGTCACCAAAGCCACGGAGATCAGGGGCCACGGCACGGTAACCGAGGGAGCTAAGAGAAAGAATCTGATGGCGCCATGAGTACCATAGTTCAGGGAAGCCATGCAAGAATAACACAACTGGGCCTTCTCCTTTTTCAGCAACATGCATCTTTATGCCATTAACTTCTACTGTTCTGTGCACTATGCTCTCCATCTCTTTCTTTCTCTATTCACTTTCTCACTGGAAACTCTTGAGAACCTGAAGGGGAGCTTCTTGAATATATAAAGATGGGGTATAAGGCAAAATTTGCTGGCTATTGTCTCCTTCCATGGTTTTTCTTTATTTTTTTAATACATTCGAAATGAACTTGTCTAATGTTAGACTTATCTCTTACTTTTTGGATAAGTAACTAATTTTTTTCGGGTGTGTGATTACTCTTTCCAACAAATATTGCTTACAAAAATCGAACTTTTAATTGTTTAAATTATCCTTAGGATCTAGCAGAGTTTTGCACCACTAAACCAACTAATATGAACTAATATAATATAATATGTGTACTAATAAAATTTTGTCTTGAGTCTTGTGCCTCAACATAGTCAACTTCTATTGATTCTTAAATTCTTATGCTAGTTGTTCTTGGGTGTGAAGAAGAACTGTATAATTTTATTTAAGGAAAAGTTGACTGAACCCCATAAATTTTACGTTTTTTACAAGTAACTATTATAAATTATTTTTTCTTCTTAATTATTCCTCAAACTTTATTTGTTGGTAAAATTGATCCCCGTGTGAATATAAATTTAATTTACTTTTGTATAACAATAAATTCAACGCCTACCATATTTGTTGTCAATGGATTGAACTTACTTGATAACCATTGCTCTTATCTAGCTTGTTTGAACTTGATTTATTTCTTCTCAAGCACTTTGATATGATCTGAAATGCTGCAATAAGTTATATGTTAATGATAATGTGCATTTTCTTCCTTTCTATCTTATGCCTAAGTGTTTAGTAATCACAATGTGTCAAAGTTTTACAGCAATCACAATTTATTTTTAATAGTCAAATTTAGCAGATTAAAAAGATGCCAGCACCCCAAACAAACTTGAAAATGTGGTGTGAGTAATAAGTATAAGTATGAGAACGAAACATAAATAATGATTATGGTGCCACTAAATTTGGTAGTCAAGACGGTGAGGAATTTGGCTCACCATCACAGGTAGGTGATCCCCACATCACGCTCTGTTGTTGTTCTGTATATGTTTGGTCATTGATCACTTAGGGGAAGATATGGGTCAACAAATCTATTGTTGCCATTATAGTAGTGAGCCACAATCTCTCATTGCTTGAATCAGTATTGTTTGTTTATTGTTTTAATTCTATAGTGGCACCTCCTTTTGCAATTGGAAATGATGAAGCTTAATCATGCAAATTCTTTTGAAGTTAAATATTTTTTTCTTCCTAATTTAAGATTATCTTTATGTATGGAGCAATTTTACCAACAAATAAAATTTAAGGACTAATTAGAAAGGAAAAATAGTTTATAATACTTGCTTGCAAAAGACATAAAATTTATGGAGGTTATATGCAATTTTTCATTTTATTTATTAATGTGGTTGGCTAATAATTTGGTCCTGTGTATTACGTACTAGCCTTATCCCATCACTGTTCTCTCATCATCTTACATAAATACATTTTGGAATTAAATTTATAATTTAACCTATGGATTAGTAATCTTTGAACAATTAAAATTTAATTTTTTCTATTATAACAACTTAATTGTTTTTCTTTAATCTTTTATCTATCTACACGTATTCATACAAACTCATTTAGAAATAAAAGATAAATTAAAATTGACACAATTTAATATTAGTGTATTTGGAAGATAAGGTTGTGGCTTAGCTATAAGCAATCCTCTCTTTACACTGAGAAAAATAGAGAAATCTTCCTCAGTAAAGGAGTCAAATTCAAGATGTTTAACTATTTTTCAATAATAAAAAAGTTGTTTACTAAAATAAACAAAAGACTCACATATTTGAAACGTTAGGTAGGGGCTTTCTTATGTTGGTAGTAAGACACTAATTTTATTCCATATACAAATGCATTATTGCACACAAATTGTTTGACTTATAGTAATTGTTGTTAAAACATCAACGAAGCCCACAACAACCCAATCCCATTATAAGGCTTTTTTTTATCTTGTCCTTTTGTTGGTTGCACCCTTGTTATTGAGTTATTATTTGAGAAGGTTAGAGGAAATTAGTGCTTGATTTGATAGGGATGACTTATTTCTGATCTGCTGTTGTTTCTTTTGAAATTCAGATTTTTCCTTATATCTTAGACACGATGACAGTTTTCGTGTTATTCCTCCTCTTATAAGGATTTTTAGTATGGAGATTTTTATTCTTGTCTCCCTTATTATCCCTTCCAAGTGCATTGTGAAAATTGCTTTTAACTTAGCTTTGATTCTAGCGAATGGAAATGCGTTTTGTGATAATACATGATAACCTTATGTTTGCTTCTATCAAATGTTTGATGCAAATGGAATTAACATTGCAAATGTTATATTTCTGGCATGAGATTAAGAATAGTGGTGTGATTTTCCAGAAATCGGTTTTGTTTAAATCATTTTAAATCTCATTTTACATTTGTGGCAGACTGGTTAATAGCAACAGAAAAATACTCAGACTTGTATATACTCTGTTTGGTTGGAGTCATGATTTATTCAATTGATTTTCTAAGGTTCAATTTGAAATTAGAATGTTATTGTATAGTATACTGTTTATGCTGCAGATATGGCAAGGAACTTCTTTCAGTGGCTGAAATGATCGCTCAAAATGCATTTTTAGTTGTTGCTAGAAGTTCACTCGAACTGTATTAGCTACACTCAGTTTACCATGAATAGATGACAGAAAAAAAATTCCATTTCATATCTATGACAGAATTAGATTGCAATGTGCAGAGAAATGGGATTTAGGTTTTAGCACCATGTATAAGAAACGGTAAAAGTTATGTAAACAAAAGTTGTGTTTAGGATTTACTATAATGCTACCTGTTTGAAACCCATGTCCCCAATTTTGTATTTTTTTTAGTTTAATTGCTTTGTACCAATAGTTTTTTACACTGTTAAACATTCATATCGTAGAAGTATAATTTTTAATGTATTCGTGATAGATGATGTATCACTCAAATTCTTTGGTTCAAGGCTTCGGTAGTGGTTTGTATTAAAGAAGATTGTAAAAGAAGCTTAAAACAATCTAACTTGCAAACAAGTACAAATAGTGTGCCCCACAGAGCTGGCACTAATTTTATTTCAGTAGAGTTCAAACTTGAAAGGAAGGAGCTCAACAATACAAGTTGAGGATGAGATCAGAACTTCTTAATGAAGTCATAAATGTGATTGCTAACATCCTCAGCTGCTTCTTGGTTGTTGAAGTGAGCTATTCCTTTCTGCACAACCACTTCCTCTAAACTTGGCACATCTTTCTTGAAACCACCATCATGGATATACTCCTTCACCCCTGGAGTAGTGTATACCAAGTCCACATCACCTGTAATGAACTTCACTGGTACATCGTCGATTTGAACTCCAGTCCATGGTGCTGTGAGCTCCCAATCCCTACAATGAATTTAAGATTCTATTAATCACTACTTCTTGAGCCATAATTTTTTTTATATCACCATGATTAGTACTAAGAGGATGGGCCTTTCTAAAGCTATTAAGTTGTTTGTCTTGTAATCGATAAGACAAGTTAAAATTTGATTAGAAGGATAAGACTGCACATATTTATCGACCACACTTCTAAGAGCCTCTTACATATGACCACCCTCTTTATTTTTATAATGACCAGTCCCAAGTCTTAGTGTTTATATTTCATGTCCTATCTGAGACCAACTATTAAGACGAGTAAGTTCCTTTGGGACTAATCATGGGGAGAAGAACAAGATGGTTTTTCCATCAACGATTATATATTAAGAATAGATTGAAGTTTCAGGCTACCATGTCCTACATCAACATTAGTACTCAATAAGGACTTACAAGTTAAGATTTCTATAGTAGTCCAATGCTGGAGTGAGACCTGTCTTCTTGAATTTGTTAACATAATAAGCAAGATCTTCTTCTGAGAGCCAAGAAGGTAAGGTCTCTGGAGTATTCGGATTAAATCCAGTTCCATACTCTCCTTTTGGAAAAATTGGGGGACCAGTTTGACGCGTTGTAAGTATGTTCTTGAACAGATAATCAGTGCCAACTTCATCGAACTCAGCTTCCATCTTGCCCGGTTCCTGTCAAAGTCATTTAAGCAACAAAAAATTTAATGACCTAGCCTGAAGCAGAGCATATATGGTCAAGTCTACAAAGATCCTTTGATCTTATTTCTCCAAATCCACAGTTATATTTGGCATCAACCCCATAACAACATATGGATTCATAATCCCCCATTCATCATAACTAGCTTTCAATTTAAGAAGTTTCATCCAAAGTTGAAACCTTGGAAATCATTGTCTCTAAAATGAACAGATAAGCGTATGTTCACATTTGGATCATACACTCCGTGGAGATTTTCATGTAGATGCATTTTATCAAATCCTGTGAGAACAGACTATGGCTTTCTCACTTTTAAGACATTTTTTTCATAAAAGAATTTGAGAAAAGGAGGTATATGTTACTTAATGGGAACATAGATATGTTGTCATGTCTCACAAGCGGTCTCACATAAACATTAATGAAGTAAAACAACAACAATAATGAATTTTTAATTGACATGAAATGTCTTCATGCTTACGATACAACACATGGACCACATCCTGTTTAGTTAATGATACATAGATACTATAAGAAGGGTGACCCATTGCATGAAGCTCTCATTTAATGAGAGAGGAGGGTAGATGTATATAGTCTTACCTTCCTTCAAGTAGAGAATCTGTTTCAATGATTTGAACCAGTGAGTTCATGATTAGTATATTGTTGCCCTAAGCTCATCTATATATATAGTTAGATAGTATACTAAAAAAACATTATAAATAGTAAAGGACTAATAAATTCCCATAACCATTTCGTTTGATCCAAAACTGTAAAGACTAAGGAGCATAATATCACCTGAAATCTGCATATGTAGTAATCATCTCCATATCTAGCACGACAACCATCTACAAACCTGACTTTGGGGTTCCTTCCATTGAAGAGCCCGAAAGGGACACTAAGACAAACATAGGCTTTGATCCTATCTGGTCGGAACATACATAACCACCAACCAATAAGAGAACCCCAATCATGTGCAACAAGGAAAACCTTGTCCACGCCAAGAGAATCGATAAGTGCAACAATATCACCCACAAGGTAAAGGCAATTGTAACTAGTAACCGAAGTTGGTGCCTCTGTGTCACCATAGCCACGGAGATCAGGGGCCACGGCACGGTAACCGAGGGAGCTAAGAGAAAGAATCTGATGGCGCCATGAGTACCATAGTTCAGGGAAGCCATGCAAGAATAACACAACTGGGCCTTCTCCTTTTTCAGCAACATGCATCTTTATGCCATTAACTTCTACTGTTCTGTGCACTATGCTCTCCATCTCTTTCTTTCTCTATTCACTTTCTCACTGGAAACTCTTGAGAACCTGAAAGGGAGTTTCTTGAATATATAAAGATGGGGTATGAGGCAAAATTTGCTGGCTATTGTCTCCTTCCATGGTTTTTCTTTATTTTTTTAATACATTGGAAACCAACTTGTCTTCTTATATGCTATAATATATTTTTTTTGGATGAATAACTAATCACTTTTGAAGTGCGTGTTTACCTATCATAATAAGTATCGTTAATGAGAATCGACAATAATATCTTTTATCATCCTTAAGATCTAACAGAATCTTTCACCACTAGACTAAGACGTATGTCCTACTAAAAAATTTGTCTTAGTCTTGTGCCATAACATAGTCAACTTCTTATTGATTCTTAAATTCTTATGACAGTTGTTGTTTGTTGTGAAGAAGAACTGTATTATTTCATTTATTAATGTGGTTGACCAATAATTTGATAAATTGTATTACGTACTAGCCTTATCCCATCACTGTTCTCTCATCATCTTACATAAATACATTTTGGAATTAAATTTATAATTTAACCTATGGATTAATAATCTTATTTGAACAATTAAAATTTATTTTTTTCTATTATAACAACTTAATTGTTTTTCTTTAATCTTTTATCTAACTCTACATGCATTCATACAAACTCATTTAAAAATAAAAGGATAAATTAAAATTGTCACAATTTAATATTAGTGTATTTGGAAGATTAGGTTGTGGCTTAGCTATAAGCAATCATCTCTTTACACTTTGAGAAAAATAGAGAAATCTTCCTCATTAAAGGAGTCAAATTCAAGATGTTTAACTTTTTTACAATAATAAAAAAGTTGTTTACTAAAATAAACAAAGAGTCATATTTGAAACGTTACATAGAGGCTTTCTTATGCCGGTAGTCATACACTAATTTATTCCATATACAAATGCATTATTGCACACAAATGCTTTGATTTATAGTAATTGTTGTTGAAATATCAAATAAAGCCAACAACAAGCCAATCATCAGATTATAAGGATTTTATCTTATCTTTTACGTATCTTTCTTATTAAGTTATTCTTTATCAATAGAAAGATAAATGATTAAAAAAAAAGATAAATACAATTTTCAATAATATTCATTTAATTATAATGAAATTACAATTTTGTTGCAGAGATGGCGGTAAGTGCATCAAATAAAGGTTTAAATTTTTCATTATTTTAAAATTAAATAATTGAAAAACATTTAAATTATTCCTTTGGAGGTCCAGTACTAAGGGAATGAAGTATTTGTATGAATATTATCATGTATGTTCTAAGGGGAGGAAGTTTGAGAAGGTTAGATGAAATTAGTGTTTGATTTGATAGGGGTGATTTATTTCTGATCTGCTGTTGTTTCTTTTGAAATTCAGATTTTTCCTTATATCTTAGACATGATGACAGATTTCGTGTTATTCCTCCTCTTATAAGGATTTTCAGTATGGAGATTTTTATGCTTGTCTTGTCTCCCTTATTATCCCTTCTAAGTGCATTGTGGAAATTGCTTTTAACTTCGAAATTAGTAATGTTATTGTATAGTATATTGTTTATGCTGCAGATATGGCAAATAACTTCTTTCACTGGCTGAAGTGATCGCTCTAAATGCATTTTTTAGTTGTTGCTACAATGAAGTTCACTTATTAGATATGAAAATCAGCCATAAAGGTTCTAAAAGCATTGAAGAAAAGAAACCGAAGAAGGCAGAGGATAAAGGAAGTTCTCCCCCTAACTTAACAGTTAACACCACCTACTTAGTTTAGTTATCTCATGGGCCTTAGTTAGTTTTCTATTTTTAGGACCAGCTCCTCTTTTAGCAGTTTGTTATAGTGGTGTTAGTTATTATGGTTACTCTTAACCACTTTATTCTTATAAATAGCCTTTTCTCTATACTGTGTAACTACACTGAAATTTAATAAACAAGAGGTATTATTCAGTTCATCTTCTTTCTATTCTTTCATGAAGTCTTTCACCTTTAAGATGGAATACCATATTCTTTAACATCACTCGAACTATATTAGCTAATTACCATTAATAGATGACAGAAAAAAATTTCCATTTCATATCTATGTCAGTATTAGATAACTTGGAAAGGAACTTGTCTTCTTATCTATGTCAGTATTTTCCTTTCTTTATTTTTTTAATAAATTGGAAAGGAACTTGTCTTCTTATATGCACTAATATAATAGAGTGGTGGCTTAATAAAGATTTGTTTTTGTTTTTTGCTGAACTTTTAGATTTGGGGTAATTTGATATTCATTACTGCTCAAATAAATCCAACGTGTTTGCCGTCCCAATGTTGACTAAATTGAAATTGGAAATTGAAGTTTTATACTTTTAACCTTTTGTCTAAAACAATGGTTTTGAAGGGGAAGAGAAATGAATGAATGACTTTGGAAAGTTTTTCCTATGAGAGTTGGATAAAGAAAATAGAAAAATTTGGTAGGGTTTCTAAAGCTTTCTAAAACTTATGTCTATTTTTTAAGTTCCTCAAGTTTAGGATTTTTGTAGTAAGAAAATGTAAAACATCTCAATATTTTTTATATAATTATATATCATTGTTAATTAAACTTTTAAAATAAAAATATTCTTACACTATTACTAGTTAATTAAACAAATTATATATCATGCTTTCACACAATAAAAGTGATTATCTTCATTTTCCCTTTCATTACTCTCTTTCCTAATCACCTAATCATTTGATCTCTTTTCTTTTCTTTTGTCTCATAGCTACCAAACGTAGCCTTAGAAAAAATTAGCTAATAGAATTAAATAATGAAACACATATAATAAAATAAAAGTAAACACCAACTCACTCAATCCATATCAAGTATAGTTAAAATTACATGTCTTCATTCATGTTTCATTTTATTTAAAATGTTTTATTTAATTAAGAAATAATAAAAAGATAAATTATTATTTTTATATTATATTGTGAAGTTTAATTACCAAGATACCATAATTGGGAAGAACTGGTTTCTAAGCCAATAATGTTTCTGGGATATGAATAAAACATATATCTTAAGTAATTGTATGTGATACTATAATTGGGAAGAATCTATATATTAATGGAAGGGGCCAACATAATTAACAAAATAGTTATCTCCTATAATTGACATTTGATATTTATCGGGTATATTTATATTAATATATTTTTATTTGTTTAAAAAAATATAAAACAAAAATGTGTATAATAATAAAATAATGTGGAAGAGACGTTGCATTTATTGCAACTTTCTCTTCTCTCCACATTTTGTACACATTTTTTTATATGTCCCTTCATTACTTTCTCTTCTATCTAGATTCTATGCATAATTTTCAAACCTGTCCACTCATTTACATATTAAATACATATTTTTTCCACTTTCAAGGCTACGTTTGATTCAAAACAATCCCAATTTAAAACTCACACTACTCATCTCTCTTCAAAGTCTTCTCTCAAATCTTGATCTCACTTTCACTCTTATACTCACCTGAAACTCATACTTAAGGTAATTAATGGTATTGCTTAGAAGGTTAATAAATAATTGTCACCATTTTGTTGGACCATGAAACCTTTTCATTTGTTTACTTTGTTTCGTCCATTTTCTTTGTCATCTATTAGTAAATAAGTCATTTTTACTGGGTTACGAAGTTTGAAAAAATGATTACCATTTTGTTATAACCATGGAATCTTTCATTTGTTAATTGGGTTTCCATTTTTTTTATTTTTAAAAATGACTTCTTTATTGAGTTTCCCTTTTCTTTTCATTTATTTGTAAAAAATTACTTCAAATTATAGATCATATTTATCTTTTCTGGATTTCCTTTTTCCATTTATTTTAAAAAATGACTTATATCCATGTATTAACTTGCTCTTTACTTGGTTTCCATTTTCTGCTTAAAGTTTTGCCCTTTAAAGTAAGTCTTTTACCACACTTTGTAGGTGTTGTCCTTCTTGGATTTTTACTAAATAATGTAAAAATTCACACTTATTACCTATTTAAGTATAAATTTAGTATTATTTGTTAATTTATTTGTAGTCTTAACATAAAATTTTACAAATTCATATGATATACCGTAGAAGAGCAATCTAAACTATTTCATACTATCATCCAAATTGTAAATAATCAACAAGATCATATGTTTTTCTTATATGGTTATAGAGGAATTGGTAAAATCCATAAAAGTATAACTAATATATGCATCGATATCTCAAAATCAAATTGTACTAATTGTTGTTTCTAGTGGTATAACTTCTTTATTATTGTCTGTCAAGATAGACCACAATGCGGAAGAACAAGATTGAATCAATTGAGAACAAAAGAGAAGCAAGTAAAGGATAAAGAAAATAACACACAAGATTTAACGTGGAAAACCCCTCAGTGTGAGAGGAAAAAAACCACGGGCGATCAAGAGCAAAATTCCACTATGTAAAAAAGAAGAGTACAAGAAATCCTCTTATAATGATGAGGACAAATGACAATATTTTTCTCACAAATACTCTCTCAAATGGAACAAGAATTCTCACCAAGAATGCACTCACAATATATGTGTAAATGAAAGAGATGTTGTGTGTTGTGAAGATGATTTTGAAGCTCTCTATATGTGTCCTTTTATAGGCAAGCAAAGTCTTGGTATCTTGGATATGAAGCATTGGATGCTTGGAAACAAAGCCATAAAAGTGACACAAAATGTCTTTAGAGAGAGCCATAAAATAGTCATAAAATTCTTTTAAGGCATAGAAATGAGAGACATCTAACAATATCTAACAGGAAGCAAACAAGGATGAGTTCTTGACAAGTTTCAAAACTCAAATTACAAAACGGGTTCACAAAATGATAGGAGTCACTTTAAAACATAAATGCTTGTGCTTTCACAACACTTCATTTTCAGAAGGATGTTAAAGATAAAGATAAGATTGATAAGTTGCCAAGGTAAGCACGTGTGAAGTTCTCTCAATATGGGAGCTCAATCAGCATAAAAAAGAGTGAATTTGAATTTAATTCAATATGGGTTATTTGTGGCTTCTCAAACTATTTCTAAAATGCATTAACCATTTTGCATGAGGTGATTCCATTCAAGCTATTGAGACTGCGTCTTACACAGAAGCTAAGAATTTAACCTCATATTGGATACTATTCCTATTAATATACCTCTTTGAATATGCTTTCATGAGGCGTCTTCTACGGTTCAACTTTTGGCTTTATATCAATCTCATGACCATTTTTCATGGTGGAGCGTGTTTCACCCATTCAAGCTATTGGTGCTGATATGTTTGATAAGCCATTTCCCAACTCTCCCACTGTCTATGACCGACTCTATAGCCATGAGACGAAAAGCGAGCGCCACTAAGAGGTAACCTAGCCCAGGTTGTATGTAAATGTCCTTTCTTGTTGAGTGCATGTTTCTTATTAGTCGTTGACTGAGTGAGCTTGTTAATTTGGTTTACTATGTCTATGTGCCATTAATAAGAGATATGTTATTCTTAATATGTTGTTTGTAATATCAAGTTTAAGTCAGATCTCGTGACAATTATATATTTATACCGAATATATTTTAAATAAAAAACGTTGTGACCATTCTTTTGATAAAATCCTATATCTACATTAATGAACCATCATCAGTCTTGAGAACGATAAATTTTTAACTATATTTCAATTTTTTTTTTTGAAATTTGATGTGGTGTGGACATTAGTTTATGTTGTTTCATCTATCTTGAAAATATGACAAATTTTTAACTATATTTCAAATATATTTGAGATTTGATGCGGTATAGCCATTAGTTTCTGCTGCTTCATTTATCATGCAGATGACAAATGTTTAACTATATTTCAAATATCTCTACGAGATTTAGTGCCGTATAGACATTAGTTTATGCTACTTCATCTATCTTGCTATTTCAATATTTCAAATATCTCTTTGAGATTTGATGCGGTGCAGACATTAATTTCTGCTGCTTCATCTATTCCGAAGAAGAAATTTTTTTAACTATATTTGAAATATCTGTTTGAGATTTGATGCGGTGCGAACATTAGCTTCTGCTGTGTAATCTATCTTGAAGATGATTTTTTTTAACTATATTTCAAATATCACTTTGATATTTGATGCGGTCGAGACGATCTTGAAGCACTACGCTAGAATTGGTATTTAACAACACTCATTCAACATCGCTTATGTGTTGAACACGGTTAAATGTAAGGCGTGAGAGAATTAACAATGCTTCTTTAAGCAAGCGCTGTTAAAGGTGTTATCTTTAACAACGATTATTGAAGAAAGCGCTGTTAAAGACCATGCTTCATATATTTAACAACATTTTTTCAATAAGCATTGTTAAAGGTGTTATCTTTAACAGCGCTTATTGAAGAAAGTGATGTTAAAAGTGTTATCTTTAACATCACTTATTTTAGAAAGTGTTGTTAGGGATACGTAGAAGCAAGATAACCTCTTGTCAGACACAAAAATAAAAAATAAAAAATTTTGATTAATTTGTAAGGATCTAAAAATAAAAAATAAAGCATTTTGCTTTAGTTATTGAATTTCAACGCCGTAGGGATAATTTATATTCTCTCCAATGAGCTAAACGTCCTAGAGATAATTTTTTATTCCCTTCGATGGGCTAAATGCCCTAGGGATTATCTTTCATTCCATTAGATAGGCTAATAGCTCTAGGGAAAATTTTCAAACCCTTTGATGGGCTAAAAGCTCTGTGGATCATTTTCATTACCTCTAATGAGCTAAACACCATAAGGATAATTTTTTTTTCCCTTCAATGGGCTAAGCGCCCTAGGGATAAATTGTTCATCAGCCTGATAAGCTCGGAGTTGTGTCGTTTAACTTCGAGGTTGCCTTAATAAAATAATATATGTCAAATCCATCATGACATTTTATTATATTGTAAGTGAGACTATATTACCCCAAAATAGGGTCTACCAGACCCTAGGGATATAGAAAATTCATTGACATCATTCTGATACATATCATGAATCCATTCATACATGCTTTCATTCCAAAATTACATAATTCATACCTTCATCAAAATATACATCATTCAAACATTCATAAAAAATAAAAAAAACCATCATTTATACATTCATCATCCATCACACAAAAAAAAATCATCATTCCGACATTAAAAAAATCAATCAAACATTCACTCATTCATCCAATCATACGAAAAATATATCACTTATTCATGCATTACTTGGTTGATTTCTCTGTGCATTCTTCTTCTACCTTATTCTTGTGATTTTATTATTGGTTGACTTATGCATCAATAATCCGTTGTACAAAGTAGAAGAATCAGTCATTTCTCCCAACAACTAATTCAATCCCTCCTTAGTTGCCATGTAATTCTTAAAATTGGCACCAAACCTTATTTTGAGTAAATTATCCTACTTTTGTATGGTCTCAAGATCATTTTTGGGAGAATGTTCCAACATCTATCGCCCTTCAAGCTTCGTTGGAGAATGCTAAGATTTCTCGAAAATCACGATGAGAATCTTTACAGAATCTCAAGAGCTGAACATTTGGAATATGATTGAGGAAGGACCTTATGAACCTTTCACTATTGTTAATAGTGTAATGGAAGTAAATCCAAAATACTCGTGGAATGATGAAGATAAGAAGACAGTGCAATATGATCTCAAAGCCAAGAACAACCTCACTTCAGCCCTTGGTATTGACGAATTCTATAGACTGTCATTCTGCAAATCTGCTAAGTTAATGCGGGATAGTCTACAGACCACTCATGAAGGAACGAAGGACGTAAAAAGGTCGAGACTCAATACTCTATCCCAGGAATATGAAATTTTTCGCATGAAATTTGGAGAGAAGATATTAGATCTCCAAAAGAGATTTACTCACCTTACAAATCATAGAATTGCACTTGGTAAGGTATTGTCAAGTCGTGACATGAACTTAAAAGTTCTAATATCACTTACAAGACAATGGAAACCCAAAGTAACAACCATTTGAGAAAAGAAAAGTTTATTTAAGATGTTGTTGGCTGCCCTCTTTGGAAAGTTGCAATAACACGAGTTGGAATTAAGCCAACTCGAACAACGTGATGAAAAAAAGAAGAGAAAGAATATTTCTCTTAAAGCAAAAGTTGAGGTGTATGAATCCTCAGCAGATGATTTATAAAAGGAGGACATGGAAGATATGAGTGTGCTAGTGGAGAAGTTCAGCAAGTTTCTTAAAAGAAACAAAAGTGGTAAGGCTGGACAACCAAGAAGATTCACCTAGAGCAATGAAGTTTCCACCTCAAAACAAAACTATAATTGTTTTGAACGTGGGAAATTTGGTCACATGAAGATGGACTATCCTACACTTAAAAATAATCCTTTCAAGGCAAAACAAGAAAAGAAGACTCGTAGACAGGCTTAATTGCATAGGAAGATAATGACTCAAATTCCACTTTAGAATTAGAAAAAGAAGAGCAGGATCATCTCTCTCTCTAAAGTCGTCTCATCATGCTGATGATGAGGAGGTAAGTGAAACCGAACCTTTAGATATGCCATCATTTTCTGAATTACAAAATGGTTTTAATGAACTGCATAGTGAATATGTCAAACTCAGCAAAATATGTTTTAAACAAAAGAATGAGATTGACGCATTCCGAGATAAACCTTCTTCTTCTTGTCAAAATTGGATGACATGGTTAAAGAGCAAAGACACTCCACAGATCGTAGAGGTTTAAGTTTCTCCAAACCTTCTTCCTAAAATAAAAAAGGTGTCTACAAAAATATTTTTTCAAAAACCAAGTATTCATACTCATCATGTTTCTAAATCTAAAACTGGGATACAAAAGCATCAATCCATCTGCACTTACTATAAAAAATATGGGTATACACATAATACATGCATGATTAGAAAAATTGGTGTACCCCTAGGATATGTTCAATGGGTAGAGAAAGGTGTTAACCCTGTAGGATCCAAACTGAATTGTGTACCTAATATTACATAACCTTTTTTGTAGGAATATTTGGGAGCCACCAGTGATTTATGGTACTTGGATAGTGGCTGCTCAAAACATATGATAGGCGACAAAGGAAAGTTATTTGTCCTCACTCCAAGGGACAAAAGCTACGTCACATGGTGACAACAATAAAGAAGGAATTTTTGAAGTTGGTAGAGTCAGGAAGCCACCTTCTAGTATAATAGAAGGAGTATTATATGATGAGGGACTCACAACTTACTCAATATAAGTCAACATTGTGACAAAGAGTTCCATGTGGGGTTCTACCCAGACAAATGCGTCATTGATAGTAAGGTATTCAAAAACTCTAAAATTTATGTTAAGAGGCCAGAGGTAGAACAACACATTCTAAATTCAAAATACATGTATCAAGTCTTGAGAGTCTGTTTGCAACATTCATCAAGGTTTTGTATTTGTTGACTTATTGAAACAAACAAAACTAATTATATGGGATGAAACTCTAACAATGCATAAGTTTTGTTTTGAGGCACTTGATAGAAAATACTGATACATGACAATGATGGTAAACCACTAAAGACAACAATAAATGTGATCTATATACATCTATTAGTAAATAAGTCATTTTTACTCGGTTACGAAGTTTGAAAAAATGATTACCATTTTGTTATAACCATGGAACCCTTCATTTGTTAATTGATTTCCATTTTTTTATTTTTTAAAATGACTTATTTATTGGGTTTCCATTTTCTTTTTCATTTATTTGTATAAATTACTTCAAATTATGGATCATATTTATCTTTTCTGCATTTCCTTTTTCCATTTATTTTTAAAAATGACTTATATCCATAGATTAACTTGCTCTTTACTTGGTTTCCATTTTCTGCGTAAGGTTTTACCCTTTACAGTATGTCTATTACCACACTTTGCAGGTGTTGTCCTTCTTGGATTTTTACTAAAAAAATGTGAAAATTCACACTTATTACCTATCTAAGTATAAAGTTAGTATTATTTGTTAATCTATATGTAGTCTTAACATAAAATTTTACAAATTCATATGATATACTGTAGAAGAGCAATCTAAACCATTTCATACTATCATCCAAATTGTAAATCATCAACAAGATCATATATTTTTCTTATATGGTTATAGAGGAATTGGTAAAATCCATAAAAGTAGAACTCTAACATATGCATTGAGATCACAAAACCAGATTGTACTAATTGTTGCTTCTAGTGGTATAACTTCTTTATTATTGCCAGGGGTAGAACAACACATTCAAAATACATGTATCAAGTCTTGAGAGTTTGTTTGCAACATTCATCAAGGTTTTGTATTTGCTGACTTATTGAAACAAACAAAGCTAATTATATGGGATGAAACTCTAACAATGCCTAAGTTTGTTTTGAGGCACTTGATAGAAAATATTGATACATGACAAAGATGGTAAACCATTAAAGACAATAACAAATGTGATCTATATACATCTATTAGTAAATAAGTCATTTTTACTCGGTTACGAAGTGTGAAAAAAATGATTACCATTTTATTATAACCATGAAACCTTTCATTTGTTAATTGGTTTCCATTTTTTATTTCTAAAAATGACTTCTTTATTGAGTTTCCCATTCCGACTGTGGATGAATTACTTGATGAATTGTTTGGTGCTAATTACTTCTCTAAGCTGGATCTCCGCTCTAGATATCATCAGATTTTGGTCAGGTCTAAGGATCGTTTTAAAACAGCTTTTCGCACTCATCAAAGATTGTATGAATGGATTGTAATGTCATTCGGTTTGTCTAATGCTCCTGCATCATTTCATAGCCTAATGAATACTGATTTCAAAGATCAACTTAGAAAATCAGTATTGGTGTTTTTCGATGATATACTGGTTTACAGTCCCTCTTGGGAATCCCACCTTGAACATTTAACAGTGGTTCTTACCTTGCTAAGACATCATTCCTTATTTGCTAAATTGTCTAAGTGTTGCTTTGGGTTGACAAAGGTTGATTACTTGGGTCACACAATTTCCAGCCATGGTGTCGAAATGGATGAGCCCAAAATAAAAGCGGTTTTGGATTGGCCTATTCCATCTAATATTAAACAATTACGTGGTTTTCTTGGGTTATTCGGTTACTACCGTCGCTTCATTAAGGGATATGCTTCTATTGATGCACCATTGACATCACTTTTGAAAAAAGATGTCTTCCAATGGAGTAATGCAGCCATAATTGCTTTCAATCAACTCGAGACAACCATTACATTCGCGCTAGTTCTAGCCCTTCCAGATTTTACTCATCAATTTATTCTCGAAACGGATGCTTCGGGTTATAGTATTGTTGTACTTAGCCAAGCTAAACACCCAATTGCTTACTTTTCTAAGAAACTGTCCACACAGATGCAGAAACAGTCTGCTTATGTGCGTGAACTCTATGCTATTACCGATGCTATGGCCAAATTTCGACACTACCTTATTGGTCACAAGTTAACAATCAAGACGAATCAAAAGAGTTTGAAAGCTTTGATGAATCAAACCATTCAAACACCGGAACAACAACATTGGTTGCACAAATTTCTCGGGTATGATTTTACTATTGAGTATAAACCGGGATGTGAAAACCTTGCTGCAAATACCTTGTCCCGTTCGAGTTTCATGGCTCTATCTAACCCTCATGTTGTTGTCTTAACTTCAATTACTGGTGCTATAAATAGTGACCCTCATTTGGCTCATATCTAGAATCAATGTCTCTTGGGGAATTGCCCAAATCCTAATTATCAAGTTCGTCATAACTTGTTGTTTTGGAATTCTAGATTGGTCATCCCTAATGATAGACATATCATAGAATTGTTACTCCATGAGTTCCATGTTTCACCTCTTGGTGGACACGCGGGCATCAGCCGTACCAAGGCTAGATTAGCTTCCCAATTATATTGGCCAACAATGAACTATGACATCAAGGATTTTGTATCCCACTGTTTGGTTTGTCAACAAGCTAAAGCCTTCACTGCACGCCCCGCAGGCCTTCTGCAACCTCTTCCCATTCCGGCCCAAATATGGGAAGATATCTCCGTGGATTTTATCACCAGGTTGCCTAATTCAAATGCTTACTCGGCTATTCTAGTTGTTGTTGATTGTTTATCCAAGTATAGTCATTTTACTGCTCTAAAAAATGATTACACTGCTGTCAAAGTTGCTGAAATTTTTATATACACTATCGTGAAGCTCCATGGGTTTCCTAAGTCAATTGTATCGGATAGAGACAAGGTTTTTGCTAGCCAATTTTGGCAACAACTTTTCAAGCTAAGTGGTACTACTCTAACCATGAGTACAACATATCATCCACAAACAGACGGACAATCTGAAGCGGTTAACAAATGCTTGGAGATGTACTTACGCTGCTTCACGAGCCAAAATCTGAAGGCTTGGTCCAAATTGCTCCCTTGGGCAGAACTTTGGTATAACACTGCTTTTCACAACAGCATCGGTATGTCTCCATTCAAGGCAATATACGGCAGATATCCTCCTATGTTAATCAAATTTGACAGCAATCCATTAGATCCCCCTTCACTCCAAACCTTACTACAAGAACGTGATACGGTCTTGGCCTTTCTCAAAGTGAATCTGACCAAGGCTCAGCAAACCATGAAGAAATTTGCCGACTGCAAAAGAAGGTTTTTGGAATTCCAAGTGGGTGATTATGTATTGGTTAAGCTTCAACCATACCGTCAACATTCCATTGCCTTGCACCGGAATCAAAAACTGGGATTGCGCTATTTTGGTCCTTTTCAAGTGCTTGAAAGAATTGGTCTTGTAGCCTATAAGTTGCTGTTACCCCCGACAGCGAAGATTCACCCAATTTTTCATGTGTCGGCATTGAAACCTTGCAAGGGTGAGCACAATGTCCAGTATATGCCCTTACCTTTAACCACTAATGACCTAGGTCCTATCTTGCTGCCTCAAACTATCTGTCAGGCCCGTGTCATTCTCAAATAGCAACAATCAGTCCCACAAGTGCTGGTACAGTGGGAGGGCCTGCCTCGGTCAGCTGCAACATGGGAAAATTGGTCTGAATTTCAGGACAATTACCCAAACCTTAACCTTGAGGACAAGGTTAATTTTAATGGAGGAGGTAATGTTATGATTGAAATTCATCATGAGGGCACAAAGGACAAAATAAATAAATTAGAGCCAAATATTACAAGTGGACAGGTGGCATGTGATCCTCAGATGGTGCATGTGAGGAGAAGCACAAGAGAGAGAAAGGCTAACAGAAAATATTTCTCTGCAGTAGCTTAAAAAGGGAGCAACAAAGAGAATATTGGGGGAAAAAGTTTTGTAATCAATTCTCCCTTCCTCTGTTATCTGGTGGCTGAGTAGTACTCGCCATTTCCCTTATCCTTCGTTCCCTTTTGTTAATTTCCTCCAAATGGCAATTTGTTGTACTTGTTAATTTTCTATAGTGACAATCCTAAATTGTACCCTCCTACATATACAATTTAGTGAAATATTTCCAGTACCTATTTGTGCTTTGTTGAGTATAAATTCTGACCTTAACAAAATCCAATGAGGCCTTATATGACCATACATACATATTTTTAGTATACACATTGAGTTATTAGTGTGAGTTCTATACATGCATATATTACATTATTGGCAACGTAAATAACATAAAAACCTCAAAAATAGAAATTGTAATCTAGAAAAATTATAGCATTTACTCATATTCATTATTTTAATTTTGTTGATTTATTTTGTTGGTTGAATTAATATTTTTAATATAATATTAATTGAATTTACTTCTCTGCATGAATAAAGTAATTTACATGATTGCATGTAAATATATGATTTTCTATGATCTGGTAATTGGGAATGATAAGGATGCAGATAATATAGCATTATTATTATTTACTAGCTTTTATTGTCTTGAGTCAGATGTTTGAATAAAATTTAAAACATTTACAGTATTTTTTTAAAGAAACAAATATAGAAAACATCCTTACCGAAAAAATCTATTGAGAAAAACTGGAATAATGTTAATATAGATCTATATCATAATGGTGTCAATCATTAAATTTTATAACATGTATTTTTTAGTTGAATATTACCTTTTTAATGTAAAAAATAAATTATTGCACATGAATTTCATTGACCTTAACAAGTAGTTCATCCTTGTATAATGATTTAAGTTATAGGTAATATTATAAAGATATCAATTAGAAGGAAGAAAAAAAAGCTTTTTGGAAAAATGGTGATTCTCGAAATGGTTGTCTATTTTATTTTTTTATTTAACAGTTCAATTCCTAAAAATCAGTTTTCCTAAATGAATATTGTGAATTTTAAAGATTAACACTTCAATTGTTTAGCTTATAAAAATAATTTTATGTTGTAGTTACAATTGTATTTGCTTCCTCATCATGTTTGGTTTATTATTAAGGGATTCAATTATTCAACTGCCCTTTCTCATCTATACTTCTATACTATTAACAAAGGGAAAACACAAAATAACCACCCATCATGGTGTAATTTGTGTTTTCCTATTTTGCCCTTAATATCATTTTATTTTTACCAAAAAACCATATAATATTATTTTCTTATTTTATCCTTATTATCTTCTTATTTCAGCCATACATTTAGCGCAAAAAATTATATTTGAATTTATAAAATACAAACTATACATTACAAACGACGATAGGAAAGCGGGTTGACAAGCACGGCAGTACATGTCAACACGCTAGTAATAATAAGCACACAAAAATAGTCTAAATTGTTGAATGGCGCGAAACCGTTTTATGAAATGGTGCAGAAATTTGTTTTCTGAATTGGGGTATGAAGGAGAACATGACACAACTTGGCTTACATAAAATTTGAAAGTTGTTATTATATCTAGGTTAGGAATGAATCGAACCAATTCGGTATTGTTTGAAACTCAATTCATTAGTTAACTCAATAAACTTGGTTCGTGAACTAAACAAGTTGAACTTCAGCTAAAAATTGAACTCGTTAAATAAATGAGACAAACTTGAGTTGAATATAGTTCGACTCGTTAGGTTCATGAGGTGACTCGATATATATATATAAATAAATTATTTTTTATGTTTATTATGACCTAAATATTATTCTTTATATTTATTGTTATTATATGTATAAATAAGATTATGATTATATATATAAAACCTTTTATAGTATTTTTTTTAAAATTAAATTAGTTATTTGAGTTGTCTAAATGAATCATTCGAACTGAACCGAACAGTTCGCGAACTTTAACCGAACCGAACTCGAGCTAAAAAAATAACTCGTATCGAACTCGGGTAGAGTTTCGAGCTGAACCAATCCTTATCGAGCTGAACCAAGTTGAACTCTGGTTCAAATCGGTTCAGCTCGTTTCCAGCCCTAGTTATATCTATCATGCTAAATTGCTAGTTTATATAAATACCCTTGAAAGAACGATTATCTTTCCTATCTATTTGTACCAAATAATATTTATATTGGATAATATTTAATATGTATGTGTGATCAAGAAAATAGTTAAATTTGACATATTGATCAATATGGATGTTAATGAGACTGGGTAGGTACGAGTAACTCATATCTTTATTCGCATTATTTGTAGGTAATGTATATCTACGAGTACGTAACAGATTTTTTATTTGAATTATATATTTATTTATTTTTTAATAAAATATATATAAAAATAAATATTATATGAATAATATAATATATATGGTAAATTTATAATTATAATACAATTATTAAAATTTATTATAAAATAATAATAAATTAGACAATATATAATCTTAAAATACAATTAAAATTTTATAATATATATATATAAAATATTTAATTTATAAATAAATTTAAAAATATACATGTACTTATGAGTATCATAATATTTGTTCTCACTTATAAACTATTATTATGGATACTTATTAGATATTCACTAATAAAATACTTTTGATACCCTAATCAATAAGGGATGCAAGAATGACCAAAATGCTAAAATGTAATACAATCATTTTATATATTTAGTAATGTACTAAAATTCATGCGCACCAATGAGAACCGTTAATATGTGGTCGGAATCTAATGAGTGAATGATTTTTAACTTACTGTCACCAGCAAAATCATTTTAATGTCTTACTCATATCATCCTATTACTCAATATTCGGTTTTAATTATTTACTTTATACTAAATTATACAACTTGAATAACATAAAGTCGTTTGATTTCTCAAATCCTCCATGGAAGGAATGACATTTAAATTAACATTTTATTGTGCACCCAGTCCTAGTCATTGCCAATGCGTTTACTAGAAAAAACCCGCTGTAAACTCCAACTATGCATCATAATTTACTGTATATAAGACATTGTTTGTGACAAGTATAATTTCAACAACACTTTACTTCCTCAGTTTTTTTTTCTTTTCTGGTAATAACGATGACTAGAAAGAAGGTGAAACTTGCATTCATACTCAATGATTCTGCAAGGAAGGCAACATACAAGAAAAGGAAGAAGGGTTTGTTAAAGAAGGTGGATGAACTTAGCACCCTTTGTGGCATTGAAGCTTGTGCTATAGTATATAGCCCTTATGAGCAGCAACCAGAGGTTTGGCCATCCCCATGGGGGGTCCAAAGGGTGCTTTCCAAGTTCAGGAACATGCCAGAATTGGAGCAAAGCAAGAAGATGGTGAACCAAGAGATTTTCCTTAAACAAAGGATTCTGAAGGCTAAAGAGCAAGTAAAGAAACTGAGGAAAGAAAACCGGGAGAAGGAGATGACTCAACTCATGTTTCAATGTCTTAGTGCTGGTAAGATACTACACAATAACTTGAACATGATTGATTTGAACGATCTTGCCTGGTTGATTGACCAGAACTTGAAGGACATCGGCCGAAGGATGGAAACACTGGAAAAAAATGGTCAGGTGACTCAAAGCCAGTCTCATATGGCAGCACCACCACCACCACAACAACAACCACCAGCACTGCCAAGTAGGGTGGCGAAGAACGAAGAAATGACATTGATGGATCACGGCCATGGGCTGGAGATGAATGCTGAAACCGTGCCAAGGCAGTGGTTCATGGACATGATGAATGGTAATGGTAATGGGAATGAGACAATGCCATTTGGAGAAACCAATCTTCAGAATGGCTTTTGGCCTAACCCATTACTACCTTGAAAATTTTGTCATGGATTGCCTCATTATAGGGGTTTGTCTCTATTCAGATGCCTGAGATTTGTTTTTCTTATTTATCTTCAGTCTGTGTGAATGTGAAGACATGATACTACAGTATTCTCTTCACATCTGTATCTTTATCTCAAGTTGTGATTGTTGTCTGTTTAAGAAAGTTCACTTTCAAAAATGTACTGGTTATTTGAATAAACAAAGTTTATTGGTGTGGCCTTCAACAGTATTGCATGCACAAAACTACAATTACAAAAAAATAGTCACAAAATCACAATCAAACCAATTTGTATAATTTGTTTTCAAACAAATTTGTGTTCCAAACCAATTAGAGGGCTTAGAATTTTGAATTCTGTCAACAAAAAAATGTGTAACAATTTAAAGCAAGCTACAATAAAACAACAGGCTTAACTTATAATCCCATGCTTGTATAACTTGTCACTGCCTTCAACTGGTGATTGACTTAATGCTGGTTTCCTTCTGAGCTGCTCTGCTGCATCAGATTTTATCACAGCACCCGCGTTCCAATACCAAGGTTGAAGATATGCTGAATCAACCAATGAGGATGATGAAGATGGATAGAGTATTACTGAACCCAAATCTCTACTTCCATGCCTTGCCTCCTTTAATCTTGTTCTCACTAACAAGCCTCCTAAGTCTTGTTTTTTCATTTCTGATACACTTTTCAGTATTGAAATGCAGAGGAGAAGCATCAGTACTGCATCTTCTTTGGGCAATACTTCAACAACCAATAGCCTCCAGTTTAGAAGGGCTGTCGCTTTTCCATCTGGGTCATCTTCCGTGCAACGGATTAGTGTCAGAAAACCCTCTTCATCTCCCTCTTCCCTGATCTCTTTCTCCTTTAACTCAGATTTTGTTTCTTCACTTTTGCACTTTGTTGTTTTCTTTACTTGATACTGCATTTGTCTCCCTTTCAATAACTTTACCTGCAATTGATGGGCACAAATTCGGCCAACTTAAGAAGCAAAATTCACACTTAATTTCACGATAATAATTAAGAGACGTCTCTACTCTACCGTTGATTCCGGAGACGTTTGGTTTCTCAAACTAAAGGTAAGGCCTGACACTGATAGTGATGACTCCCATTGTATAATCAGTTCATATCCTGTTGAAAAGTCCCATGTAGCTTTCCATTGGTCTGCTGATTCCTTTGGTGTTGCAGTGGCTACCAACTTCTCTGTAATAGACAGACACAGAAACGATAAATATTTGAGACTAGCTCCAACAAATGGTTAGAAGCAGAAATATCATGTAGCATTTTGATTGGTTGTCAAGCAAGGAGTCGAGGAAACATGTTGTGTACAAAATATGTCAGCAACAATGGGATAACACATGTATTTCCCGTTGTTATTTTTTAAATGCATGTATACAAAGAAGATAAAAGTGAGAGATAGAGATAAATAAATATAATGTCAAAATACTATGTTCAAATAACATAACTCGTGCAAAAATGGTGAGTGGAGACAGGAAGAGATGCGGTTATGGTATTTAATTTTCGTGCGTCAACCAAATAAATCAGAACACCTAATCTAGCTAAACTATAAAATGTAACCAACTTATTGGTGGCTTCTCTACCTTTAACATGTAATAAAAGGAATTTTATTCATACTTGAAACTACTTTGCTTCTGATATATTTTGAATCTGGACTAATATGAAAGTTTAGTTTATAAAATTCTTCACACTAATGGTGTTCCTACTTCTTAGTTTCCATGTGTACATAAGGTGTCTGTAAGGGAAACTGTGACAAACACATTTACCGTGATTTAATTAATGTAAGATATAGATAAAACATACCAGGGGCTCTACCAATGGAACCAGCAACATAAGACCAAGACCCTTCACGTATCTCAACAATTCTATCCTCCCACTTTACAGCCAAAGGAGTTTCACCTCCTCTTCTCCAAAATCCTCCTCCAACCCTTTAATTCAAACATTTGCATGTAAGTAAGCAAAAAATGCATCACAGTATTCACTCTACCAACAATGTCTCAATTCCTAGGTAGATTTCTAAAAGATTACCTCATTCTGATAACAAAACACACTCTCCCTGCATGATCAAGAACTGTGCGAGACAACCATCGCCCTTCTTGTGGACGATAATTATTCATCTTCAGAATCACATCAGATATCATCGCCCCAGAATCATCTGTGACTCGATCCGGTACACATTTCAAAAAGTATGGTGCTTGAGCTGGTGGAGTTATTGACATAACAACATTCACTTGTTGACTAACTTCCTTTTCCAAAGTTAGAGAACCTGCTCTCAATAGATCATTCCAGCGAAATGTTACCGAGTCTTGCAGACTACTTCCTTTTAAACAGGTACTACCGCCATGACGACGATACTCAATGATAACTCCCTTAGTCCCAAACTCACAGTAAAGATGCCAAGCTTTTTTCCAAGAATCAAAGGGGAAATTGGAGAAGGCGTTATCTAGCTTTAGCTCACTATGACACCTTAATATCCGGAGGCGTAGGAAATCACGATTTATATCCTTCTGTGATGCCTTTATCCTTGGTTTAACCCTCACGAATACACAGGCCTGTATTGTAAAATTTATGTTCACTTCACTCTTTTGCAATACTCAGATTTCTATGCTGTTCAGAAGATATATTGTTTGGAAAAGGTTATCTATTGTTGCAAAGCCACCCGCCACATATACACTATATCAGATATGAGCTTTGGCTAGCTTCCTTATATAGATAAGAAAATATAACAAACAATTGAAAGGAGTGCTAAAGTCTAAACTTTAAAGAACATTTATTTCGGATTTTACTCTAAAGTCTAAACACTACATGATTTTACTCTTTTTAGATTTTACAACCAGATTGGTGATGGACTCTCCTAACACTGAGCATGCAAATTACTTAAGGTCATTTACAGTAAAGAGAAAAAAGGAAATAGCAATCCCACTATACAACACACTAGAAACCATAAAAGGAAAGTCAACAATAGCAACCGAGAGAGCTCAAAATTGACCTCAAGTAAAAATCTTGGAAGCATGGACCTGTATTTTGTATTAACATCTGTGTCTGATCCCTCCCAACTTACAAGAGACTTGATTGAGATAGCCCCTTCCAATGACAAAGCCACGTCTCCGCCAGCTTTCTCGTATGGCTGATTGAAAGCCATGTCCCACAAATTCTTGGTTTCTTCAACCTCCTTTTCGTTCACGGTTTTTGAAAGAGTTGCCACCACCTTGTGAAAATCACTGTCTAAGGCTAATGCTTTCAAATCTTCCAGATACACTGTTGGATAGCTCTACTCCAACAAACAAATTGAGAGCAATATAATGAAGAGTCAGAAAAGGGGAGCTGATAGCATGAAGAAAGACTCAGCTTGTATATCAGGTTGGGGAAATAATAAAAGAGTGATGTTTTGTCTACAACCACTTTTGTTGTCCCTTTGGATGTTATGATGTTTCATGACAGATAAGAGAAAGTTGTCAAATTTAGTAGGAGAAATAACATTATTGTCAATAAAAGTTGATGGGCAACACAGTAAAAAAGATATCATCAAGTGCATAAGCATTTAGTTGGAGAAAGAAATGGAAATTAGTGAACACATCCACTTAGAAAAGGTAATAACATTAAAGTGAAACACAGAAACAACAACCTGGTGGGTGAGCCAGATTAACAAAATGTCAGAGGTAGGAACCAAACGTGTAGAGGACTGATGACCAAACCTCTGCAGCATATACAAGAATCTCTTATATCTCTTTCTAGCAGCTACCAAGTACACCACCTCCGACCTATACCCCTCTCCAAACATTGAACACAACAACCTTCGCTTCTCTTCGACCGCTTCCACTTCCTTAAAAACAACATCCTCCTTCCTGGGACCATTCTCCTCCGAATCCCAACTCGCTTCGTTCTCAAATGGCTGGCTTGGGTACTCAGTGCTCCATATTTCTCTGCATCTCATCAATGCATATTCTCTATTCTCTTCATCAAATATAGCTGCTCTACCAATCACTTTCGAAAATCTCCTCTCACAGTATTCCAAGTAACTTACCTTAATTATTAAAAAAATAATCAGATATACCAGATTATATATGTAATCTTATCATATAGGACTTAAGCGTCTGTTTTTCTAAACCTTCCCATAAACTCTCTTTAAAGTATTCCAATAAGATTATTAAAGACCTTATAGAAGTTCCTAAGCTTTATTGAATAGAGAGTCACATGTTCTATTCCAAACTTTGTAACACCGCATATAATCTTTGTTTCTTATTGGTCAGAAAAGTAAAATATGAATTAAATATAGAAGTGTTACTTACAGGGTTCAAAGTGTGACAGAACCAAACCCATTCAACATCAAAGGGAGGAAGAATCATGGGAGGAGCAGAACCCGGCACCGTCAGATTAGAAATCAACGGCATCCACAGATCATGGTACCTGCAAAAAACGGAACACTATGTCAAGATTAAATCTCCACCGTCAAATGAGAATACCAATAATAGAAGCTTTTTTCTAAAGCGTTGACTTGACCTTCGTATGGCTTCAACCAGAATGGCTCTATGATGGAGCCACACAGAATCCGCCACGTTTCTCAAGAACTCGATATTTCGTCTTGAAGCCGATACGAGATCGATTCCTAATCGTATCGCGTCAATTTCCGGTAACTCGCCAAGGCTTCTGGACGATGTGTTTGCGGAGATTTCTGAACTGTTGAACGTTTCCGACATCGTTTTGGTATAGTATGTTGGAACAAAGTGAGAATGAAGCGAGATCTATGGTTGTGATTTTTAACGAGAATGCTACTGTTGTTTAAACTGTGGAATCGTTGAAAAATGAGAATTAAAAACATGTTTGTTGGAACAAAAAGAGGAAGTGGAAGGAGGAGAAGAGGACAAGAATGAGTGAGACTCTGACAGTTAAGGTGGCAGTGTTTGGACACGTGTAAAGATGAAGTCAGTCATTGTCTCAGAAGGGTCTCCACTCTCCTCTCCTCCCCTAGTTTTTTCCTTTAGTTTTATGATAACTTGTTTTATCATAATCAACATCGATATAAGGATATAATCATATAAGTATAATAATATATTACATTTTTCTTATTTTTTTTAGTATCATTTGCCTCTTTAGTACCAGAGGAGTCTCATTCCTCATAGAATTACCTCTTTCACAATTTAATTAAAAATTGACACCTAATAAAAAATCATAAAAATATAAAATAATTTTTTATATTACTTAATGAAATATGATTAATTTGGAACATCAAAATACCAACTTTTTGAAACATATAATCATTGTTTTTCTCAAAGATGTATTGGAAAATGGAGTTTATTGAAGTCAGATATTATTATTCAGAACAAGTATCATATAAAGTAATACATAAACAAATACTTGTCCTTTCTTAAAATTTTAATAACAAAAATGTTACTTCATTATATATATAAATAAAGTAATAAAAATATTTTACTATATTACTTTTTTCTGTTTATATAATATTTCTCCTACATGATTCTTACTCTGCTATTCAATACTGAGGGAGTTCTTCTCTCTCATTTTTGGTGAAAAAATGTGTTATTTTTATTGATAACATATTGTATTTTCATGTTTGAAGCAATTGTCTCTTTGCTAGGATCTGCCGATTCCATCACATTGTTGTTGTTGGGCTGTGTTGACTAGGATAAGGCAAGGCTTTTGTCTAAATTACAGTTCCAGTTCTTTATTTGGTGTTTTACTGTTTTTATCCAATTACTTATTTTAACTATAAGTCAACATTTACTGCTAAAATTTAAAGTTTTGAATTTTATAGAAGATAATTAATCTCCTTTCCATTTTTTGGACCTTCTAATATTGTCATGTGAGGAGAAAATATGTTTTTATAAGAGAAAATATGTTTGTTGGATCATACAAGAAGAAAAAGAAGAAGAGAAGAAGATGAATGAAGAAGATGAAGTTAAGGAATGAAATTGAGGCACTTTCTATTTCTGGAAAATTCAGTTAGTTAAGTTGGGTATGCACTTCTATTTATAGTAAGATTCCTAACTAACTAAACTAAGCCTTTTGAATTACATTCTAACCCCCCCCCATCTTCCTTAAGCATTTGAACCTTTCTATCTTCAAAGCCTTGGTCATGATGTCTGCCAATTGCACCTCTGTTTTGCAGTGAGATAGCTTGATTTTTCCTTCAGCCACTTGTTGTCTAATGTAGTGGTACTTTGTCTCTATATGTTTGCTTCTGCCATGGGAAACCGGATTTCGTGCTAGATCAATGGCTGACTTGCTATCTACCATTAGCTCAACTTCATTGCTTTCTGTTATGCCAATTTCCATCAACATAGATGATAACCAAGATGCTTGACATGCTGCTGAACAGGCAGCTATGTACTCTGCCTCACAGGTTGACAAGGCAACAACCTTTTGTTTCTTGGAGCACCAAGATATTGGTGCCCCTGCTATGATGAAAACATATCCCATAGTGCTCTTCCTATCCAAAATGTCTCCACACCAATCCGAATCAGAGTAGGCCATGAGATGTGGTCTGATTCTTTCATCTTCATGAGGAAACACAATGCCAAAATCCATTGTTCCTTTCAGATACCTTAGGACTCTCTTGGCTGCAAGCATGTGAGATTGTTTTGGATTGCTCATGAATCTGCTGGTTACTCCTACACTGAATGAGATTTCTGGTCTGGTATGACAAATGTATCTCAAGCTTCCTACAATTTGCCTGAAAACAGTTGCATCAGCAGGCTCTTCCTCTTCACAATTTCCCAGCTTTTGATTTAGTTCAGCTGGAGTTTCAGTAGGGTTGCAGTTCATCATTTTAAACTTGTTGAGAATCTCCAGCAAGTACTTCTTTTGATGCATGAAAACTCCTTTGTTTGTGTATTGAAATTCCAGACCAAGGAAGTATGCTAGTTTTCCTAGGTCTGTCATTTCAAATTCCACTTTTAGGCTGACTTTGAGTTCTTCAATTCCTTTAGAGCAGCTACCTGTTATGAGCAAGTCATCAACATAAAGGCAAATTAATAGGATGTCTTTGTTCTGGTTTGTGGTTTTGGTGTACACCCCATATTCTACTTCACACTTCAGGAAACCAGAGTTGGAAAGGAACTTGTCAATCCTTTTGTTCCAAGCTCTAGGTGCCTGTTTCAAACCATAAAGAGCCTTGTTGAGCCTGAGTACTTTGTGTTCATTTCCTTTGCTGATGAAGCCTGGTGGTTGAGTGACATACACCAATTCCTCTAGAGGGCCATTGAGGAAAGCTGATTTCACATCTAGTTGCCACAAATTCCAGTTTCTCCAGCTAGCTAGAGCAATGATTAGTCTTACTGTCTCTAGCCTAGCTACTGGTGCAAACACTTCAGAGTAATCAAGCCCTTTCTTCTGCATAAACCCTTTGGCTACAAGCCTTGCTTTGTGTTTTGCTATGGAGCCATCAGGTCTTAGTTTGACCTTGAAGATCCACTTCACTGATATAGGCTTCTTTTTATCTGGCAGCTCTACTAGTTCCCATGTGTTGTTCTTTTCAATGGACTTGATTTCTTCCAACATGGCTGCTCTCCATGTGCTACTGGATGCTGCTTCTTCAAAACTTATTGATTCTGCATCAGCAAATAATGCCATGTGTTGTACTATGTCACCCTCTTGGTTCACATCATCATCGGGGTTCATTACATAGTCTGCTAGCCAGTGTGGTGGATTTCTTGTTCTTGTTGATCTGTGTCTTTCTTGCTGAGGTGATGTAGTTGTGTCAGCTCTGTTCTCATGCACCATTGATTTATCAGTTTCCCAATCTATTTGTATTTTAGCCAGAGGTGTGTAATTCTCCTGCATACTTTTCCAAGAGTTTGGCTCATCAAAGACAACATCCCTGCTGAATATTATTTGTTTTGTGTCAGGGTTGTATAGCTTGTATGACCCTGTTGAGTTGTAGCCCAATAGGATCATTGCCTCAGCCTTGTTGTCAAGCTTTCTTCTCCTCTGGTCTGGTACATGTCTATAGCACAAAGATCCAAAGATTCTGAGGTGTTTCACAGAGGGTTTGATACCTGACCATGCTTCTTCAGGGACTTGGTTATCAAGCTTCTTTGTTGGGCACCTATTTAGTATGTATGTTGCAGTAGCAGCAGCTTCTCCCCAATATTCATGAGAGAGTTCCTTGCCTCTTAGCATACTTCTAACCATGTTTAAAATGGTTCTGTTTCTTCTCTCTGCTATGCCATTGTGCTGTGGTGTGTAAGGAGCAGTCACCTCATGCACAATCCCTTGCTCTTTGCAGAATTCTTCAAACTCTTTTGAAGTGTACTCACCTCCTCCATCAGTTCTTAACACCTTGATGGATTTCTCTGATTGCTTCTCTACTAGAGTCTTGAACTCTTTGAATATTGAGAATGTATCACTCTTGTTCTTTATCAAATACAGCCATAGTTTTCTGCTTAACTCATCAACAAAAGTTACAAAATACATGCTTCCTCCTAGGGAAGGTGTGTCAAGAGGGCCACATACATCAGAGTATATGACATGTAGGAGGTCATTTGCTCTGGCAGGTGTGTGTGCACTGAATGATGTCCTTGATTGTTTGCTTATTTGGCAACTGTCACATACTTTGTTAGGGGCTTGAATTAGTGGTAGTCCCTTGACCATTTCTTTTGATCTTAGAAGATTAAAGTCTCTGAAGTTTAGATGTCCTAGCCTTAGGTGCCACAACCAAGATTCTTCTGCTAATGATGTTGCTGCTAGGCATTGAGTCTCAATTGTTCTTAGGCTAACCTGGAAGGTTCTGTTCTGTGCAAGGGGTACTTTCAATACTCTCTTCCTATCTGCATCAAATATTTCTAGGACTCCATGATGCATCTGGACAGAGAATCCTTTTTCCACCAATTGTCCCAAGCTGAGTAGGTTACTTTTCATGCTTGGTACATATAGCACATCTGATATCATTACATTCTTCCCATCATTTCTGCAAATTAGGACATCACCTGTTCCTTCTGCCTGAATCAATCTGCTATCTGCAAATCTCACATTACTTTTCCTGCTCTCATTGAAATTCACCAACCAATTTCTGTTTCCAGTCATGTGGTTTGAGCATCCTGAGTCTATGTACCACTTGTCATTGCTGTTTGATTCATCATTTGTGGTCATCATTAATAATACTGGCTCATCATCCAGACTTTCAGTGCTTTCCTTCTTGACCAAGTATGCTTCAGTGTGATGCCTTCCTCTTCCTTCTCCATGGCTTGATGTTGCTTGGCATTCACTACTGAAGTGGCCAATTTTGTTGCAGTTGAAGCATTTCAACTTCCTCCTGTCAACTTTTTTCTTGTTGTTCTGCCATCTCTGATTTTCACCCCTTCTTGTTGCCTGTTCTGCTTGGTCAGCCTCAACCCTTTCTTGATCTGAGGTTTGAGAGAATCTGTGATTGCCTCTTCTTTGTTCTCTACCTCTGCCTCTGCCCCTTTGTCCACCCTTGTTACCATATCCTCCTTTCCTTGAGGTGCATGCTTGTAATGCTTGTTCAGCAGGTTTTTCCAAAGATCTTTCAATAAGTCTTTGTTCATGAGCCTCTAGAGAGCCTTGGAGGTCTACAATTTTCAGTTCCTCTAGGTTCTTGGACTCCTCAATTGCAACAACTATATGGTCAAATCTGGGGCTTAGTGTCCTCAATATCTTCTCCACTATGGCTTGATCTGTCATCTTCTCACCACTGGCTTTCATAACATTAGTGTGGCTAATGATTCGGTTGAAGAATTGTGCAATTTTCTCACTGGATTCCATTTGCATCAACTCATATTGCCTCCTCATGGTTTGCAATCTTACCTTCTTCAATTGTTCTGCACCTTCATTGCTTTTTTCTAAAATATCCCAAGCTTCTTTTGCTGTTCTTGCCTCAGATATCTTTTCAAAGTGTGCTTCATCAACACACTGATGTAGCAAGAACATGGCCTTGCAATCTTTCTTCTTGCTTTCCTTGTACAGATTTCTTTCTGCCTCTGTTGATGAATCTGTTATTGTTGGGAAGCCTTCTTCTACAATTTCGTTCACATCTTGAAATCCCATAATTGCTGACATTTGTATTCTCCACCTGTTCCAGTTCTTCCCATCGAGGATTGGCAGGTTTGCAGGGAAGCCAGTTTGTCCCATTTGTGCAATTTGTGCAGCAGAAAAAGAATTAGAGAGGAAAGTAGAAGAGTGAAGAAAGAAAGGATAGATGATGGTTGATTGAAGGTTGTTCGTGAGTGTTGTATGGCTCTTGATACCAGTTTGTTGGATCATACAAGAAGAAAAAGAAGAAGAGAAGAAGATGAATGAAGCAGATGAAGTTAAGGAATGAAATTGAGGCACTTTCTATTTCTGGAAATTCAGTTAGTTAAGTTGGGTATGCACATCTATTTATAGTAAGATTCCTAACTAACTAAACTAAGCCTTTTGAATTACATTCTAACAATGTTTTTATAAATTTTTAATAAAAAATAAATTAAAATCTCTACCCTTAAAATTTTATTTTTATGAATTGTCATTATCTTAACTCAACACTATATTCTCCAATACTGTAAATTATCTCACTCAATTATAGTTTGTACTATTATATAAAGGTCTATTTGTTGTAAGGATATAAGTTTATTTGCACGTAAATATATTGATATGTTTACGTGTTGAAAGTCTATTCATAAGTCTTATCAAATCCTATGCGATAGGCTTACATATCAGCTACGCCGGCCTATAACAAACTTATATGCGAGACTCATATTTTAAAATTTGAATACTTATTAAACATATTCATACTATTTCTTAACTCCACTTAACCCTATTTCCACCTTCACTAATGAAATTTAATAGGTGAATATGATACACATCACACACGGTCACCTGCTCTAATTTATGTTCCTGGGGTTAGAGCTTTTTCCAATGGAGAAATCTATTATCTATTCTAGCCAGAATCGTGGTCCCAAACCTGGTTATCTCATATTATATTTTGAACCACATGTCAGCATGTGCGTATGAAAAAACAAAGTATGGTATACATGGATAAAGGATAACTATCACGCCACCTTTTCCAGCAATATGTTATGTGACAAAGTGGGTTGGGTGCATAATTGCATATGGCACACTATGTCATATGGATGTCATTCTCTTATTCGGCGGATTTAAGGGTGTAACATATACTTTGGATAAGTAAACTATGTTAGGAGACAACATAATTGTTGGGCTTGTCACTTGTGGCTGGATTATTGGGTTTAAGGGCAAAAAAATTGAAGTCGTGCATGTCAGCACCCTCGTTAATATGTGGCACCTGCATTCGTCTTGAGGGTAGTACTTTTATTGTCCTACCAAAATGGTTATCATTCAGGCTTACTCTTCTATTGCATTAACTAATAGTGAAGGATGGGTCGATCCACAAGATTCTTAGGTAATGAGATTGGGATATGGAGTAAATAAGAGGGTTAGGTAAAAGGTTGTTCTCATATCTATTTATATATAATATTTGGGTGATTGATTGGCCAAATGGGCATCATCACTCTCTTTAAAGAAATAAAATCATTACTTTAATGTCAACATATGATAACATGAATCCAGATAGAAATGAGTTATTATGCTTGAGAGTTTTAACTTAGAGTTGAGTGTTTGAAACAAAAACACATCTAATCAAAATGGTGAAAATGGTCATTGTGTGGCGATTCATCTCCATGGCATATTCGGTTACATTATCGTCATCTTCATCTTCTTTGTACCTTTTTCTCTCACCTAAACATTTGTAAAATTGCATGATGGAAGAGGTATTACCCAAAGTCCCAAATTATTTTCTTTCTCCATCCTTAACCCAAATCTCATCCCAATTGCAAAGCCAAGACCTAAGACTAAGAGTAACCGTATCAAAATTAATTTCACTCGTATCATTTATTTACCTCTATCTTTAACACAAACTCAAATTCCACTCAAATTCTGTATCAAAAAATTTCACTTCAATTTCAAAGTCTATATCTTTTTTCACCATTGACCCCGCAAATCTCACCCACCCTTTTCAAAACTCTCAACAAGCTATTGTACCTCCTTTGCTGCCATACCCCTTCACCGACACAGAATGATGTGCCCTTTCTTATGTTTGTTATCCTTTTCTTCATTATCCCAATGTTATCATCTGCATAAGAATCCTTGGTAGGTTGAGAGTTGATACACTATCATTCCATACTTATCACAAGGAGAAATGCCAAGCTTCAATTTGACAACTAATAAAATTTGAAGTGTATCAACAATAGTGAAACAAACCATGGAAGTGAGTACATTTTCTTTGAGTGGTGTGTGGTGGAGGAGGTTCGATTTCAGGGTGGTTTAATGTTTTTGTGTAAAGAGAGGGATGAAGGGTCCCAATTTCTAGAGAGCGGCCCTGCAAATAGTAAACAGTAAGCTATCTTTGGTTCCATTGAAAATGGATGGAAAGAAAAGAAGAGGAGAGAAAAATAGAAGAAAAGTTTATTTTCTATCATTTAGTTTGAAATAAAACAAAGGAAGAAAAAAAAAATAGTTTGGGACCGGTAAAAACTTTTCCTTTCGTATATGGAGAGAAAATGAATTGAAAAATCAAATTGACTCTTAACTTATATTAATAAGATTTGTATTTTGTTGTTTAAACAATTTTTATTTCACTAATATGAATTATTTCTTTCATTCATATTATATAATTAAAAAATTACTAATTTTTACTATTTTTCTTTTATTCAAGTTTTGTTTCATACATTTTTCCTCTTAAACCAAATACAATGTAAATCAAATTATAACTTTATTACCTACCACAAAAATTAAAACTTTATTATCTACCATAAAATTATAACTTTATTAAAATAATTACTTTATTTCTTACATCCTTTTAAACTTTTTAGATGTATGAAAAAAATTTAAGCTATTGTTATTGCTTTGATTCTTTGTTATATTACGAGAAAAGATGATATGATTCATACTTTTATGTTCTTTTTCAATATTTGATGGAAGATTCAAGTGAAGAAAGCAAACAAATACAATAATAAAGTGAAACTTATGTCTTCATGTTCTTGTCAATGTCTTTTCATTATTAGTTATAAGAGTGTAATAACTATGTATTGTCAATATAAAAATTTATATACATTCAATATATTATGACATTAATTTGTATTATTATTATTTTTGGAAAAGTCAATGATGTTAAACATGAATGATAAATAACATGACAACAATGTATAAAATTTATACATTTTTTCTTTAATTATAATTATATTTTCCCTCCACTTTCTTTTCATTTTCTACCATACCAAACAACTAAAAAAACATCACATTTTTTACTCATTTTCTCTTTTTTATTTTTCTTTCCTCAACTTTTCTTTTCTTAACTTTTCTTTCCTAAATCAAACATAGTATAAAGGAAGTAAAAAAGATAACGAAAAGGCAAACAAAGTTAAAAATAACATGTCATTGTTTTAATATGGCATAGAGGATGTTCATTCATAAATATGGGCACCAAACATGGGAGTGAAACTTATGAGGGGATCATGTTAGGGATGACAATGGGCGCATGTGGTTGTGGATAGTGTTTTCCGTTCTCAAACACACAATATTTACGAGTATCTATATGGATAGCGAGTATTTATGGGTATCCAACGAGTTTTTAATTATATATGTATATACTTTTTAATAATCAATATGTAAAAATAATTATTACTTGAATAATATGATATTTATATGATAAATTTATGACCATAGGTAAATATGTGTAATTTACAGATACTCACAAGACAAATATTATAAATCTGTATTCACAACAAGCACCTACGAATCGGATTTTTTGACATCCCTAGGCCATGTGAAATTTACAAGTCTTATGAGATAAGAATATGAAGTGAATTCTCTTTGAATCAATGTGAAACCAAAGAGTAAAAGGAAACAAAATTCAAATGAATGAATTGGAGAAAAATGACTCTCATTCATCATGATTAAACAATACAATAAAGAATCAACTACATATAGGAAGTTAGTTAAATAACTAACTATGCACTATAAAAATATAAAATTGCTCCTTTCTATTTTAATCAACTTTCAACTTTCAATAGTTATGGCATATATTGTAAGTAATATATACATCATTGTAAACAAAAGTGACTCATAGTTTGATAAGCTTATGCAAATCAGTGTTGCTTGTAACACAAACAACCCTCTAGCATCACATTCTCAAAAAATGTACTAAAAATGTTTGTGGTACCAAACATTTTCCTGAGATTTGGAAAATGGAAAGAATGAATATTACTTTGGTCCATATAAATTTACATTTATACCAATTTGATAATCGAAAAAGTAAAAATTTCAAAATAATACTACAAAATTATGACAATAAGTCAAAATTGTCCGATATGGAAGTTATAAAAATACTAAAAAAGTTCATTTAACTTATATTTGATATTTTTAGTAATCATTTTAAGTGACGTAGTGACTGTGTATAAATTTTTATGCGGATAGTGCATATATATTATACTCATATGAAAATATAGAAACTAAATCATCTTTACTACTAGATGAGATGGTAATATATATCATTAAAAATTTAACAGTGAAAATTTTAAATAATTTTTTTAAATTATCAAACCAATCTAGACCTCACATTCTAATAGTGGATTGTCCAATATTGGAGAAATCTCAGCCCAAAATATAAGATCACACTAAAAAATTACCAATCTGAATTAGTTTTTTTTGTACTACCGATGATATTCCTCACCCTTTTTAGGTAAGGAATTATTGATTTTCATGGTTTGTGAATGTCTCTCTCAATAAGTATTGCTCACATAAATCTAATCATTAACATCTTCATCATTCTAAAGATCTAGTGCGACCTTAGACAACTAAACTAACACCTTCTTATAGTTTAAATGTATGTATTCGGTTTTTCTCCATTGTCTCTTGTACTTGATTGTTGTGTAAGAAGTTCACACCTACTAAGAAATATAAGAAAAAGATGAATGTCATTATCATAAAATTATCAATTATTACAAGAAAAAGTGTTATCTATACAATTTTTCCCTGGAGATGAATCTGTCTATTTAACTTTAGGAAAATATTTCACAAAAGTAAACTATTTATTCATTTATTTTTATTGATAGTATCAAAAAAATTCTTATAAAATATATTAAATTTCTCAAAAAGAGAAAATAACTTATTTAGTGGCAGCAGGAGGAGACTTATTTTTTCTTTTTAGGTGTTGAAAAAAAAAATATGTAGTTTATTTTTGAATGCTAAATGCCTAAAAAACAGTGGCAATAAATTTGCAAACTTGCACTGTATCTTGGTTATGTACCTATAGGTACTGGAGCGGATTAGGGTTTCCTCCAATCCAAATTCCACTCTTCTATTGACATGGCGAATCGTACTGATCCCGTAGCGAAGAGCATAAGAGGTACGAACCCTCAAAACCTGGTCGAGAAGATTCTCCGTTCCAAAATCTACCAGAATACCTTTTGGAAGGAATAATGCTTCGGCTTAACGGCGGAGACCTTGGTCGACAAGGCCATGGAGCTCGACCACCTCGGCGGAACCTACGGCGGCAACCGAAAACCCACTCCGTTCATGTGCCTTGTCATGAAGATGCTCCAGATTCAACCCGAGAAGGAAATCGTCATCGAGTTCATAAAAAATGAAGATTACAAGTATGTACTTGTTTATTGATTTTTCTTCAATTTTTTGTTACCTAGGTATGACTAGTGAATAGAATAGCTAAAATATCTTCTTGTTTTTTTTTGCAGATATGTGAGGATACTTGGTGCTTTTTTATCTGCGTTTGACTGGTTCTGATATTGATGTTTACCATTATCTTGAGCCTTTATACAATGATTATCGGAAACTGTGGCAAAAATTAGCTGATGCACGTAAGTTATCATCATTTCTTCAGCATACAGGGTCTGTTTCTTTAGGCTTAATTTTTTTTGTCTGAGAAGCTTAAAAAAATATAGCTTCTTGAAAAAGCTGAAATTTAGATTTTTCAGTTTTCATGTAGCTTTCAAATAAATGTATCCAAAATTGAATTTTTATACCAAAATACAAAGATTTTGGCAAATGGTTGTGCAAAGATGAATTTGGGCAGAAGTAATGTTTCGAGAAGCTGAAATATAGCTTCTCAAAAAGAGCTGAATTTGAGCTAATTTTGAAGCTTTCTGCATTTTTGTAAATGCCTGATCAAACAAATGTGCAAGTATTGGACGTGATTTTTTTAATCAAAATAATTAATTTTTAGGTGAACAAGCTTAAACAAACAGGCATTAATATTGAATTTTTTGTCTTGTAAATTGTGCCTTCTTCTATTTTCAATCATTCACTTGTTAAGATAACTGACTGCTCTCGTTGTTGCAGAATTTTCGTTGACACATGTTGATGAGGTTATTGATGAACTTCTCACTAAAGATTATTCTTGTGATATTGCTATGCCCCGAATCAAGAAAAGGTATTGTTCTTTTTTTGTTCTGTTCTAATTCATATTTTATGGTTTGCATGTTCAATTTCCCTAAGTTTTCAGTATTCTTTAGAAGTGGGGAACATATATTCCTTAGATAATTATTGTTTGTACTTTATATTTTGCTGAGTTTGGAATAATGTTATCCTATGATCCTATCCTTTGTTGTTTTCTATTGGGTGTATTCACATTTGAAAGATGTGTACATGACATGTTAACTTGTCCTTCTAAAAGCTGTTTCTTTGAGGCCTTGAAAACAAATCACTTCCATTAGTTTTTAATGTTAACAAAAAAACATTTTTCCCTCAGAAGATAATTAAGAGGATTGAATAGGGGGAGGTAGTTTTAGAAGGAAAGTCTGTGCATCACATGTCACTTCGTTTTCCAGATGTACTTCACCTTGTTTCTTTTGAGCATGCTGGAGTTAAAATTTTCTTTGAAACTTTTAATTTCTGAGCTATCTGCATTTGAAATTGAGCTGAGAAGCTTTCCTGTGTTTTGCCATGCATAAAAAAAGGTCTTTATGATACCTTTTTTGTGTTATCTTCTTTGGGAAGATCTTACGTTGTGCATGAACTGCGAAGTTGATACTTCAAAACAGGTTATAAATTTGTCTTCAAAGTGCAGATGATAAATTGCAGTTTTTGCTGCCATTTATTTTAGGTCTTCTATTCTTTTTATAGGTGGACTATTGAATCTCTTGGTGCACTAGAACCTAGACGAAGTGCACTTGAAGAAGATTTTGAGGAGGAAGAAGAAAAAGAAGATAATGACCAGCCTGCTGATGAGCATGAAGATAGGAGCCATGAGAAGGTGCATCACTTTCCTTTTAATTGAAAGATATCCTTTTAATCTTATTACAAATGTTTAATGTTAGTGGTTCTGATGTTTTGGTTTAATTGTTGAATGGTTTGTAGGATTACTATCGTGGGCGAAGCCCTACCCGGGAAAGGGATAGAAGACCTGATACTCATAGACACAGGTACCGTTCTCTCCATGAAAGTGTTTTATTACTTCATGTGGGTTTATGTAGATGTGAATCTTGTCAATAAAAACGCCTACCTATTATTTGAGTTTTTTCTTTTAATTTGTGTTTTGACTTTGCTAGTGTAGGAAGTATCGACTCTTGGGTCCAAAGCCCCAATTCATTCCTAATTTTCTTATAATTATACAATGATGTGACTCTTTGGAAATTATGAGCTATATTTGCTGCATCTATGCATGAATTATGCTGGAAGCTGTTATTGAACTTGCACAATTGTCACAGCCACACACACCCACATTGCATATGCTTCTCAAAATAGAGTTCAATTTCCACTCTGGCATTCAGAGCCATATGTGGTGTACAACTGCTTCCTACAGTACATTTTATGATCCTGCCAGGTTTCTCTGCACTGACAGTGTGCAGTGAGAAGTATGATGGGTCAGACATTTATGTTGCATGTACATGAATCTGAATGATGGTTTAAATGTTTAATTGCTGCTGGTAGTTCAAGCTATGGATTACTTGACATTTCATTTGTAGTTGTAGATGGTGACATTTCCTTGATGCTGTAATGTGCTTTAAAATCTTAAGCACATCACTAGTGAAAGTGTTAGTGTTTATCAATAGATTTCCTTTAGTAACTTCAGAATGACGTGGTCATGTCACTCTTCAGTGTAAAATGGACACATTTTAATTTTATCATTAGTGATGAATTTTGCTGGCTCGTCAAATTTACATCTGCATTTGCTTTTTAACGTCTTTTTCATAGGGATCGTGACTATGACAGAGACTATGACGGAGATTACGAAAGAGAGCGTGGACGTGGCCGAGATAGAGACAGGGAAAAGGAGAGGGACAGGGACGGATATCATCTCAGGGATGACAGAGAATATGGGCATGACAGAGAGAGTAGGGATCGGGAGAGGAGAGATAGGGATCGTGGTCGTGGAAGGCGAAGAAGCTACTCAAGGAGTAGAAGTAGGAGTAGGGATCACAAGGAACATGACGGAGACTACAGAAAGAGGCGTGCTCGGGGCAGCCTAAGTCTTAGGAGGCATGGAGTTGAGGATGGCGAGCCAAAGAAGAAGGAGAAGAAAGAAAAGCAAAAGAAAGATGATGGGACTGACCACCCAGATCCAGAGACTGCAGAAGCAAGCAAACTACGAGCATCCCTTGGTTTGAAACCACTGAAGGTCTGATCGATGAAGTGTGGAAAAGTTTGTCACATTAGCACTTGTATGCTGTTTCACATGTTTTGACCTCTATCGATTATGGTTGTTGCTTTTTCTTTATTTACCAAGCAAGAGTCGTGCTGTCAAATTTCTGTGGGTTTGATTGCCTTTATCTTGACGAGAGCTTTTACCATATCCAGAGTGTCTGTGAAATTTGAAGTACATAAACTTTTAATCTTTGGAGTTAATATGACTAACTCTTATCAAATTTTATGGATTGAAAGATTTGATTATTGTGAATTCGAAAAATACCACCACATGATATTATTTATACACGTTTGGATAAAATTTATTGCCAACTTAATGATATTGTTGATGATTTACTAATTTGAGTCATGATTTGGGATAAAATATGGGATCCCACACACATGTGTCATTTCATGATTTGGAATGGTGCGTTTTGTGGAACATGACGATCCTTTTGTTTTAGTTTACGACCCCCATTCTTGGGGTAGAAGATTAAGTGTTGCTGCTATTCACGTTCTATTAGTGTGTATGTTAATTTGGGTGTTAGCCTCGTTGGTAATAATAATTAATAAAAAATTTTGCCAACTGGCATGGGAACATTACAATGATAGAGTAAGGCCGAACTTCTAATAATTTGTTACCCATTACATGAATACACTGTTGGTAGACACTACAATTGCTCTTGGTATAGGAGTGACGAAAATTATAGCATTTCTTTCTTCAGAAAAAGAAAATAATTGCAATGATAGGTGACTAAGGGAGCACTAGGTAAAGGATAAAGAAAAAGGAAATGGAGATATCAGGGAAGATGGCATGGTGTACTTGTGAAGGAAGTAATATCTGGTAAGAAAATGCCATCTTCATCATACCTTAGGATACCTGAAGAACTCAGTGGCTTGCATCTTACTCCCATCAGAATCCTTTTCTTGCATAGTTCTCCCCCTCTATCTTTATTTCCATATTCATCACCTTTTTGCTTATATTGCTTTGTCACTTTCCTTCTCATCAGAGACCTTACCATCTTCAACTTTAGACGTATGGCCAATAATTTTGAGGGAATCTGAACCCAAACCTTCCTCCTCACTTGACCAAACCTTATACTGGCCTTCAAACTACTCCACCCTTTCTTCTTCTTATCTAGAAAAGTTAACAAAGGAAGACTCATTTTCACAGGTTTCTTATCATTCTTGTTCTGTTTTCCTTCACTTGTGGCTGTTCCATCAGGCTCCAAACTCTTCTCAAGTGTAAGAAGCTTGGATAATGCAGTTGCAGCCATAACTTTCTCATTCTCACTCACCAAATTGTTTCCCAACTCTTCAGTAAATTGACACTCTTTTCCTTTACCCCCAGGCTCACTTTTCTTCCCTTTGAATGAACACCTTCCATTACCAAGTGATTTCTTGTCTCCAAGGACACTAGTTCCACGCATAGCCATTGTGCACCCCTTGTCTCTATCACTAAGACTAGTAGGGGCATTGTCTTTGATATTGTGCAAGTGAAACTTTCTTTGCATTTTTATGACTAGCATCTTAATTCTTAGTTTTGGATGAATGTGCATGGTCTTCATGCTAATGAAGTATATGACCTTAATTTCTAGAGGTGAAAACTATAACATAAAACAAGTGCTTTCGGCTTGCTCACGTCATTACTTTGTTCTCTTTACCAGAAAAGAAGTACGAGGTAGTAGTTACACTATTATTAAGAGTGGAGCATGATATGTGGTAAGTGGGTAACAATTTTCAACAAACACGTACGTAGGAGTTAAAATTATTTCTTCGTGGAGAACTTGCTCTATGCTGGATAAAATTATTTCAACATGCCATGTCACTATGTTTTAGTAAAAGACAAAAAGATGTATACAAATATATGGTAGATGATAACTAATCATCATCATTTGTTTTTTCACTGTCACTCACTGCACATCCATCATTTACCATTGACTTTTTAAAAAAAGTAATCCAAATATATAGTAGATGATAATTATCTATAAATCTTTACACCATCGGTGCATACATATTACAATCTTAATGATATCTAATGAAATATCGTAAGATAAATAGTAAAAGGGTTGATTTGTTAAAACATAGATGTATATATGTCTTAAACTCATTTATATTGAGAGTGCATACCAATTACCCACCGTCTTACTCTTTAGTATTGAACAATTAATTTTATATATTTTAATTTAGAGAATTATATCGTATTGTTTATACATAATATTATAATTTTTTAATAAAAATATAAAAATGAATTGTGATATTATTAAAAACTGCATCAATAGTTTGATATATTTAGTTGATGTAACTTCTTAACCTTCATTTATATTTTTTATTCTATGGAAAAATATTGTAATAATTAGTAATTGTAAGGGCAAAATAGGTAAATGAAAATTATGTCATGTAGGTAGTTATAATATGTTTTAGCTTTATATATAGTATAGATATAGATATTGTTTAAAAGATCAATAGATTCTATAAAATATTAAATACTGTACACAAAATTGGAATGTGTTATAGTATGCAAATGTGAGTGAATTGTCATATTCAAATAATAGACTTTGACATTTCTTGTTATATTTCTGTTCAGCTAACAACATAAACATCTTTGGGGTTTGAATGTATGAAATAGCCAGTTAAACTTTTGTTGTACACTACCCATGGTTCAAATGGAGTACGATGAATAGTATAACATCTTTTTTTTTGTACACGAAAGGTTGTTTTGGCAATTGCTTACAGAAATGGCTACGGTTTAAGGCATCCGAAGAGAAATGTTTTTATTGGAAAATGGTTTTGAAGTGGCGCATCTAATATATTAAGGAATAATGCATTTAGTTTTTTAATAAAATACTTTTTTTTTAGTTTCTGAAACATGGTATAAGAATCTGCAATAATCAGTAAAACCATAACTGAAATATATACCGTCAGAAACAGTTTACTCAAATACTCTTATTAACAATGTCACTAAGAGCAACCCTTTCGCCTTTCGCCGAGTACGCGAAGCTCTCAGATGTACATAGTTTTATCCAGGAAACGTAGGAGATGTTTATAAGATTTAAACTCATGACCTTTTTGTCGCTAATGACTTTACCAATGTGTCGAGGCTCACTGGTAAAATAAAGTTTACTACAATCCAGGTCATCAAACAGAAGATATAGAAGCAATTAGAAATGTAGTATTAAAGACAACTCTCTATAGAGAGGTAACCATGAAAGTATGTTAGTTACAAGCCGTTAGCCATCAAAATATTACACAGCTTATCTACTAGACAACATGTTTGCTGTGTTAGTCACTCCAACAGTTGTGCACAAGACATAAATAAACTTGCAACAACAACCTCCATCCAATAAACCTATCTCAACCTCGTTTCTTAACTATAATCATGACAATCACCACTCAAATAAAAAATGCTCACACTGCCAGGGAAGAATTATAGTAATATTTACTGTTACTAGAATACTTACTAGATTATTATGCTGTCCACAATGGGAATTCTAGACCTTTTTCCTTCCATGGCCTCTTTCTTCTTCTGACAGTTTGTGCAGAGAAATGGACCTTCCCGTGACTCAGATGCTGATGGGAAGACAGTCCCAGAATTCACTGCTAAACCATCACCCGGAGGTTGATCCACTTGGCAAACCACACAGCGGAAAATCCCAGAGTTCAAATTAAATGGAGATTCCTTACCCAGCCTGCGCTTAAAGAAAGTAGAAAATTTAAGAATCACATATATATATACAATTATACACCCAAATGGGAAAAGAACCATTTTATTCCCCTTCGCTTGTCAGTGATGATGCAAACATGTATTAAACTGCAAAACACAGCATGCAATATAAATTTAGCAGTTTTAGTCTCAGAGTTACCTCTCCGTAAGCATTGCCGAACCCTCTTCAAATAACTCCACAACACCAACTGCAGAAAGCTTCTTAGAAGCTTTGTTTGAAGAATCTTGAGATTTCTTTCTAAAGAGAAGGCATGCTAGTAAATTATCCTTCTTTCTTGTAATTGTTGGTAACACAGGACAGTCTGAAGGAATTATATCTACAACAAGGCAAGTTGTATCATCTTTCAGCCCTCTTGACCTTAGAGCTTCCTGTAAAAAAATGACGAATTATAAAGCATTCAGTGGACAAGATAACGGTAAATGAATTCCTGAAAAGAGAGGAAGATTGGTCCAATTAACCACTACCTTCACCACCAGCTTTGCAGCAAGCTCAGCAGGTAGGCCCCGGCATGATTTGGCAGCCATATCAGAAGATAAAGCATCCCAAATACCATCAGAGGCTATTATAAGCCTTCCACCAGCATTTGGAAGCTGAGAAACCGACAAAAAATGACTGTAAGCATTGATATTTAGAACCAAATACCTCCACATAAAATGCTCAGTAAACCAAGACCATAAGAATGAAACCAGCTAACCTTGACTTGCTTAACGTGTGGTATTGGCACAATATACTCTCCCACATCCATGTCACCAATTGATCTAGAAAGGCACAATCCACCAGGCCAGCAGCGAAGTGGCCCTACCTATACACATATTAAGGAACCAAAACAAGTGAGTTTAAGCAAGTGCTGATATGATACAGAAAGTATGAAGCTAATATCTTACCGCATTGGCTCCATATACATTGAGTCTTCCTACTTCACCACCACTGGCAGTAACGCGCTCCCTCTCTTCTACATTTTCTTCCAATCTGTGATCAACCGTCAAGAGAGAAACAACGCCTTCCTGGGTGTCTAATATGCAACGGGAATCCCCAACAGATGCAACAGTAACAGTCCATCCATCAATCAGAACAAATGTGGCTGTTGTACCAGAAGTTTCCCCTTTAGGTGAAACTAAAATGTCAGAATAAGAGTACACGGATGACTCTAATAACCATTCGAAGAAAACTCTGTATGTACCTTTTTGCTGAAATTCTATGTCAGTTTTCACAAAACCAACAACTAGAGCGCGAGGCAGAGCTTGAAGCCACTCATCCCTGCTGATATCCTGTGGTATTGCACTCATAACATTACGTAGTATGTTTTCCTTCGCAAAAACAGCAGCAGACATACCGTTATGCCCATCAAAGATCTGCCAATCAAGAATTCTTTATGGATAATCATAACCATTGTGGGAATAAAACGATGCTCCAGTTGATCGCTGAGGAAATATAAGAGAAGAAAGAAACCACGCACTTCAATACTAACTTATTCATCTCTCCGGTGTGCAGAACCAATTATCAGTTCAGTTTATCCTAGGCTACATACTCGTATCTTACAATTCAAATATTTCTTTTTTATAGGCATTTCACTAAAAACTAAGATTTAAATCAAGTTAGATAAATACACAATTACACATATAAGCCCAGAATTAAAAAAATACCGCGAAGACAGAAAACTGTGTTGATGGATCCCCAGGAATCCTCTGGCAATCTGTCTTGATCAGAAAGTAATCTTCTCCTTTCTTTGCCAAACCAGCCTGCCCATACTTCACAAAAGGCTTCTCGATTTTTAAATTCCGTATGTCACGACCAATCAGAGTTGCCAAAGGAACAAGTGTTTCATTCATGCTTGGTAATTCAGTATTATTCATCTTAGTTTAAAATTCAACATTTCCAGAACCACCGTGAAGAAATTCTTCTCATCCAAATGAATTTGACATAAAAAAATCAAATAAAATCATAAGATACATGTTCAATAATAACAAAATATAAATCCAAATTAAAAGAATCTGTTACAGATTCACAGTAGATTCACAGGAGAGAGGGCGTTAACATTGAATATAAATTAACTATACCGTATGATAATGTTTATTTATTTTCAAAGATAAGCTACATTTAATTTAAACTAAAGCTTCCTCCATATGGTGGAAGAAGTATAGAACAAATCATAGAAGCATAATAATATGCATTACAATGAAACAAACGCCTCTCTTCGCTGAAACCAATTAAATCAAGGTTTCTTTACATTTAACAACTTGAATCAAATAAACAAAATAACAAACTTATGAATCAAATTTACCACAAATTGAGTGATTTAAAAAATATCTCATAATTGTCAATCTAACAAAATGCATATCCACTTATCCAAGTTGACCAAGATGCTGAATTTCAAAGAAATAAACAAGTTAACTAAAATCCCAACACCATTTACAGAAAAGTTTTGGTTTTTGTTAAAGGGGATACTGTGAAAAGTAAAATGGAAAAAGGGGAAAAAGCAAAACTCACAGGGAAAAAATGCAGGAAGTGGATGTAAAGGTGGAAGAAAGATTCAAAATTTCATCAGAGAAAGAGAATATGACATTTGAATTGGAAAGTTGAGATCATAGCATAACATAAACCCTAGTGGGTAATGGTGGCACCACAGACACAGAGACACACAGAACAACAATCACAGCAACAGAAACAGATTCTTCTCTGTCTCTGTGATTTGATTGGTAGTGAGAGAAAGACAGAAGAAATGCGCAAAAATAAAAAGAGAAAAACTTACAAATGAAAGTGCTAATCATCCTTGCATATTCTAATAGAATTCTGATTCTGAATTTGTGATATACCTATGAGTCTATGACCTAACCTTTTTGTTATTTTTTGAGCACAGAATTTATTAGGAATGATAAATAATATAATGACTAATTTATCGTTAAGAAATACATTTTTATCATGGAATATTCTTTCTTGAATTCTTCCACTTTAAATAAAGAGTGTAACATTCAATATAGATATTTATTCATGATTAATACATTATTTATATTTATAGTGATATTTTAAGAATTTTATACACTACCAATCAATCATTCATTCATTCATTTCAGTCATTATTACTCTTCAAAAGTAGTACAAATAAATGATAAAATAACCGTATATATATTTATATTTCAACCTGAATAGATATTACATTATCAAAATATTTAGGTGAAGGATACCTTACTACCAACAAAAATACTCAAATCATAAAAGGTATCATAATTAAGCTATTGGCACATCTTCTCATTCTGTCACATGGATTTCACCACGGACCCCACAAGATTTCATGAAATTAGAAAAAAAGTTATTAAAAGAAATATTAAAAGTTATAAGTATGTAGCATAAAATTCCTAACAAGTTGATTTTCAAATTCAGATAACAAAAAAAAATATTAGAACATTAAATTCAACTGTTCTAAGCAACTTAATAATATAATTAATTATGATATAAAAGTAAATTTATATGTGTAACATATAATTATATATGAAATTTATAATATATTGGGACTACTCACGAGTGCATCATCAAATTAAGATTAGTTACTCTCCGTTATTTAAAAGTTCAATATTGAAATATGACGAGAAATGAAATTCCTTAATTTTAAATGTTTTTTTATAGAAAATAACATAAAATTAAAAATTTATTTGCTAAATATTTATTTATTCAAATTAATGCAATATTCATTTAGTATTAGAGTATGCAATACTAATAATATGAATTCTCCAAATTGCCTCAGGATAGAATTCCTCTCCTTTCTCCAAATGGACCAACTCTAAGAAGATCTTCAAACACAAAGTACAAATTGTTATCTCTTTTCTCAATTCAAGTGCTTCAATTTTCTGTAATTTTTATAGCATCTGGTAATCAATACTAGTTTTTTCCTCAAGTACACAGTTTAGATAAAATAATATTGTTTAGAAATAATCAAGTTCACAGTTGAGAAAAATAATAGAAAAACAATATATTTGATTAGTTTAATTATATTGTTTTAAACATAACAAATAGAAATGGATAATTATATATACATTTAGCAAACCATTGCTGATATCAAATATAAGCATATCCATGCATTTGTGTAAACACTCTTGACCTATAAGTTATCAATCATGATATGGGTAATGATTTTATAAACGTATATAAAATTACCCTTAACTTTTACTTTAAAAAACTTAACAAGTAACAAACGTAAGAAAACAACAGTAGTTTACACATAAAATTAAGGAAAGGAATAAAATAAAATATGTCTTAAAAATTAAGGTTTACTACTTGTTGGTAGATTGTATTCCAAGACAAAATTACGTTCATTAGGATATTTTTCTTTAAAACTAACATCTATTTTCTAAAATTAATTTTTTAAGATTGGACTTGACTCTTCCATATTTGTTAAATAATATTCCTATGATATTTTTAAAATAACTAGCAAATCTTCGCTCATATTTTCTTGTTTCGTTGAAAAAGAAAAGAAAAAATATGTCCTTTAGAAATATAATGATTATATAGATCTTATCTCTAATATATCATTTCTTCGATGGTCAATAATTTTTTCCGGTACTTATATAAATTAAGAAATTATTAAATAAATATAAATATAGAAAATAACGACTAATACACTTCTAAAATTTTAAATGGGAAAATAAATAAAAAGAGAGAAGTCTCTAGAAAGTAGAAACAGAGAGAATGTAACTTTTGCCTTTAAAAAAGGTGGGTAGTGAAATGTGAAGCTGTATCCTAACTTGCATCCATAATATAATAAAAAGTAGTTATTGTGTCTCATCCATTAATGTAAAAACTGTATCGTATCGGTCAGTTCAATTAGAAAACTAATGAACTAGACCCTTAATCAATACAGTACAGATGTTGAATCGGCTAAGTATCAAAATTGGTCAAAAACTGGTCAAATGGTCAAAACCAGTGAACCGATCAGTATTTGACTAAACCGACCGGTTTATTTACATATTTTTTTTTAACAAAAACTTAAAAACTTAAAAATCAATTACAAGGTGACCCATCTTTCCAACCATTCTTCAACACTTCAAGACACATGCTTCATAGACATACTTAGATTACACATTTTGGTTCATAACATTCGTATGTAATCTCAGTAACAATTTGTGTAACCTTGGAGTACTGTCTGAAGATAGGATTTGGTGCAAAAATATAATCTCGATATGAGATAACTTTGACTTTTTGGTATTAAATGTTAAAACTCCAAATTTATTTATTTTGTAAAGTGATTGTGAACTTGTGTCATTTATTTATATTTTGTGGTTGTTAAGTGATATTTTTAGATTGATATATGTTTTGTAATTTAGACTTTGAATTTGTGGAAGACTTAAAATTGGTTGTTTATGTAAATTTTGAGTAGATTATGAATATGTATTATAAATTTGATTATCTACCTATTTAATTTTTTGTTATAGGTTTATATATATAAATACAAGTAGGTGTGTACAGTTTAACCGGCATATAGTTTAATTACCAAATCATCGGTTGAACCACTGTACCACTATACCAGTACTCTGACTGGTTTGATAACCGATACGGTTTTAACAACACTCACTCTCATCACTCAACCTAAAGCAACATTTTCAAGCAAAAGTCAAACGGTGATGACCCATTGATTCAATTAATTTATTTTTTCAAATATGATTTTTTTTTGTATAATTTCTTTTTGAATGTCTCGTTATTTTTCCCAATAAATATCGTTCACAAAAATTAAATATTTAACTTTTTAATTATCTACGGATATAATGGAGTCTTACAACATTAGATTAACGATATTAGTTTTTCCAAATTTTGTTTTTATTATGACAATCTATTAAATTGAGATTTATTTTATATCCATCAATTAATCTGTTATTTTTTTAATTAAATTAATTGAATGTTAGATAATAGCTTCTACCTTATAAGATTTTAGTTAGTTTAAGTTTCTAACTTAAATGTATGATTAACTTACAAATCTTCTCATGCGGAAGAGAAACGTAATATGACCAATAAAATACTATTGATATCATATGTTACTTTATGATATAAGATGATATATATACTACTTTGTGAAAGTATATATCATTATTAAAATACACATAAGTATCCTCTTACTAATATTCATCAATCACCTTACCATAATTATTATGCATATAATATAGTTGACTATTTAATTTTCCAATTAAGCATTAAATTCTCAATGGAGTGAAAAAAACAATTTTTTGAGTTGGAATACCCTGTCAAATTTGACAATAGGCTCACCCAGCTGAACTCAATCCAATATTCATAGGCCTTTTTATAGTCAATATATAAGAGCTCTTATTATGTCCAATGTTTAGTGCACACTAGAAAAATGATAACATTGACATGATGATGGTGATAATGATAAGTGTAATATGATGAAAGTGTCCAATGGTATTCATATATGAGAGATGAGGGAAAAGTTGCACTATCATATGTTATCTATTTTTAACTCAATTCATCACGGGATAGAAAATACAATAGGCCAACATGATCTAATAATAAGCTAATAATATAGTCATTTTCCTCTAGTTGGCAGACCAAACTATACATTACAATGTAATATAACAAACTATTATATTATATATCTCTTATATCTTTTAGGCCTCCTCCTGTCGTAATTTATAAGATTTTATGTAAGTTATATCATCAATGAATTAGGAAGTGTTTGTTTCATGATATGGATTTAGAAGGTTCGGAATCACATTCCCATCAATGTTATTAAGAGGATGAAGATTTTTTGTCTCCATGGGTATTCTAAACCAATCAAAATGTATCATTTAATTGGCAAAAAAAGTTATAAACAAATAAAACAATATTTTATATTATTTTGTGGAGAGGATCAACGGTGTTCCAGTTGCTTTTGGATCTTCAAGCTCCCAACTACAAGAATGCATGACTTATCCACTGCCATATTCATCAGATTCTTTCTACAGATAGAATGACTTCTACAACTGATGTTATTGCAGCTACCAGTTCAGCTAGTGCCATATATAACTCTCAAATTGTTCAAATTAGGAAAACATCCACTCAACATATAAGGACACAATATGTGGGAACATCATACCACACATTTTGTGGTGAGACATTATGCAACAACAATACCTCTCCGTTAATGCAGAACGAGCCATTATGGCCTCGACTCATGGGGTCACCCTCGATCCGAGATTGTGAACAAGTTCAGCAGTTCAGCAGTTAAGCAGGTCATACACCGCCCTTGATGGTAACTTGTCACTCTTTGTCAGAGAAACAGGTAACTTCAATATTGAAATGGAGCAGTTGCTGACAATGGTTAAAAGCCACTTGATGAGTTTGCCTCAAAATATTGACTTAGGTAAGTGTTGTTTTCCATCTGTTAGTTACATATACTTTATCTGTATCCCTTTTTTGCATTCTTGCTCATATCACTTAATTTTTCAAAACACCTATTAATTTATTGATTCAGGCCATGATACTTTGTACGATACTGCAAGGAGTTCTATGCACACCATATTAGCAGCTTGTGGTACTGACCGCAATAAGAGCGAGGTTTGCAATGTGCCTCTACCACCTCTATGTCAGCATTTTAATGGGTGGTGGGGAAATGAGTCTGATTAAAGGTTGCTGCTCATCTTGCTTTGATTCTTTTGTAGTAGATGCAGTGAAGAAGATATTGGACACAAGAATTTCTTCACAGACACAGTGGTTAGATTAGCTCTTTTAGATAGAAAATTCTTTCAATACGTTTGGGGGCACACCTTATTTTTGTTAGGAGTTCAGCACAGACATTTTTTTGCACAGACATTTTTATCTTTCCTTCTGGTGTGCTGTTCATATATTTCATCCACTCTCTATCTGAGCACTGCATACCCATCTCTAAGCATAATGCAAAAATGCAGTAAGAATATATACTTCAGTTATGCTTTGCGATATTAAAATAAAGGATAAGATGAAACTTTTTAGCTGAATACATCAGTTCACATACAACATAAGTCACATTCCTTATTCCAAATACAAATAGACAATATTACTAGGATCTTGGATTAGAGCTCATTACTGCAGCAGCCATTCTGATGAATTTCCTTCACAAATTGTCATTAAGTATGGTGGACAGTAACAGCCCTTGAACAAACTCACATCTCTTTTCCTTCTCTTCCTTATCCTTGACTGACAAGGTAGTCTCCACAATTCTGAACAGAAATATTCGACATGTTAGAAACTTGGAGATACTAACAGAAGACAATCAAACACAGACCACTTGTTGTATTGTTGTTGGAAAATTATGCCCTTAGCAAGAAACAACCAGACAACACACGGTTTTGCAACAACGCACAAAATTGATTGCTTTGGAAGGTGAAAGTTATAGAAATACGATGCAAATCCCAAATAATGAGAACATGAAAAGAATTAAAAATTGCAATGCAAGCAAATAGAATGTTCAATTGAATATGCTGAAAACTATAAATAAGCTTGAGCAGAATAAGCATGCCAACATCACATGGAAGGACATGTATGTGTGTTTGTGAGGATTAGATAAGGGGTAAGGCTATCATCTCAGAGAAAGATACAATCTTATCTTAAAATTGTGCAATATTATAATGTCAATACAACTTATCAAACATTTATTATACGTATAAATTATCTATTGCATTATTGCATGGAAAACAGCAAATGGGACCATCACTACATACATGAATACTAGCACAGTAATAACCAGAGTTCCATGAAGAGAAATCAGCATTTATTTTTATGAGAAATTGATATATGAAAAAACCTTTTTGATATAGTCTCATCTGAGTTTTTCTTGGATGACCTTGTCTCAGTATGAAATTGAGGCTGATAACTGGCAGGTTCATTAGCTAGAGGTGATATAAAGGATGATAACAGTGGATCTGGTGCTGCATTAGACGAGGAGACTATACACGAAGACCCACCAAAAAGGGATTGCAAATTTCCTTCTCGCAGCTCTTTCCTCAATAACGATAGTGTTGAATAATACCCACTTTTACGTGATCTCCTTTTGCGCTGCATGTATTTACTACTTAAGGAATTCAACCAAGTAAGAGGGCTGGGTTAAAACATAAATCCATTTTGGTTTTTATTTTGATCAACCTTAAAAGTACACTCTTTGGTAACATGTCTCATAATGTAATGAAAGTTTCCTTACTGAATGTCCAAAAACCCTGCAATTTAGTAGAATGATTTACTTAAGACCATTTAATGATTGACAGAACAAAATTTACCAACATTTGAAAAGGATATCTTAAATATACTTCCATGTTGCAGGGTTATGTGTTCTACCATATCAACCCCCACTCTCAATGCACAAACTGGACATAACTGCATAAAAAAATGCAGCTATCAGTAAAGCTGTTGAATTCCCAAAATATTGCATATTTTCCAACTTAAACATCATAAGCTTATGCATAATATTAAATCTGAGTTTAACGATATCAAATAGAGGGAGGGGTGGGGGATCCAAATCTCTATGTTCACCATCTCCGGACATGCTTCCCAGCCCTCGTAGGAACCCATAAGGAACTACTCTAGAGTTGTAGGAAGAATAACAGGGAAATAGAGAAACCAAAAAAATGGAGAAGAATTCCTTTATTCTGTTATGGAGAGAGAGAGAGAGTGAGTGAAAGGAGAATATCTCTCTTACAACCGATAAATCTCTGTTAACAAGCTATAATCCCAGCCTGACCAATTCTGTACACTTCCCACCCATTTAAACCTCCTTACTTCCTAACTTCCTCAACTACTGTTGTAACCACCACAACTAACTAAACACTACTTCTTGTGTTCATTCCTTCAGGACTAAACCCTCCAAAGCTTACCCTCATTATTCTGTTGAGAATGGGCATCGTATCCAATGCCTTCCAACTAAAGAGGAAAAAGGAAGAAGGAGAAGGGGAATCTGCATCATCCTATAGATCCTGAGTATACATAATAGTAATACTATCCCACCATATAAAATAACTAAGACTTCATCCAGGCCTATTCTTAATGGTGGTCTTCCCGGAACAAACATGTAGAATAGAAATCAATAACTACTTTAAGGCTATGCACTAATTGAGCATCTATTGATAGAAAATACTGGAAATTGGAAATATTGTAGAATAACAAATGAAAACAGTCAAAATGTCATACCCCATTTTTTGCCTCCATGGGATGCTCTTCATCAATGTGGCAGCATAATCCAACAATATCAAAATACTCGGAACAAAATGGGCATAGAAACTCCTCCCTTACATCATCATCCCCTTCATTTTCATCAAAACCCATGAACATATCTACATTTTGCAAAATATCACATCAATAAGCGCAAGAAGAGAAATCAATACAGTACTTGCACTGTTGCAGATAAACAAACAACCAGGGGCATTGTAAGTTTTAATCCCTGCCCTGGTATAGATTACTAAGATCTTTAGATCATAAATCCCATATCTCATTGCTACTATAATTAATTATTAACCTATCTATGCAACAAAGAATAGGTCACAAAACCAGATGGAAGTCATTCTAGTGCATTAAAGAAATTAAGCCAGTAGCGAAATTATCTTCTGATTTCATACTTTCCGAGTAGCAATACCCAAAAACAACAATCTTTTTAAATTTCGTTTACCTGAGCTACTTTCAAGGATAAATAGTCTCAATTCTGAAGTTCAGCTGAAAAAACACAACTTTTCAAAGTTCCTTTTACCTTCTTCTCTTATGTTCACATTAAAATATAAACATTTCAACCCCACCCATATTATAACAATATCAATGTCTCTAAAGCTATGTTCTTTCACAGTTAAGCTAACCAAAAAGGGATTCAAAACAATAAAAATGGGAAATCAAATAAAATTTAAATTGTGTTCAGAAATAGGAAATTGAACCTGATCGAGATTGAAACGCAGAAGGAAAGCGCCTACGAGACCAAGAAGAGTCACCTTCCATAGCTTCTTCTCTTCACTGATTCTGATCAAAGAGGATTAGGTTGAAGAACAGAACACAAACACAAGATGCTACCTCTCTGGAATTTCACCCAAAGAGGAAGAACTATCTGTTTTCCTTTACTCATTTATAATAATACCATTTCCCCTTTTTATTTTATACTTTTTTTTCTTACATTTTGTACTATATTGTAATAATTTTTCTAGGTAAGAGTTTATATATTGTAATCTTATTTTATCTTTTTATCTAAGAAATTATTATCTTTTGAAGTTTGTAATTGTTTGTTTTTAGGAACTGAACCTCAATCTTAAAAATTTAGTAGAGTTTTACACACTAATGTTCTAATTAATTAATTATTATTGACAGTTTGAAACAAATATCAATAAATAATAAATATTAAGTATAAATCTTTTCAGTCATTTTCTTTGGCATTAAGACATGTCCAACTAATCCGCTCAAAATGGTAGTAAGGTTGTCAACTTTTAGACAGACGTTAACAAATTTTGAATTTTTAGAAATAATGTAATATTTTTTTATTATTTATGTAAAAATTTATACACGATAGTATTTAGTATATTATTCATTATTTATTTATATTATTTTTTGAAAAGTAAATTATATTAAATATTAATAATAAATGATACAATAGCAGTGTAAAAACACATTAGTACATATTTTGTCATTTATAAATATGTTTAATAAATATAATAGATAATGATGCAATTTAATAAACTTACTACAGTACTCCTGTTTCCATTTAGAAAATAACTAAATTGTTTCAACTCCAACTTCTTAACCAGAACAAGCAATGACTAATTGGCGAAAAACAGATCTCTCACAAAGAGTTGTTACCTCACTTTACGTTTTGTATTTTTGTAATCAATTAATAATTATATCAATTAACAAAAATAAAATGTAACAAAATGCGACACGGCAAATGGGGAGTGTTCCTTCTACATGAAGAAATAGTTTTTTTTTCTTTCCTACATCATTTAAACCTTTGAAATTGAATGCCCTTGATTTATATTTCGCACATAATTTCTTAGCTAATAATCCATTATTCTAATTTGTCCATCCCTATGATATAGCTCTTGATTAAAGTTGAACTTAAATTATTTTTTATTTGGTTTCTCAATTCTTTTTTATTTTAACCACTCAATTTTTGTTTATATTCTTGTTAATCCTTTCATTAGTCAATTTATAAAGTCGTTAGTTTTAGAAGCAACATTGTTTTAGGGCGTTCTTTTCCGCAACTTTTCTCTTTGTAGTTGTTGTTGCTTACCAATATCATTGGTAATTTGGACAAAACCTATGGGGCCCACTCGTTCGCATGTTTTGGGCGGGGAGGGCATAAAAGTTGTGTCCATCCGTCTTAAAATGTCCGCTCAACCTGCCCTTTTTGCCTATGGGCATTTCAAATGGGCGGGCAGGGTGGTCATGGGCATCAATGAACACTAAAATAAGAAATTTGATGGGTCGAGTATGACAAGAGTAATTCATGTTCTCACCACTTGAGTGCATGTAACAATTTTCCAAAATATAATATCTTACCAATTAAATGTATGTCCAGTTTATGCAAAATAAGATGTTATGTTATGTGTTTTTAATCCTAATGTCACATTGTGTATTCATGTAATCTCAAGTACTATGTAATTTTTTGTTTTTTTTAATTTAGGGCGGCCCACAAGTCCACCCTACCCATATTTAGAACAATCCACCATAATTTTGGTGGGCATTGTATGGACATAGGCAGGGCCACCCTAATTACCGATGCTTCTTACCACAAAGTTTGGTGATTGTTTGTGTCAAGGCGATGACACTCACAAAAGGTGACATCCATGGCTAGGCGATAGGTTATTGTCCTTCGACCTTATGCAAAATAAGACCATTTCCCCATAAATAGTGGATATATAGATCTCCATAGTTTAATAGAATGTCTCCTAATATTATTAAAAAATATTTCAAAAAAAAATAAGTCCCCATTCAAGCCTTCAATTTTGTGATAGTGTAAAAGGTAGAATATAATAATGATTCACATGCATCATAGAAGGTAAAAAGGAAGATGATGAAAGTTTTTGTGTTTACATGAGTCTATGAGTATTGTATTTGTATGTAAAGAAAGATAGAGTAATTGGTGAGAAACACAAAGATAAAGCATGTAATTTAAGGAGTAACCTTATTATTGTGTTCAGTTCATCCTTTTCTCTTTAATTTAATATGATATGAAAAGCTTGTTAATAAAAGTAAGAACAAGCTTTATCAAGGATAATATCTAAAAATGACATTCAGGAAATTAAAAATATATATAATATGTAATTAATTGATGACCAACTTGGACACAACTTGCTCAAAGGAGAAAAAGAAAAAAAGATGAAAGTAAAAACTATTGTATTACAATTTGCCAAGTAATAAAGTAAGTAACATTGTCAACAATAAGTTGGTAGATAACTAAAATATTAATAATTTGATTCAATAAAAAATACTTATTAGAATAAATAATCAATTATATAAAATGAATTAGTTCATTAATCACATAAATAAATAAATAAAAATAGTGAAGACAAGTGATTATCCGTTTGGTCATGAAATTAGATCATGTGATCAGCGATCTATCCCTCCATGTTCCAGAAGAATTTCCTTTACGCTTCGACTGTTTTGAATCATTTTCATTTTCCAACAATCGCAAACAAATTTGTATTGATCAAGTTTCAAATCAGATCCATAGGATCTGAATGGCGACGAGGAATCGCACTTTGATTTTCAGAAAGCACAGAGATGCATTGAAGAGTGTTCGAGTTCCTTCATCCTCTTCGCCGGCGGCTTCCACATCTTCCGGCGGTGGCCCCGTCATCGAATTGATCAGCACCTCACTTCTCAACCCTAATGGTTCTTATGCTCTGGTTAGCACTGAGGATCCCGGTAGTTCAAGGTGTGCTCTTCACACATCTTATATATACAAGAGTGTAATAGTAAATCAAATTTCCAATTGTGTGGATTCATATTCATTGCATTTTGTTATTGATTTCTTTTGCAATGATTCATGAACCTATAAAAGTGATTTTTTGAGAAGCTGAACAAAATATAGATTCTAAAAAAAGCTGAGTTTCAACTTTCACCCTTTGTTGTTATTTCTGGTTTTTTGTAAAACCGGACCAAACAAAAGTGCAAGTGTTAGAATTGATTTTTTTAATCAAAATAATCACTTTTTTCTGTGTGATAAAAGCTTAAACAAACACAAGGTAGCTCAGAATATTAGCAAACAAATAATACATGACATTAGTGAATTGATTTTTGTGTATTGACAGATCAATCGTAAACTGTACGTATTACACATTTTTGTTGAAGGGGTATGTTGTACACATGTTGAATAGTAGTGAAGATTTTCCCCTTTTTTCATGGATGAGAATTATTAATTTACCATGGAAAGCAAATGTTTTCTACTACAATTGGACACTAGTTTATAAAATCATGCATAGTTCAATTCTTTGTATTTTTTCCCACATGCACGCATGTTATTTCAAGTTATAGAAGACTTGCTGGATTATTCGTTGTTTTTATGGAAGCAGTAAGGGTTCACATCCTATTACTGTGGGGCTACCTCCAGCGTGGGTGGATGTATCTGAAGAGATATCAGCATATGTGCAACGTGCACGCACAAAAATGGCAGAGCTGACTAATGCTCACGCAAAGGCCTTAATGCCATCATTTGGAGATGGCAAGGAAGATCAGCATGCTATTGAGTCTCTTACACACGAGATAACAGACTTGATAAAGAAATCAGAGAGGGGACTGCGACGGCTCTCTGCTGCTGGGCCTTCTGAGGATTCCAATGTCAGGAAAAACGTGCAGGTACCACTTCAGAACTGTCATATAATACTCACAATATAAGATGAAAACAATAATAACCAAGCCTTTATTCCACTTGGTCGGGTTGGCTATGATATAAGATGGGAACTCCCTGTAAACAACTGTGAGCTGCTCACGAAATCAGTAGGCTTATTGACACCTTTAAGGATGTTCAGAAATAACATCCCGTAACATATCCAAGCACATGTAGACATTCATCTTCCTTTTATCCTTTGATTGCTTATTGATGGTGAAATTATTTCTGCACTCATATGAGGTGGAAGAGACAAGTTACCATGGCTAGTTAGCTGGCTGGGATATTGATCCCGGAATCTATGATGGTGTCTTCACTTTATTCTGTCTAATCTTTATGTGTGAATATGTTTTTCATGTTTCTTCCTTATTCAATAGCCTTACTATTATTTGTAGTTTGTTGAACTGTTTCTTATTTTTTTTGTGTCGCATGCAGCGTTCTCTTGCTACTGACCTTCAGAGCCTCTCTGTAGAGCTCCGCAGGAAACAATCAACATATTTGAAGCACCTTAGGCAGCAAAAAGAGGTAAGGGAAGAGATTTTTTGTTTACTTTTTCGTATTGATTACAAAGATTCAAAAAAGAATGTTGGAACGTTTTTTTACTTTTATACTGGCACAATTTATTTATAGCAACAATTTGATAAACCAAGAAAGTAATATTACCATTTAATTCAACTCAATTACTTTACATTATCAAATTATACACTTAATTCTAATTTAGTTTACTTATCAAATTATACACCCAGTTCTAGTAATCTAGGTTCTTTTATTGTATAAAACTGCATATCTATTGTCTTACCACTTTGTTTTGTTATTGGCAAGTGGTTTTTAATGGTCTTTTCCATAGCTAACAATGAACAAGTGATGAAGTATACTTGGTCTTTTATTTTGAAGGAATATTGTATTATACTCGCCTTATTCATTCTTTTGCTGTCTGTCTCTTTTCTGGAGATTATTTCAATTTTCATGCTATACATAGCATTGAATAAGTTATGGAAATATGTTTTGAAGTTTTTTACTATCATTTTATGATGATGCAGGGTCAAGATGGGATCGATCTTGAGATAAACATGAATGGGAGTAAAGCCAGATATGAAGATGATGACTTGGATAATATGGTATTTGGTTTTCCTTTTTATGTCCACATCTGTGTTTTGGGATAATGGGGGAGGTGGGCTAATACATTATTCTTATCCTGTTATAAAGCTTTTGGTTCACTGTGACATTTATTGACAGATACTATTATCTATATGGTTATGCTCAATACTGGCTATGCTTGCCTTGAAAATTTGTTACCAATTGATTGCTGGTACTATCAAATTATTATATGTAGATATTTAGTGAGCATCAGATGGCAAAGCTGAAAAAAAGTGAAGCATTCACTGTAGAAAGAGAAAAGGAGATCCACCAAGTAAGCAAAAGTGGCATGTACACTGTTATTAATGATGTTTGTTGACTTCATGATGTGTAAATTTATGCAGTTAAAAAGTTATTTGTTTTTGTAGGTTGTGGAATCTGTAAACGAGCTTGCTCAGATTATGAAGGATTTGTCAGTATTAGTCATAGACCAGGTCAGCAAATACCCTCCTTCAATAGGGAGCTGATACCTGTCTTTGTTCTGCACCCTTTAAAAACTGACATCCTATATTTTTAGGGAACCATTGTTGATAGAATAGACTACAACATTCAGAATGTTGCAACCACAGTTGATGATGGCCTTAAACAGCTGCAGAAGGTTCCACTTCTCTTCCTCGTGTGCTATTTTAGTTAACTTCTGTATCTGAAGCTTCCTTTTTCCCCTCTCTATTTCATTTTCTTTATCTCTTTTATGGTAATTACAATGCTTACTGGACATGCAGGCTGAGAGAACTCAGAAAAAGGGGGGCATGGTAATGTGTGCTACAGTGCTTCTTATCATGTGCTTGGTTATGCTGGTTCTCTTAATCATTAAAGAAATTATTTTGTGATTCACGGTGATATTCAATATATTTTAAAAACACATTGCTCATTAGCATTACCTTTACACTTGGAAATAGTAATGCAGCTTGTCCTAGAGAAGATTAAGCAGTTTTGGAGTAATAGCCAAGCCATATTTACTGGGTCAAGAGACCATATTAGTTGCCTTGTAATTTTTATAGCTAGTGGGGAGGTAAGGGTGAAGGAGATGTGTTAGAGGATTACAGCCTTAAGGTTTGTTTGCGAGTTCAGTTTTAGATCGATAAAATGGAAATATAAGGCTTCGGAATCTCACAAGTGTATTACATGTTATCAAGCCTCTCTCTTCCCTCAATTTCCCTCCAGTAAACTTGCAAACCGACTATAGAGATGATGTGTTAGAGTAAGAAAGAAAATGTATAGAGCGGTTCCATGAATCACTGCTTAACATTATTTGACTGAGTATACGCATGCTAAGTTCCTTTCCGATCATATTTTTTTGGTTGATATCTTAACTTTCATAGGCAATTATGTTATGTGTAGGTTCCCCGCATGCATTTTAAAGGAGCTACAAATTTAACCATTTCATTCATTTATTAACTTTATCTCTAATGATAAATACATGTATCTAAACCCAAAAAAATGTAATAAGTTAAGTTGGGTTATTTTACTTGCTTGTGCTATTTGTTCAATGATTTCATGAAAGAGAATAAATGTAATAGAATATATTACATTAAGCTTCAAACCAAACATATCATTAATTGTTTACAAAAAAGATAACACATTAATTTAGATTAAATAATACTAATAGAATATACTTCTATAGGATTATATAGGTCATAAAAAATAATTGATATTTGTCGTTGGTATATATTCAACATTTTAAAAAAAGACCACAATTGAAATTAGACATCTTTTAAACATAACCATAGTTGAAAATTTTAGTATCACTAGTGATTAAAATAAAATTAAAAATCTAAAATATTAGTTTATTTCAGTGTAAAACACTAAAACGTTTCTTCATTCTCAGATAATATAGTTTTCAGTTAGTGTATTCTTGAAAGAAAAAGTCTAAGAAAGTTGATTATATAACATAACATATCAATTTATACTCAACAAGCTTTCATAGCTCAGTTGGTTAGAGCACCCGTTTAGTAAGCGGGAGGTCTTGAGTTCAACTCTCAATGAAAGCAAATTTCAATTTTTATTATGTTTCCTTCCTATGTTCATGTGTACTTTTCTACTTTCTACACGATCACAAAAGCCAACTTCAGATCATAGTAAATAAGCATGGAAGTAAAAGTAACTCAAGTTCCCAGAGAATGTGTGTTCAATCTGCCATGGGCGCAGTGTTTTTTTAGACAAAAATATCATAATTTCTAGGCGCATGGTTTAGCCCTTTAGGAAACAATAACTTCATTTGATATGTAACCAGCCCCGCCTAATGGGTAAGATGTTTTGTTGTTGTTGTTATATGGATAAACTTATACTAATGCTTTCACTTTTAATTTGGTTGGATAATAATGGATATACAATCATAAATTCTATCCCAATCAACTATCTGCACTGATGATAATGGTAGAATATTCTGCTTATCTATTCTGCAAGCATAGTTTCTTAATTTTAAGCTGCTTTTCTCATGGTCACTTTATGAATATAAATTCACTAATTTGTGCTGAAAAGACAAAAAGGAATATTTTTTGGAGAGCAATTCATAATCCAAGGAATCTGAAGTATACAAAAGCCATAGATAGTTATATTACCTTGGAACATCAGTTCTGTTGATCATCTGAGTAACAATTTCATGAATATCTGAATTAGGATCATAGCATTGAGGACTTACAAGAGTTTGGAAACTGTGTAATCTGAGTAGCAATTAGGGACATAAATTCACAAAGTGCAATCTCACTTTTCAGTAACCCTGGAGATTACAAAGTGCAATCTTACTTCACAGTCTCAAGATGAAAACAATAACTGACTGAATCACAAAAGTTTTTATATTGAAAATGTCTTTGATTCCATATCTTATTGAGTCCTCTATCAAACCATAAATTCTATACTATAACGAAAGTGGTTTGAGTCTCATACTAAAATTGTTTCCATAACCAACATCCCTGTAGGTAAATGAGCATAAAGTTCTTCTAGCTTAATCAAAGGTTTCAAGTTCGAGTCTGTATGAATGCAATTGCATTTGGTTGGGAGAGATCTGTACATATTAATCTTACTTGGGTCAAGCAAGATTGCATTTAAAGTGATTATTTGTGTAATTGAAGGAGTGCAGATTGCACAACAATTGGTAGTTATTCAGTGATACCTGCTGTGGATTGCATTTAAATTCTAAAATGTAATCTCTTAGCTCAATGCTGTGACATAAATTAAGAGTCATAAGTATATACCATCATACAAATCTTTCCACACCACAAAAAATGGACACATATCACTTGTAATTTGTAAAAGAATTTATAGGAAGACATTATTTTTCTTTTGTTAATATCAACCAAATATTCATATCCGAGTTTTTTTTGAAATGGAAAACGGCTCTAATTTATTATCATTATTGTCACAATGATGGCAGTAATTTGGTTTTACAAAACAAAAACAAAATTCCCTCTAGTCAGAAAAAAAAAGACTAATATGTAAGAATAGTAAAACAGATAAAAAGAAATGAGCATAAAGTGTTTTGTGTATTACATTACTTGGTTTCAGAAAAAAATAAAAAGAAAAGAAAGATATATTTTGTCTCTCTAGGCTCTCCCTCTCCGCTTTCTCATCATGAGAAGAGAAACAAATTTGCTCTAGTAAACTAAGAAAGAAATATGTTTTTTCTCTTTAAAATTCTCACCCCTAAGGATTAGTTTGGGAGTTGGATTTTGGATGGGAAGGCTTGGAGCCATGAAATACACTTGTGAGATGACTCCCAAGCCTTCTCTTTCCCTTCCTTCCCCTCCAAAATCCAACTCTCAAACAAACCCTAAATCTCTTTCTCCTCTGTTTCAACGACCAGCATAAGAATGCAAAGTCAATTTCAAGTTTGCAAACATGTGCATTTGATAGATAATAAAGTACAAAAGAAATTTTTTATAGAACATCACGCAAATTTAATAGAGCCCGTCAAGAAGACAAGTGAAAGTCATGGTTACAACCGTATATGCACCTGGACCAGGGCCTAGATAACATAACGAATAATCAAAATAGAAGGTAAATTTAGTCGACAAAAAACCTTAGAAGGTAAGGGGTATATGTTCCTTGTAACCACAATAATTATGAAGAACATACAGTAGCATTTGGCATTTGCCAAAACAAAACCACACTGGACTCACTGGCTCCAATCTCTGACGGATAGCAAAGAAACAATCACGAGACTGAACAAATTCTATAAATTTGACATAAAACAAAATTCCAGTATTCTCTAAGGTGGCAAAAAATTAAGCCACAAACCATTTGTCTCCATAACATTTAAAACCCGCCACTGCAAAAACCCAAGCCACTCCGGCAACACTCTATTTACCAAGGCCGGACCTTATAGGACCCAAGGAAATGAAAAGATAATGACACGAACCGCAACTGTTGTCCCACAGCAGAGAGGAATTTACTGATAGACCAGCCAAAACTCCTGCATTTGAGAAAATTTCAATGAATATCAAAACATTGAAGAAAACATAAACATCATGCAAATTGCCACAAAAAGATTTACCAGGTCCCGTCAATAATTTCAACAGAAACCATAACAAGGCCAAATATAGCATAGGACGTTACCCCAGTAAAGCATGAATATCACTGCTAATTAAAGTTGAATCCACCAGAAGGCACAGAAGGAGCATTAGTGCTACCAAAGTTGAACTCTGATTGAGCAGCAGCACCAGGAGGCAAAGTCTCATCTTCTTCCTCCAACCAGTATGTCTCAAGAATTTTCACTGCCTTTTCATAAATCTCTGTGTTGTCATGACTCTGGAGGTTCTCAATTTTCTCCAATCCCTCAGCATCATCAATCATTTGGGCATACAGATTCACATCACCAGTAGAGCCCGTATTCTTATCAGCTTCCCCGACCTTCAAGATGTTTTCAAGGCCTTCCAGGCAAACAGTCACGATCCTAGGATCAGGACAGATGAGAAGATCACACAAGGGCTTGATACACCCTTGACTTACCAGGTAGCTGTCAATCAGGAAATTAATTCAAGTCTTGCAACGACAAAAAATACTATAACCATAATAACCTCCTAGGGAATATTTCAAAGATAAGCTTCTATACATACTTGATTTGGTCATGAGATCCACCAGACGTAGCATTTGAGATAGCCCAAGCAGCCTCTTTCTTGATATCAAACTCAGCATTTTGAAGCAGGTTGACCAAAGGGCCAATTATATTAGCCTCAACTACAGTCTATTAATCATCAGAATTCAATCAGAGTCTAAAGAGAAAATTATCAAATTTCATTTAGCAGAAAATGCATTCATACAACAAAATAAAGAGAAACTTTTAAGCATACCTGAATTTGCTGAGTATTCCCAGCTGTGATGTTTGATATGGTCCAACAAGCCTCCTTCTTTATGCTTTTCTTATAATTATTGGTCAACAGATTCAAAAGGCAAGGGAGAGCTTGATGGTTGATGATAACCTGTGAAGCAAAGGACAGCATTAAAACAAAAAACAAAAAACTAATCATGTGTAAGTGAAAAATATTGAAATACATATTTTCCAAAATAAGGTGCTCTCAACAGAAAAACTACAAGGATTGCAATTGGCAATGGAGTCTAAAACAACAACAATCAAGCATGGGTCTCACAAGTTGGGGTCGGCCACAAGGAACATATGACATCATAATACTCTATCATAATTCATAAATCATGTCAACTGAAAAATCATCCATCTCTAAACATTTTCCTAATTGTTTCACCTACAGTTTTTCTTGGTCTCCCTCTCCCTCTAGAAATGTAACTAACCTCCATTTGATCTACTCTCTTTACCGAGGCTTCTAACAGTCTCCTTCATACATGTTCAAACCACCTAAGTTACGATTTTGCCATGTTTTGTACAATATGAGCTACCCCAATTTTCTCCCTAGTACATTCATTCCTAATCTTATCTTGTCTAGTGTTTCATCTCGTCCAACTTTCTACCTATGTGTGCTTCATGCTATACATAGTTGGGGTCCTAAACCCATATATAAAAGGTGAAATTTATGTTAACGGGTAACAACATGGATGACAAGGGTGGGTATACGGGTCCTTTCAGGATAGTAGAGCCTAGAAATGATCTCAACTCACTCCCGAGGACATTTTCATGGGAAGAGAACTCAAAACTCATGATGTAAACGTCCATACGCTTCCCTTGGCTGCAACCATACGCAGGGTGACAGTGTACACAACAAAAGAACAATTAGACATTCCTGAACTTAATACCTGAGTTTGTATATCATCTCCAGTGACAATATTTCCAACAGTACGAAGAGCAGGGATTAGCACGGAAGGGGATGGGTGCCTTGAACAGAAATAGAACATTTAGAATTTGAAAATTAACGTTGACGAGTGTACATTCTTGCACAGCAATATTTGAGATGTAGATTACTCACAGCAAAAGCTCAACAAGCCGGGGACAAACACCAGCTTCAATTACAGCTTGAATTTTGTCATTTGTACCATCAGAAAGATACGAAAGCGCCCAACAAGCATCAGTCAAGACCTCTTCATCAGTTGAATGGATAAGACGGGCCAGTGCAGGAAGTGCAGGTTTAACCTGTGAGAAAATAAAATACATTATTTGTAAAACAAAACATAAGGCAAAAAATACTGGAAAAATCAAACAAGAAGCGACCAATAACCAACTAAGTTCTTTATCTTGGTGTCATTGCCATGACTTCGAATTCTGGCAGTAGCTTGGTCAATACTAATTACTTTTTCATGCAAATACAACAGATAAGATTTAACCAACTGTAACATTCAAGTCTATAAGTTAGAATGGTCACTAAGCAATGTATGTTCTCTCAATCTTGATATGACAATTGACAACATCCAACTTCAATCATGATTGCCAATCAAGTAGCATTTTATAATAACCAAGGAGATTTATTACCACAGCAATAAGGAAATGATAAGGAAAACAAAAACATTTTGCCAATAACTAACTATTCTGTTATATTAAGCAAGGAATATTTTTATACCTGGTCAAAAGGAGGCTGTGGCTTGCCCCTGCAGAAGTTTGAAAGTGTCCAGGTAGCATTTCTAAGCATAGAGAGTTTTGCATGTTCATTCAATTGTGACAACAGGGGAAGTAAAGACCCATGACCGAGAACAAGATCACGACATCTGGGAGAATCCCCGGCAACATTTCCTAATGCCCAAACAGCCTGTGAGTACCAAAAATACATGTCGTGAAATGCTACACCTTTAATAAATGATACCATGGTAAATGCAACTAGAAGTCTACAAGGTCTTGTTATCCTTCTTTTGCTGCCTATTAGACATTGCTAAACATTGAAATAACACCCAACACAATGATTAAGTTCCCACCCCAATTTTGCATGCAAAAGCACGCACCACACACATAATGGGAAAAGAAAATTTCATCGGTCATCACAGTCAACAGCTGTTTCTTAAATTGAAGAAAAACAAGAAACAGTTTGACAACTCATTAACATATCTTGCTATGCTAAGGCATGTAGAGTATACCTGTTCACGGACATCATCGCTAGGTGAAGCAAGGAGCTTCACGAAAATTGGGACAGCCCCATGATCAATTACCACCTTGGTGTTTTCAGATGTCCCAGAGGCTATATTCGTCAAAGCCCAAGCTGCCTCAAACTACAGCATGTAATAAACAATGTGAAGGCAATACATCACCAAAAGAAAAAACATACAATCTAAACAAACGAGGTAAATGGCAAACCTGCAGCTGTGGAAAGTCTTCTCTCATCAGAAATTCAACAAACCGAGAAACTACACCAGTTTGAATAACTTCCTCGATTGGTGGACTACGTTCTGGCAGGAAAGAAGAAGGGAACAAATCCATCAAATATCCTTTAAAGTTTACTGCACAGATGTGATCAGGACACAATTTTGTCTAGCGTGTTTATGGATCCATTTTAAGGAAAAAAATACTAGCTTTCAATTTCTCAAAAAAAGAAGTCAAAACAGTGCTATTTGTGAGTCTTTTGAATAAAAAAAGACCAAAAAGATTTCTTTTCAATGGGAGTCTGTCTTTACTAAAATGTTTAGTGTTTTTCTTTTTTAGGTAGTAATTTTGTTCCTAAAGATTTCAAATAAAAAACTGCTTAGTTACTTCACAAAATAAAAATACAAAGTGTCTATCTCCTTCCTTTTGATCCAAGTCTAAATTCCAATTAAAAAACGCAAAACAAATCTAGGCCTAAGGTCTTAGCCCATCTTTTTTAGATCACCTACAATTTATATGGACTTAATATGTACCCAAGGTCTTAGTCTATAAGCTTTATATTATTTTACTTTTTCTAATTAGGATTGGACCAAGAGGAAGAACATATACACTTTGTATTTATCATTTGTAAAAAGCAAATCTTTTTTTGGTTTTTTTCTTTCAAAAGATTCACAAATAGCACTATTCTTGATGCTTTTTTTCTTTGAGAAATGAAAGCTACTGTTTTTCCCTTCGAAAAATTAATGAATGCAAAAAATAGATCAGACAAAATTAGCTATTCACATTTCCCCTCTTCGCTTGTTTCTTACTAGATAACAATAACAAATGTAGTTTTTCATACCATAAAGTAAGTAATAAGTAAGGATATGAACTCAAAATTTATCCAAGACTGCGTAAGACAGACTGGAAAAGATGGACAGGAAAAAAACATGAAATGTGGCAGAATCTCTTTACCAAACTGGAATTAAATATGCAATGGGGCAATAAACGAATGGAGAAAACCAATATCTAACCAATTGAAAGCAACTTCCGAAACTGAGTAGTTGACTCAAGTTGAAGGTTATTATCTTCCGCCCAAACACCAGCAACCATGGTAGTTAGATGTTCCAACTGCACCATATAAAATTCCAACGGTAAGTAATAAAGCTTCGAACATAGTCGAGATGAATATGACAAACGATCATGCCTGAATCAACAATCAATCAAGCTATCATGTTGCATCATAAAAATTACTCATATCAAGTTGTGAAACATATAATTGAATATATCATGACAGAATTACAACTACCAACCTAGTGAGAACTTTGGTGAAATTAGAATATTATTGAGCATAATCTTAGTAAAGCAATTCAACAATCAAGATACAGCCAAAGATTATATCGAAGTGTATCAATTACTATAAAAGTATAAATTTATAAATAGTTCGATCAACCTAACAACTAAAAGTTACTGATATCGAGTTGTGAAGAATAAATTCTGATAAGTGAAGCATGAATTGAAAATAATGATATTAATTAAAGAGAGTATATATTATGAGAAAGTGTGAACTAACCTTCTTCTCCACCGTAGTAGAGGGAACAGAAGAAGGAACCTGCTGAGGTGGAAGACCCTCGCGCCTCTTTTTCTGCAAACTCTCTTCTCTACGGTTCTTACGGATCTCCACCATCGTGTCCTCACGCCTTCTGCGACCTTCTTCGGCGTCCACCGCCACCTTGTATCGGTTCCGACGGCTGTCCGTTCTGGCGTTGCTGGTAGGGCGATACGACATCGTTTCGGAATGAAAATGAAGCAATAAACAGAAACTGTGAGAAGAAGAAAGGGACAGAGAACAATGAGTGTGATAGGGTTTCACTGTGATAGGGTTTTGGATTGAAGTTGGAAAAGGTGAAATGAAAGGGGGAAGTTTATATAATAGGGGATGGGAATAGTTGGAGGAAAAGTGGACTTGGATCAGGTGAAATTTGCGAAAATGCCACTTGTTTGAATTTGAACGTGGTGGGGATAGACGTTACTTTCGTCGTTGGAGATATATCATTGTGACTTCGGTTCGGTTTGGTTTGCTCATTAGAGCCTGGAGGTTTTGTTAGCAAACCATACAACTTGGCCCAATTATTACAAACTTAGGCTTCGTTTTAAGACCCATGAACTGAAGAAGATGAAAAAGGTGTAAATAACGGGTGGACATCTGCTGTCCCACAATAGTGTACCACTTGATGTATTATTACTTGTGATTGGTCAGAAAAATAATTAATTATTAAAATTTTAATTTAAATATATTTTTTCAACCAATCACAAGTAGTGACACATGGAGTGGCACTCTCTGTGGGACAGCAGATGTGATCCCGTAAATAACACATGCCAATTGAGGATAATTATTATTATTATTCTTCTTACAAGGTGAGTCTGTGATATTATATTTAATTCTTATTCTTACAAAGTGAGTAATAATGTAATATAAATCTAAAGTTATGGTGTTTTATTATGTGAGGCATCATATAAAGTTTATGGTGTTTTATTAAGTTTTCCCTAATCAAAATTATTTTGTTCAAACCAATCTTTATACTAATATTTTTGTTCCATGTTTTTTATGTTTAAAGTTATTAACAAAATTTAGGAAAGAGAAAAAATGAATGTACTAATAATGTATGAGTTTTATAGATTGTCAGTCTATTATTTATCGTTCATTTTTTAATTATTACTGACTCTTCAAAAATAATACAAATGAATGATAGGTAATATAATGATTATGTAACAAATCTTTATACTATATATATATATATGAAGAAAAATATAGATAATAAATAAGAGTGTAATTTTTGTAGTGCATGTATCTTCTCACTTTTTTGGATAATGAATTAATCATCCAGGTTTGTAACTGCCCTTACCAACAAGTGTCGCTTTTAAAAATCAAACTTTCGACCTTAGAGATTCAATATGATCTTATACCAATAAATTAACGTCTTATTGATAAATAAAAGTGTAATTGAAAAATAATATGTAACGAATTATAAATAATTTGAAATAAATGAAAATTTTAACACATCAAATTTATGAAATCAAATACCAGAAACCTTGGGTTACTTTGTTTTTAGAGGTGAGGATGAACCTACTTTACTTCATCCGACTTGACTCAATTATAATTAGATCCAAATTGAGTTGGGTCTCACTGGGTCTATGGTCGAGTTTGAATTTAAAAATTAAACTCAGTCAATATTTAAGATTAGGGAGGGTATAAACATGATCCAACCCAAACACGTGTCATGGTTATTCACCCATCATGTTTGTGAATGTCTATATTTAATTATGCACAGATTAATGACATATTTTTGATTGAAAATATTTTTGGTTTTCTAATTTTTTTCGTCACATGTACACGATTAACAATATTTATACACATATTATTTCACATGTCAAATTACATATTCATAATAATAAATAATATCGAGAATACTTTATCTAAAAGATGTATACATTATATTTAACTGAGTCTAGGTTCAGGTCTGAATTCAAAGATTGTCCAGTTGATATTTAAGCTCGAATTAGCTTTGATCTAGATTTGAATCGAGTTCAGAAAAATGATCCGATTACATTTAGGGTCAAGTGCCTTACGCGTCCTAACCTCATCCATGATCACTTCTCTTAGACTTTTAGGTTAATGATAGCTACATGTGTATAAGGGACAAAGATTAACACTTTGGAATGATATTTTATTCTTTATCATCGGTTGAGATAATATCACTTATTGTTTTTTTTTTCTTTTATTCATTGTCATAAGTAACACAATACATATGGGATGAAGATGGCAGGTTCAAAATCGTCCCAAAGAGTATTTCATTTTATTATTCTGTGCTTTTAAATTTTTTATTTTATCTAAATATATTGAAATAGAGAATGAGATATATTTGAGATAGACAAGTGGTTCCATCCTAATACATGTAACACAAAAGTAGCAAGTGCAAGTACATCACGACAATGGCGTTGACTCTCTCATCCTCCTCAAGCCAATCCTCTTCTCTCTTCGCATCCATCGACATTGGTACCAACTCATTCAAGCTCCTCATCGTTCGCACCGACCCCTCCGGCAGATTCTTCCCAATCCACCGCACCAAACACCGTGTCCTCCTTGGTCGCGACGTCACCCCCACCCTCACTCCTTACTCTATCTCCCCTCACTCCACTATACGCGCCCTCGAAGCCCTCTCCGACTTCCATAACATTCTTCAATCCCACCATGTTGCCCAAACACAAACCCGCTGCGTCGCCACCGCCGCAGTCCGCGACGCCCACAACACACTAGACTTCGTTAATTCCATTTCCAACAACATCGGAATGAAAGTTGATGTCTTGTCAGGAGAAGAGGAAGCGCGGCTTGGTTACCTCGGCGTGCTTCAGTTTCTGCCAGTTTATGATAAATTGGCTCTGACGGTTGATATTGGAGGTGGGTCCACCGAGTTTGTTGTTGGGTTTAAAGGAAAATCAGTTTTTGCCACTTCCTTAAATCTAGGTCATGTTGTTCTGACACAAAGGTTTACGAATAAGGATGCAGTTCCAAGAATGAGGGAACACATAAGGTCGGTTATTCATGAATCTGGGGTTGTTGAGAGGATCCAGAAGCATGGTTTTGAGATAGCTGTTGGTTCTTCCGGCACAATTAAGGCAATTGACAATGCGGTGTTTCGCGGTGTTGTTGATGGTGGAAAAAGGGGTTGGGGTTTTAGTAGAGGAGAATTAAGGGGCGTGGTGGAAATGTTGTGTGATGGTGAAAGGGAGAAAGAGAAAGAGAGGGTTTTTGAGGAGCGTTCGGAGTTTATCGTGGCCGGTGCGGTTTTGCTGGAGGAGATATTTGAGATGCTTGGCGTTGAAGAAATGAAGGTTTCAGGGTACTCATTGGGGGAGGGCGTTATTGCAGAAAGTTTGGCTAAGCTGTACCCTGGTTATTATGATTTGAATGCAAATGTTAGGTGGCAATCTGTTATGAGGTTTGCTATGAGGTTTAATGGCCAAAAGAAGATGAGATCTGCTGTGGAATGTGCAATCCTTGCCAAGGTTTATTGAACTTCATTTTCACTTCTACATAATCTGTTAGGATCGGCAATTCAGCATTACTTATTCAGTTAGAGTATTCTGTTATTGTCATCAACAATTTTTTCCCATTGTCCTTTAACTCTAGTTTGGTTTTGGAACCTACTAAGTAAAGATTTGCAACAAAGCATGACATAATTATGCATGTAGGGTATGTTTTGGGAGTTGAGTTTTGGCGGGGAAATAAGAGAAATGGAAGACATAGCCATCTCATAAGTGTATTTCATATATCTGAAGCATTTTCATTTCCCCTCCAAAATTCAACTCGATAAAAATGTGGGTCACAATTTCAGAAATTACAGAATTCACACAACTGCAGTGATCCGATTCGGTATACACTACTGTGATCTTTCATCTTTATTTAATATTTATATTCAATATAATCTGGTTTCCAATTCAAGAAACTGAATCCATAGAATAAATGTGTCAGGCAGATGATTCTTATCGAATAGGGATCCTCTCCATTAATGGAGAGGCAAGTACTTCAATTTACTTGTGTTTTGAATGACAAAGATCTTATTCTATTATACTTGAAAGGATAGATATGTCATTACATGTTAGATTTTCTTTGGTTTTTCAAGGACTTGCCTCTCCATTATTAATGGCAATAATGGAGAGGATCCATCTTATCTGTCATAATCATTATGATAGACAATTGCTGTTTGCCCTGGAATTATTTCTTCTATAGATGATTGTTGCAGGACATCTTCCAAGGGCTGAGAAATTATAAGGACCAAGCTAGGAGGAACAAAGTTGAACTCGCTTCAGTGTTGATTGAGAACGATCTTGAGTATCTTGAAGCTGCTAGCTTGCTTCACAATATTGGGCTCGTCACTGGTAAAAAGGGTTACCATAAACAGTCCTACCATTTTATTATGGTAATTTTCCCCTTCCTTATTTCTTAGCTTGCCTTTGTTTTTTATTTGGCTTGCTTAAATGGATATAGCAGATTAAGTCATTAAGATATAGTTCCATGTATTTGAAAGTCCAAGACTGAATACCCTACCCTATTCATTATTTTTTCCGTTTGAATTATTTGGTGATTTTTTTGTGCAGAATGGTGGCCACCTTTGTGATTATAGTCCAGATGAGGTTAAGGTATGTTGTTTTTACTGAATATGTGAAGCATGGTTGCATCATATGTGCTCTGTCTTAGATTCCATGCATGTATTCAGTTGTCAGCAGAGTCCCTGTCTTTGGTTGAGTTGAAAATTTACAGAAGGGATAAAAGTGGAATGTAAGCCATTCGCATTCTTCCTCCGAAAACTTTGGCCTCTCCTCACTCCTATAGCATGGAATGAGATATATATGATTTTCTAATAATTTTTGTCCCAACCAAGCTCCAAGGAGTGAAAATCAAAGCCTTTTCTATCCCACTCCATATTCATGTCTCCACCTCCTTATTTTTCACCTTCTACACAAAACTTTTAGACAAACTTCATGTTGGATCAAGTGTTTACCACTAACCCAAAAGCTATATCTGATGGCAATGACGCAATTTTGTTTCCTTGAACTTTCTTAGAACCGCAACAATCATTAAGGGATTGCACCCATAGTGAGATGATGACAAAATAAAACCAACATTTTCCACATTTGTGATGTTCCTTTCATAGCTCCATTTTAAGTACGATTGTTAATTATAATTTAGTGGGGGTTTCAGTTAATTGCATTACTCACCAGACATCACAGGAAGAAATTTCCAAAATCTGATGCTTTCATGGAAAATCACGAGGAGGTTAGTTCTGTCTTTTTTGTGGCTGGGATTTGGAATTACTACATCATTGTAACTTCAGACCCCTTCTCTTCTTTTATCCTTTTGATATTCAGGAGAATCAGAAATTCATATATCTCTGTGCAATAATACGTATTTCTGTAGCACTTCAGCATCATGATGCCTTGAAATCTCAGGTACTACATCGGCATGGGACTCTATACCGCTTACTTACAAAATCAATTCGTGTTAGAGCAAATTACGGTAAAGCAATATTATTTGGTTATGCTGATTGTGGTTTTTACGTGGACTTTTCACAGGAAAGCAGTGATGTCAAGAATCATCATCTTCCTACTATTATACAACGTATAGTTGATAACATAATTCCTGAACTAAGGGAGGAGACACATAATTTCAAAACAGTAATTGTTCTATCTAACCTTTTCATTAAATCTTGACTTGTGCATTGCATTTGAAATTGCTAATTCATCTTCATTTACATTTATTTTTTTACATACATGTGGCTGTATGTTATGCTAAAGAGTTGCTGATTATAGTTTATTCAAGTACTCATCGAATAAACCGAGTTTACTTGTAAAATGGTATCTGTTACTAAATGTAACAGAAACATGACACCAAATTATAATTCTAAAATTTGCATGTCTGTTTAAAGGCATTGATACTTCCATCAAAGTTTCAAGGTTATATTCATCTATGATATTAATTTTTATGCAGGTGTTTGAACTATAGTCATGGTAGCTCAAGAATAAATTCATATGCGTGCCTATTGTGGATGGTGGAAGGAATTGCTAGAAAGAAAGCTAGCGATTTGAAAATTAGGATTTTGATGAAAGTAATAGAGCTTACATTTCCCATTAACATCCGGGGTTTAATGCTCAGTTATGTAACTCTATGCTACTACAGAAAATCAAAGTTGGGATGTATGCATCATGTAAATTATATTGCTTTATGTTCATATAAATAAGTAAATGGAAGGGATCTACTTACTCCAAAAGTAAGTGGAAAAAACTTAGTCCACATCTTAGTTGTTCATTTTTAGAAAATCCAATAGTTTGAATTCATGAGGATATCTAAATCATTAGATTTCTCAAGAATGAATGACGAAAATATGAACTAAGTTTTTTCCATTTACTTTTAGAATAAGGAGATCTTACTCATAAGTAAACGGTTAAGATGTCTTCCATTTGGTATGTGCCATAGTTGGAAGTTATTGTCATATTTTGTTGAGTCAGAATTTCACTCTTTTAGTAATTGGAGGGGTTCCTAATCTCTAATACAATGGTAGAAATGTACAAGTTAAACCATAAATTACATGGTAGAAATATACAAGATAATTTGATATAGAGATTGTTATTGAAATTATTATGTTGTGAGGTAAGGATCTCTCTCCACCTACAAGTTTCATGTGTATTTGATGAAGCTAGACATTCTGGAGGTCCAGAGGTTTTCAAATTCTTGATTCATATTAATGAATTCTAATTATGAGGTTTTGACATGGGCTTTTGAGTTTAATAAGTGAGAATTTTTTAATGGTCTTAGACAATTGTTCAGGAGATATTCAAAATGTTGACTTTTATTAAATTCATATAATTTTAAAGAATTATACTATTCCCTCAATCTCATAAAGACCAATTATGAAGTCAATCATTTCATTGATTACCTAGTTGTAAACCATAACCATAGTGTGCAATTCCACACCATTGACTTTGATCTTGTCAACTTCAGTTGGACCATTAACAGAAACAAAGGGAGGACCTTCAGAGCGGTGGATGTGAAAAATGAATAATGTGATCCCATCCCTAATGTTATTCATAATACTCTAATGATGTAACACGTTATCCATTCTTATTTCTTTCTTCTTTTCATTCATAAAAGTGTTCATGGATGAGGATTGAGGAGGGACTCAATCAAATATTCTTAGAGAATCAGAATTTCTCAATCAATTTTTCTTAGAGTTTAGTATACAAGTTTAAGAGTTTTACCCATGAATATATATGGTATATTAACCTGTATAATGTTTTTTAATCTGCATAAATATTAAACTTATATTATTAGTATTGAACTATTGGTAATGTATTAATGGTGTCATAATAAAATTCCGAATCAATTATAGAGATGTAGTTAAAATCATTAATTATTTAATAATTACTCTAGATAAGGTGGGCTAGGAAAATTTTAAATAAAAAAGTATAATTTACCATTTCCATTTAGAGAAAAGATTGCATGGGCCAGCGAGCACTGGACCGCAACCTTTATTTACTTTTAGAATTTAATACTACATGAGTAGTTATCCCTCTCTTCCCCTCACACCTTATCTGTTTTTAAAAAAAAATCAATTATATTAAACATAAAAGGTGAATATATATAGAACTCATACATTAGTATATAAAAAAAATTCATAAAAAAATGCATATAATATTTACACTTTTTAAAGATTTATACAAACTTACCATATCACTAAAAAATTATATTTTTTATTAATCATTATTAAAACTCGTACATTTTTTCTATAAAAAGATAGGGAGCGTAATTATTATATCTAATGATATATAGCAGAAACAGAAATAATAAAACAGTCAATATAACAGAACCCTACCATACCAGTTACAAGCAAAAAATTTCAATCAATTTGGTTCCAGGTGCACACACTCAGTAAGTTTATTTCTCCTTTTTCTTCCATTTTTTGTTTTTTCTTTTCTCCCCGACAACCTAAGTTTCTATATATTTTCTAGTACAAAGCCCGTTTTCTTGGCAAATTCAAAATAATAAAAAACAAATAAGAATGGTTTCTTCTTCATTTTAAATGCTGTTTTCGCTGTTTGTTTTCTGAAATCCCCCCCAAATGAGATAAAAAATGGTGTTTCACTGAATTTTGAATCATGCATTTGAGAAGAGTGAGTAAGAATCTATAGTCGGTAATTTTGCAACCGTTAGTTATATTTTTCTCAATTCATCGATGAGTGCTGTTTCAGAAGTTTTACCTATTTGAATCACTAACATGTTAGTGTAGAGTATTTATACAATCCAGTAATATAAACGATATCACTAACTTTATTTGTCAAAGTTGTTAGAATTTCATTATTGATTTCGTGCTACTCATCACAGATCAACTTTTCCATTGTTCTATTAATGTTTTCATTGTGTTTATCTCGTATTACATAACTTTGTTACTTATGTGAGTAATAATATTTGTAAGGCTGTGCATTAGTGAGTCCTAGTGTCCGACCCTTCCTCCGGCTTTACACGTAGCGGAAGCTTTATAGGACCAGGTTTTCCTTTTATGTGAGTAATGTTGGTGTTTCTTATAGTTATGTAGCACATTGCTTCCTCGATTGCAGTTATTTCTAAGGATGGGTTTGGAGGAAAACATGACGAAGATAGAAAACAAAAAGGATAAGGATTGTCAAGCGCGGACACTATGCACACATGCTTATTATGATTTAGCACATGTCTCTCCTGTGGTGTTTCTACACCTGCTCAAAGAGTGTTACTTCTATGGTATGATTTCTTCTCCTTGAAATGTTAAATATGTTTTCTGCGTGTGGATATATGATGATGAGTGCCAAGCGTTTGCTGAAATGGTTCAACTAACTTTTCTGATAAGTTATTTGTCAATAAGTTAATATACATCAGTGTTGCTACAATCCTTATTTAGACAATGTATGAGATACTTGGTAGTTACAAAGAAAGAATGAGTATATGGAAAAGGAAGATAGTTTATCTGGTTATTTTTATATGTGCACCTCATTCTATTCAGCATGGGTGGGCATGATATTTCCAGATGCCAGCATGAAAAGTTATTAATTAAATGAAATTCACGGGTATGATTGAATAATTAGAACAAGGATGTCTAGTATCTGAGTAAAATTGTATTTTTCTGGCGGATCCGTAGGCGAACGGTCGTAGCTATCATCCCCTTTTTTTGCATTGTGGTCATTAGGGCATGACTGCCGCCAATTCCTCATCTTCATAGCTGGCATTGCTGCCGACAAACCAGGACCAACTGCCCGCCACCATTGATTCCACCTGACATGGATACTAATTATCTCAATACTAATTCTTGAGGCATATCTTAAATATCCCGAGTTCCCAACTTACAATGATAGATTGATTGTTGATACAATTTTTTTCCCGAATAAGTCTAGAAACTTCTTTTATTTTTTATTCATTAGTACACTCCTTGTGGTTCCGTTTCATTATATATATATATATCTTTTCTCTGACTCTTTTCAATTTTGTTTCTCCTCAAATGAAATTGCATAGGCACATGTAAGGCGGCAACAAAGTTCCATTCACTTCAACAGCAAATATGTCTTGTGCTCCATAATGATCCAAAACCTGAACCATCAACTTTTATTGTTCAGTGCCTGTACTTGTCTCCTTTATTTGAAAGTCACAGTCAAGGATTTACTCATTTGATTATATCTGCTTTTCGCCGCTTCCTGAAAAGATCAATCACTTCTGCGGACTCCTTGGAAGCGATAGACTTGGCTGCACAACTAATCCTTGATATTATCAGGGGGCAGACCTATCATGACGAAAAGATTGTCATGAAAGTACTAGAGATTTTCGATGTAAAATTATCAAATATTGAGAAAGCAATGTACCAAATTGAAGAAAAGGGTGATTTAAGTCATGGCACAGCAAAAGAATTTGTTCAGAAGTATATTTTTAAATTGATAGAATCCCAGCTGTACATGACTGCTGTCACTTTAATAGAGCATTTCTCTATCGACCAGTATGGCCAGTCTTTTCTCCTTGATATGATACAGCGGAATCAGTTCAAACCAGCGGAGAAGTGGGCAACATTTATGGGGAAGCCAATGTTATCTATACTTGTTGAGGAATTAAATAAGAGGAACATGCTAAAGGATGTCTATCAGATTATAAAGAAAAACGATCTAAAACAAGATTTTCCAGATGTATACAAGAGGTGTAAAGAAAGGTAATCGACTTATACTTGTTAAGACGAGTGGGTTGTCCCATTCACCTTTTTCTTTTATAAAAATGTTCTTATCTACAAGATACCTCACTGGTTTGCAGCTCTATAAAGAACTTAGCACAAAAAGGATGCTGGGATGTTGCTGAGGCAAGAACGAACAATGATAGACAGCTTATGGAATATTTGGTTAGTAATTATTTTCATATTTTGCATTATGATTGCCATTCTACATGTGCATATACTGTTGCTGTCCGAATTGCTTATGGTGGATATACTTTTTAAAAGGAAAGGAATGGAGATCTTTAAATTGAAGATGGGGAGGTTGATGCCTTCTGTCCCCGAGCCAATTCTCTCCACTTTTAAGTTGGCTTCAAATGTGTGAAGTGCTGAGAGAGAGTCAATGACGCATCAGAGGCTCAATTTGAAATCGTGAAATTTATTTTAAAAAGGGAAATGGAGCATGAGATATAAGGGAAGCAGTAGTACTCTAGTTATGCATTCTATCAGAACCGAGATTGTAATAGGGGTTTACTGTTCTTGGATTAAAAAAATAGGGTTTTCATTATTCTGTGAACAAAAAAGAAAATAAGGGTTATCATATTCTATATAAGAAATAAAATAGAATAATTTTTATCATTCTTATATAAAGAAAGGTTCTAATTGATTTTCTTGAACTAGATATTAACTTTTCCATGACAGCTCCTTAGTCCAAGTAAAATCCTAAACTATGTATGTTATATAATCTTTAAATTTGATATTTTCAAGGTTTCTTTGGCAATGGAAGCTGGTTACACAGAGAAAGTTGATGAGTGGTGTGATCGGTACTCCCTAGACAGGTTTTTGGATATAAAAGGTAAGCTGTTTCAATTGCTACCAACCAAAATTGGTTAAAGGAAAAAGGTTGTACTCTAATTAACAATAATATTTCATATTCATTAAGATTGTTGGTAGCTTATTCTTCTTTTTCTTCAAACGGTTCTGTCTTTTCTCGTGTCCGATTTTCCATTTTATATTCTCGTGTCCTGAACAGGGATGGATGGAGGTAAGGGCAGGCATGGTCCCTGACCCCCTCCATATATCTTGTTCTTTTCTAGACAAATTTGATTCAAATGATTTCCATATATTTTATCTTACTGTGTCATGTTAGTTGCAACCTGCCCCAACTTTTATTTTAATAGTTGAATACTATGATCATTTACTTATATGTTCGTAACTCATAGATATATAAGAAAATGTAAATGATATTTGATGATTTTCCATGCTGGAGTAAACTATTATAATTCCTATAAAAAATATAATAACTAGTGATATATTAATATATTATGAGATAAGATATATAAAGTGAGTTAAAGTAATAACTTTCGAGACATGTTTGACCTCTCCCGTTGATAATTTCTGGATCTGTCCTTGGTCCTGAAGCAATTACCCCTGTTTTTGGTGCGTTTGTTAACATCCTGCCTGCATTGATATTATGACTTTTTTTTAAGTTAATCGTTTTGCCTATTATCTACAATTTCATTCTCATATGACAAACACAACAATGCTTTATGTTTATCAGCACCTGAATCAAATATACAGCAACAGCATTATTTAGATCTTGATGGACTACTTGTCGAAGACATCATCTGGGTTGATGAAGCTGAAGGTTTGCTTGATGCTACAAGTCATATTGAGGGTTTTAAAGTTGTAGGTCTTGATTGTGAGTGGAAACCTAATTATGTCAAAGGTAGCAAGCCTAATAAGGTAAATTAAAATGATCTTCCTGATAGATCATGTGTTTGAATTATGTTAACTTCTTTAGGTTTTAGCCTGTTTTATCCACACTGACATATTTCTAAACCCAAGCTGATTTGATCCTGTTGTTTTTTATTTTTTTCTTTGATTTTCTATGTTTCAGGTTTCTATCATGCAAATTGCCTCTGAAAAGATGGCTTTCATACTTGATCTGATAAAGTTGCACAGCGAGGAGCCAGACGTTTTAGACAACTGTCTAACTCGCATTTTGATGTCAACTAGAATTCTAAAACTTGGTATGAAAAAATTAAATTTGTTATTGTCAATATATCACAATAAGTACTTTTAGTGAACCTGACTGATCCCAAAGTGCTATTATTTTTAACTAGAATGAGAATGCTACTGCTGATGGATTTGATAAAGTGTTTTTTTCTTTTTATGCTACATTGTAAGAGACTTGCTCAGACAGACAAAGCAAACTGTGTTTGTTGTTTTCTTTGTCCGAACTCCGAAGTATTAACCATTGCTGCTCCGTGACTTGTCTTTTCAGGGTATAATTTCCAATGTGATATAAAGCAACTTGCTTCCTCGTATGGAGAATTGAAATGTTTCAAGAACTATGAACTGTTGCTGGACATCCAGAATGCTTATAAAGACCACCAAGGTGGTTTGGCTGGGCTTTCACAGGTAGTGTATGTATGATGCCCCATTCTCATGATCAAAGCCCTGGTTTTTCTGTTATAGTCTATTTTGACAAAACTTGTGTTTGTTAATAAATCAGAAAATTCTGGGAGCTTCTTTAAACAAGACAAGGAGAAACAGCAATTGGGAGCAACGACCTTTAACTCCAAATCAAGTAACTTCTCTCATTTCTTCTTTGTTATTCTTCAATGCCCTCCTCCTCTTCTTATATGAGAGTGAATTGAATCAATGTGTTTTTTTAAAGATGAGACATGACCGGTTATAATGATTGCATTATAATCCGTTTGAACTGAGTCGTTCAATAATCTAACACCCTTCTATATGTGCAGCTAGAATATGCTGCCCTAGATGCTGTTGTACTTGTTCACATATTCCACCATCTTCCTAGTCACGAACATGGTAAATTTGAGTGGAAGTCTTACATTGTAAGTGACAATGCCATTTTTCTGCTCAAATAGTCATCCAGTCCCACCACCTTTCCTTTATGGCAAATTCCCAATTCCCTTTTATACATTTTTTGGCATTTTCTTTATGTTCTTATTAGTTTCATAATTTTGGTATGAGCATAACATTAAAATACAGGTAAAAATTTACCATGCAGAAGAATACCCTCTTTGTATGCAGTATGTAGTTAATAACTTTAACTGCTTTTTATTGCCATCTAGGTGTCCCACACGGAAAGCAACAAGAAATCCAAGAAAAATGTACCTAAAGTTGAAAAGACTAGGACTGAGACCAAGAATCATTGATCATGACCTTCCGGTTGTGTCTATTTTATTTCCCATTGCATTCAATTGGGATCAGTTGTAAATATTATCAGATAACATTTCGCCAAAACAAAAATATATATCAGAAAATATGATGCTTTCTTATCTTGTAGATATGCGATTTCTTTGAGTTTCACTTCAATGAGTACAATAACATTTTTCATTTTAATGTACGTATGCAACTAGGAATAATGGAAGCAAAAAATGCTTGTGATTAGTGGGGACAGAATCGACGGTGTCTTATTCAAGCTCAAAATTTCAATTATCGTATTACTTCATATCAATGATGAGATGATAAGAAATGAGATAGTTTTTTTACCAAATTATTTCCTACTAGACAGGTTACATACCATAGTATTTCCTACTGTACATGCTAATCTCAAAATTGAGTCTAGTATCAGTTTGATCTTTTTCTACTTGGATCAATGCATGTTGAAAGAAATGGCCTTTTAAATTGATTATAGTGCAATGAAAAATTGAAGTACAAAAATAACAAACTTTTATGAAGTATAAGTATTTATACAGCCATTCATCCAATATTATCTAATTTCTAAACAAAATATTTACAAACTGAAATATGGAAATTTCTATCCATTTAATTGCTCTTATTATGGGTAGAAAAGTTGAAACCTAAAATAAACACAATAAAAACATTACATGTTTAGTATTACCAGCTTGACCATTCAGGCCTTTCCCATCCACTCTAAGGCTCTGAATGCCCCTCAATTTTTGTTTACCATAAATAAAATTTGGTATAAGACATACACAATTTCTAGCAGCACCCTAGAATTTGAATGTCCTCTCTTCCTTTCTCTGTATGAACCAAACCAACTTGACGGATTCATAACGGTTAAAGGCTGATAAAGGGAGAGAAAGAGAGGTAGAACACCAAATACATAATACCTATATACATGAAAAAGAATATATAGCAATATATACAAAGTGGTCACATTGAATTTGAGATTTTGTTTGATATAAACCATCAAAGCTCTCCATAGGAAGATTTTCTGAGATTATCAAAAAAATCGAAGAAGATGAATGAGGTGCGGCGCCAGCGCGGGAATAATCCTCAATTGTTCTATGGAGTAAACAACAGCAGCATACGAAATGCGGTAAATGAAAGAAGCATAAGTGACAACAAATCATGGGTAGGAAAGAGCATAAACAGAACCTCTCCATCTTATAATTATGAACCACCAAGAAGAATAGAACAATGTGATGGTAATGGTCGTTATATGGAGAGGGTGAGGAACAATAATAATACTGATAATGATAAGTCATCAACCCCTAACACATCATGGTGGAATGATAGTGATACGAAGAGAAAGCGAAGGGTGGCAAAGTACAAGGTTTATTCATCTGAAAGTAAGCTCAAATGTTCTTTGAAGAAAGGATTTCGTAGTTTCAAGAATATGGTTTACAATCTCTAGCTAGATAATGCAATATTATATGGGACAGCCTCATCTTTTTTATGTAATGAGTTTTGTATAGTTTAGAGGTTATGAGAGAGTTTTGTATGTCCATTTTCTTATGTTTTTTGTCCGTGGGCTTTGGTTGTAGCGGAAATCAGATTCTTGATTTGCATGTCTTCTTTTTGTAGCATATGCATGGATTGTACGTATGTGTTTTTTGTATGGGATTGGTTCCATTTTATAAAATCTATTGTTTTTCCTTGATTTGTTCCATAATTAATAACATAGAGTTAATTTAGTTGAATGTTATAAGTTTTTGTTGGATCCTCATTGAGTTAAAGTCCAATAATCTTTAATTTTTTTTAGAGACATTTGTTCAGAGATAATCAACAGATACCTTCAAAGATTTAGAGATTAGTTTATTTTCTTATTCTTGTTGATAGTGGTTGATGTTCTTCATTTTTTTATAACTAGAAGTTCTCATCATCTTATTGGTAAAGAACTAATCTCTTTTGGAGTTCATGACTATCGCTCCTAATAAGTATCACTTACATGAATCGAACTCTTGACTATTTGGTCATCCTGAAAATTTTAGTGGAGTCTTACAGGTTGGTAAATTTAGGACTTTTTTAAATGTTAACCTTTTTTTTATTCTGCCAGTAATAGGGTTGAATTTAGTCTTTTTATTTTGATCACACATTTCTTCAGGATTTATATTAAACATAAAAATCCTCCAAAAGTTTATTGTCTAAAAAAAGTGGAAAATTAATTTAAAACTGACATTTTCGAATGCCTTAATAAATTTAGAGAAGACTTCCATTTATAATATTAAACCATTATCTTCACAGTTAATTTCTCTGTGATACTTTAAATATAGTTTATAATGGACATGACAATTAATTATTAAAAAATAAAAATAATTATAAAAAACTAGTTATAATACTTTAAGTCCTTTCTAATTAACGGTAAGTTTTAGCATGTGGTTATTTTTAAAATTTACAATCTCTAGAACAACTAAAATAATAGTTTAAAAATGGGGTGTAATAAGATTTTATCTAATAATCTTGTGTGGGTATTATACATAGCACGAGATTTATAGTACTTAAAGTTGCCCCTTTTTGTATTACTAGTTAATTAGAGATATCCACTATTCCCTACTTTTGTACTCAAAATTTTGCTATTGCAATTTTGCTACCCATTCGGTTCGTTAGGTAATATCATATTGCTATGATGGACAGTGTATAATTTGTCCCTAAACTACTTTTTTGCATTAAAAATTAGATTTTGTTTAAGGACATCTTAAATGCTTTAAGAATCCCACGTGCAATAGTCCTTGAGAGAAGCATTGAAAAGCCAAATTTGAAGTATGAAATGATTGTAAAGACAAAGGAAGAACTGAAGCAACTAGCACAGCTACTCATGACTCGTTTAGGGAATGAGTGTGAAATTGTTTACTGCCTTTGAAAAAGTGAATGTGTTTAGGTCTTCAATTTTTTTGAATCAGAAATGCAATATTAAGACATTGTAATATCATGCTGACTTGGCTGGCTGCCCAAGAGAGTGGCTGTTCAAAAGAAATAGCATCATGGAGAGGTCCATAAAGTAAGATCAACCTTCAAAATATCATAGCATTTTCTAACAATGCATTTATCAAAAACCTCCCTCTTTTAACTCTTAACTTTTCATAGGAATTAGGAAATATTCCTTATATTTTCTTAATTTTCTCATTCACCATAACTACCATGTATCCAATTCATCATACTGGATATTGAATTTACCATACTATGTATCATTTACCAAATTCACCATAAAGAATGTCAATTAATGTATAAAGTAATGAAACGTAACTATAATAGTTATGAGCACGTTAGTTGTCCCACAAGTTGTGTCATTGCATGTGTCACTGACTTGTCATTGGTTGAAAAAAAATATTTAAGTTAAAAAATTAATAATTAATTATTTTTTTGACCAATCAGATGACACATGCAGTGGAATAATAACTTGTTGTAGAACAAATGTGTACCCTAATAGGTAACAATGGTCTTCTCCAAGCTTAGGGAACACATTTGTTGTCTCACAGTTTATGTCACTCCATATGTCATGAGCTTGTGATTGGTCAGAAAAATACTTAATAATTAAATTTTAACTTCAATATATTTTTTCAAGTTCATGACACATGAAGTGGCACAAACTGTGGGACAAAGCAGATGTAGCGAAACCCTTTTATTCATGAATGGCCTAACTATATTGTAAAAAAGAGATGCACAATTACTCAAATTCCTAGAGATCATTTTATCCATCTTGCCTAAGCTCAAGGTGAAAGTATAAACCCATAATCTATCAACATTGTAGATAGAATCTGCTCAATAAAGTTAATTATAGTAACATTTTTCTACCATTGCAATGGTTGGCCAGGGCAAATGCAGCCACATGAAATTTGTGTAAATGCTGTACAATTTTTAAGTTATTGATTAATTTTCTTGGGAACATTAAATCTTTGAGTAATCAATTGAAAGCTATTATCAAGAAGGGGTGGAAGAGATAACCTTCCTTCAATCTGAATTGCTCTATACAAGAAATGGCCAAGGATATAAAAAGGAAGTGTTTAAGATCGCAATGGATCAAGCCAAAAAGATGCAACAGTATTGTGAACTAAAGGTGAACATGCTCGCTCTCTTTCATTTCCCTTTTTGCCATTTTAGTTTAATACACCCTTGAAAATGGTGTAAAGAAATTATAGGATGAAAAATCCTTTTAAAAGTTCACCCATAAATTTTGCACGCCTTATTTTTAAGGGTTTATCTGCATAATCTACGGACATTATGCATGTCAGTTAAAAAAAATTAAATATTCATAACTTTATCAATTTTATTTCATTGTGATTGATCAAGGACATGATTGAGGATATGGTTGAGGACAGCAGATTCCCATCCTATATCTACCTGATGTTATATTATATCTTTGCTTGAGTGTTTAGGTTGAATGTCGGAGACAAACTTTAGTCCAACATGTTGGAGAATCGATCTTTTGACAGAAAAGCCTGCAAGTGTGGATCTAACCCCTGCGATAATTGACTCAGAAATGCATTGAGTTTCTGCACTTTCAATTTGAAGTCTGATATTCTAACCAACTCTCTGAAGCTGTACCTTGTACGTTTTTCCTTTTATTTATTATACTTCACCCCTTAGAAAAGTCTAATCTCCTTCAAGCTCATATTTTTCATATCTACTTGTAAGTTTTAATGGATTACAAGTATTCCAAGGCAATATCAAAAAATAGTAAATAGTTGATTCAAGATAAACAAAAAAATAATTTCATGCATGTGACTTTTACTTAATAGGACTTGAGGAATCTAGATATATTTAGCCTTATTCACAACCCATATGGTGTTTCTAGGAAATAGTTGATGGAAGATATTGTCCCAAAACTAAATACAACACAAAAATGCTTCAGGTTTAATGAGTTTGAATATGAAGGAAATGGAAGGCATGGAAAATGGTTTTATTAATTTCTTCTTGGATGATGAAACTGCTGGGCTGGTCACAGCTCCTCCCATAGCTGCTCTTCTCCATTCCTGAAGCTTCAGATTTTGGCAGAAATTGAAATATTTTGGTAGTTAATATAGAATGCAGTTAGGACCATATTATGTTGGTAAAGAGACTAGTGTTTTTCATTTGAATAAAAAATATATAAAATGACAGTTTTATATATTATCATTATATCATCCGCTAGTCATGTCTTATTATTATTATTTACTTTTTAACAAATTAATATAAATGAATAGTAAATAATAATAAGTGTTTATGTTGATAATACATTCATTTTACACTCTTTTCATATACTGAATGCGTCAAAAATCATGATTCATATTAATGCATTCAAATATTCCATTATATTTAAGCCAAATCCGTGCAACTTATGACCTCAGGAATCCACCGTACAATCTAGTGGGGACGATTCTGATGTTGATTGAGAACTTGTAAGCATTGAATACATATTGAGTCCTTTTCATTTTATAGGTGCACTTATTTCTAACCTTAGGGGCATCATTATCTTCAGTGACAAAGTAACCAGTTATGCATAGAGCAAAAGTAACAGTTAATATATAGTCACTTTCTCGGTAAATTAAAATTTATTTCATACCAAATAACTTAATGTCTTTTGATTGTTTTCTTTACCACTTGCACTCTTTTAGCAACATAGACTAACACAAATTATGAGATAAATGTGAGATGGATCACATTTCATAGGTTCTGTGAGATAAAAGTACAGGCCTCTAAGTTAGAAGAAAAATTAAAAATTAAGGACCCAAAATAAGATGTGCGGGTGAAATAAAAATATATTCGTAATTTATCAAAAGAATTTAATTACGCATGCTTTTATAATAATAATTGATAACATAATTAATTTAAAATAATAATTGAAACTTTAAAAATTGGGTCCATATTAATTATGGGTCATACACAACACACTAGCAACATCTCCATAATAATTGAGACTATAAAAAATGGATACATATTAATTATGGGTCATATACAACTAACAAGATTTATAAATTATTAAAATTATTAATTTACAAAAACGTAAAAATTTTAACTATTGGATTTTTGTTATGGTCATTTGTGTTATAATCATACATATGTACTACTCTCTCTATGAGCCTGACTCATATACAACACACTAGTGATATTTCGTATTTATTAGATATTTCCAAAATATGTGAATATATAAAGTGAAGGTCTCTGGTTGACAAATTTGTTCACATTTTAATATAAATATGTGTAAAAATGGAAAGTTGCATGCTTTGGGAATAAAAAATGGAACACAACAGTTGCTAACCAAAGGTGCTACCGCTAGGCTATGGTATCTCTTCGGTCAAGTACTGAACAATTATGATAAGTAAACATTTGGATCAACTTGTGCAAGGCATAAATAGGACACACAAATTTTGATCCCTAGAAAATTATCATCTATTTCTCTAATATATGAGAGAAATGTAGGAATCATAAGTTCGTAAACTATTATTGAAATATATGTTTTGTGTATGTTTGTGCAAAACATATCAAAGTTTTCTAAAGTATCCTGCAGGGATTCACTATCATCCTTTTATATCCAATATACTTAAATTGGTAGGGGCGAATCGAACCTAAAGGTTAATGTAGTAATACACGAGAGGTTTTACGTGCATATCAGCTTTTCCCATCACTCAACTTTTCTCACGATTGTCCCGATAGATTATTTTATTGTCAGGCTATATAGTTTGCTGAGTTTCTTGTTTGACGTACCATACAAAGTTAACTCATGTATACAAGTACAACTGAGGGTCCAATTCACTTCTATGTATGAAAGGCACTCGAAATATAGATTGACATATAATTACATGCAATGTAATCTCAAGTTGTCCTAAACTCCTATTATTCTATTCTTTTTGTTTTCTTAACAAAGATGTATAGTTTTTATTATAAGTGTAAAATTTGTACACTGATAGTGTAAAAATTTATACACATGCACACTATTATCCATCATTCATTTAGATTATTTTTTTGAAAAGTCAACAATAATTAAACATCAATGGTAAATGATACAATAACAATGTATAAATATTGTGTGCATACATTTTTTTCTCATTTATTATTATGTTTTAACCTCTTGTGTTTTCAGAGATGATTGAGTCTTACATATACTCTCATATATATACTTGAAAATACGGAAGATTTTGTGATAAACACAAATATTGATTTGTTTTCGGATCACCACAAAGTTTGCTCTAACAGTATAGTATGTGATGTAGAGAAAGAAACATTAAACACGAGTATATACTAACATAAAAATAAGAAGGGTCACCCCTTACATTAAGATTATCTTCTCATTTATATTTAAAGGAAACAACATATATTATTTAAGACAACCATTTGTTAGAGAGTATGTCTGAACCACCTCGGGTAGGTTAGACCATTAACTAGTTGAGTTAAGGTCAATCAAAATTGACTAGAAGACTATATAGTTTCTATACTCACTGGTTTTGTCTGTATCATTAAAGTTTTTTATATTTCTTCCAACAATTATTAGTAATTGAATATTTGTTCTTTTGATCATTCTATACATTTAGTAGATTTTTAATCATTAGATCAACGCTTTATTAATCTTACGAATTTGATTTAAAGGCAAAATTTAAAAAGGAAGTAATTGCAAACAAGTTTTGGAGTCTTTTTCCTTCATTTTAAACCCAAAATCACCTATTTCTTATTAATTTTCTCCTTCATTTTTTCACTCCGGATTCAACGAGAATGTGTAAATCCATAAAATAAAATATATAAAAAATTGTTTCCCTCGGCATTTCCCCTCTTTCCAAGTTTTTACCCCGCGAACCAAATACTGTCTTCAACTCTCGCACGCAAACGCGGTTTTCCCTTTTTCTCGCTCTCCTCATTTGCATTATCATCTTGGAAAAATAATTCTTTTTGTTGATAGAAATAAGAAAAGTTTTGGTTTTTGATATGTTGAAGACTCATGTGGGTGAACTGAGATTGATGGATAAATAGACTGTAACCGTTGGATAATGTTTGTTCCACAATATGACCCATGAATCTTCAATGTCTTTCAATTTTCAGCATCACCCTTTAAGAAAGAATTGATTTTTATGATATGCATTGTGCTTTTGGTTGCAAGAAAAAAGAGACTTGAAAATGGTGCTGTTTTTCAAATGAAAGATATTATTTTTTTCAGTTTATGTAAATTGGTGTTATTGCATATCTCCAACACTCAGATTTGGGTTCTTGGGATAATAAAATTGTCAAAAAGATCTCATATTTGAGAGTGAAAATGGAGATTGAGAAAAAACGTTCAAAGGGAAGCTTCCTTAGCTTCTTTGACTGGAATGTGAAATCTAGAAAGAAACTGTTTTCTGACAATCCCAACTTACCTGGTAATAATTTCCACTATTTCATATATGTTTTCATTTCTTGTATCCTTTTCAATGCTTAGGTCATTCTCTGTAGTAAGTGTAATGTGCCTATTCTAAGTATTTCTGCTACATTAACTGTAGAAGTTTCAAAGCAAGGAAAGGAAAATCTGGAGAACGTGCCAAAGTCACAGCTCAATAAGGTGTGAGTTTGTTCAATCAATTTATTAGTTATTTGTAACTTTTGTGTGCATTTCATACTACACTCTTGTATAGTAGTATATAGTTAATATTCTTTAGGTTGATTATTATGATTGTTTCAGATGAATGTGCATGACAGTGGAGGAAATCCTAGTAATATTGCAAGTTGTGATGTTAACTATGCCTCATCAGTTAATAGTGATGAAGGGTGTGGAACACAAGCCCCAGGGCTAGTAGCAAGACTCATGGGTTTGGATTCATTGCCAGCTTCAACAGTCTCTGAGCTCTCCCTCTCCTCCACTTCATTATATGGTTCCAACTCTCTTGGATCTTCTCATTCTCATGAGGGTGATGATCTTCATTTGATGGATGACTATTACCCTATGGACTACATAAACATGCCACTTAAGGTGGAGAAATCTTCTTTGGTTGTTATGGAATCAAAGGCTCATAAAGTAGGAACAAAGAGATTTCAAAGTGAAATGTTGCCTCCAAAGTCAGCTAAACCTATTCCAGTTGCTCACAATGAACTTTTGTCTCCTGTCAAGAGCCATGGTTGTATACCACCTAAGAATGCAGTTCGTGTAAAAGCGGACACTAAGATAAATGAGGCAAGTTCGCTGCCATATATGAGGAATAGAATGTCTTCAGTTGGGCCTTCATCTGTTCCCGTAAAAAATCTTGATCCGACAGTAAAATCGGAAAGTGCTCAATATGTGCCCAAGCTCGTGGATCAGCACACTCCCAACCAAGGGAGTGACAAGTCTAGTGAGGAAAGCAATGATTTGTATAAATCCACTTCAACTTTCAAGGGTTCAAGAGATCCAGTAAACAATGGATCTCGCCATATAGTAAGTAAAGGAAAATCTGTTTCACTTCCAACTCTGTCCAAAGGTAGTGTTCAGAGAAGAGCCACGTCAATTTTGAATGGTAATAGGGGATATTTGAAGCAAAAAGAAAAGAACAAGATAAAACAAAACAAGTTATCCATGAGCCAGAAGAAAACAACTGCAGATCAGGCGAGGGTCATGCAGCGCAAGGCTTGTACAGGCAACACTAGCAATGTGCTTGTTCAGAATAATGAAAAGCAGATTTGTGTAACCAACAAAGGTAATTCAACTTCAAAAATGGATTCCAATAAACCAACTCGGACTTGGTCCTCAGAAAGTTTTACGGGATCAAAGAAGACAACAAACTATGGTGCTGTAAATGCTAACATTGAGCCCAAGAGGTCAAGAACAATGGTAACTGATACTCAAAAGGAGTTTCCAGTATCCAAAAGAAAGATCATTTCCGAAAATAAAAGGTATATCAGTAGGGATGTTCAGAATGAGGCAAGAGGTTCTGATAATGCAGCTAAATTTTTTGATAGCATGTCCATCAAATGCTTTGTTACAACTGATGGAAGTATTGACCAGGGTGCATTTAACATGAAAGAAAGCAAGGATGTGGTTTCATTTACATTTACATCTCCCTTGAGGAGAAGCATGCCTGAGTCACCATCCTCTACTGAGCAATTGATGGAAACAAAGAATGGAATTGATATCAATTCTCTTGATCATAGTGATAAGCTTTATCCGAAAGAAATATCATTATCTCCCAGGTCAGATATAATAGATGGTAATGATATAAGTTCCCTTCTGGACAAAAAGCTGCAAGAATTGACTTCTAGAATTAACTCATCTCAATGTACCTTGGCAACAGAAGGGTCATCTTCTGGTTTAAGATCAAGTTTGGAAGACAAATTCCACAGTTTGGTAAGCGCCATAGCAAGGGAACATGACAGAAGCTTTCATCCTCACCTTCTCGGTAATGAATTGGACAACATGTATGAAAATGGTTGTTCTTCAAGTCATAATTTGGTGCTTAAAATATATCAGAAACAGCAGGTCTCCTCCATTTCTTTTATCCTTTCAGCTTTATCTATTTTGGATTTTATTTCAAGTTTCAAGTGTTAATTATTGGTATGTGATCCTTGAAAACTTTCTTGCATCAATTATTCAAGGGAATATATTTAAGGGTTGCAGTTGGAGTGGACTTTAATTATTTGCAAGTTATTATATTTTTAATCTTTGTACTAAGGAGAACCATATATTCATTTCGGTGCTTAATCTCATTTCACTCGTGCAGACATCAGAACCAATGAAATGGCCTAGCTGTTGCAGCAGTGGTGAAAGTGGAAATGATCTAGGTTCTCCACATTCAAGAGCTGTTACAGATTTTGATAATCCTTTTGTCAATGGAAGTTACTTGGATCGTGAAGATATCGATACATATGGTAATGTTTTAATCTTTATTTTCTTTACAATGCTGACGAGCATATTTTATTTATTTCAGATTTAAAAGCAAAACCTTGTAACTGGAATAGCTATTACTTATAAATTTTGTAATAAATTGCATTTTTGCATCAAGCTTTCAAAGAACCTCGAGGCATTCACCATTTCAATTTTAATTACATGTCAAATATCCTTTATACCATGCATTTGATATATATATATATATATATATATATATATATATATGTTATTCATCAATTTGTCTTATGAAAATAATTGTTGGAACTCTATTGTGGTTCCTCTGCACAAATGCATATACCCGTAAATAAAAAAACTGGTGTCCATATTTCCCATGTTTTTAGGTAGCAGTGTCTATTGTTCCATGCAAAGTGAAGAAGTGTCTAATTCTTCTCTAATAAATGAATATGCATTACTTGAAAACGAGGTGAAATGGTATGAGAAAAGCTCGTCCACAGCGCCCGGGGGAAACACGACCATCAAAGAATTAATGTCAATACTTGTTGATTTCACAAGATCAACATGGAAGATCGAGCTTGAATATGTAAAGGATATACTAACCAATGCTGAGTTGATGGCAGAAGAATTTGTAGTGGGTCAAACAGATAAAATCATAACGCCAAATCTGTTCGATGTGTTGGAGAACCGTAGCAATGAGACAGAAAACTATAATAAAGAGTACTCTAAGCTTGAGAGGAAGGTTTTATTTGACACTATAAGTGAGTGCCTAGAATTAAGATGTAGGAAAGCTTTTGTTGGGAGCTGCAAAGGATGGCCTATATGGATGGCATCAGTTAAGAGGAAGAGTCGGTTGGCCGGAGAATTGTACAAGGAAGTACTTCGCTTTAAAAACGTGGAAGAAGAGACGATGGTGGTGGATGAGCTTGTTAGCAAGGACATGAGCATTGGATTGGGTACATGGCTTGACTTTGACATTGAAGCCTTCCAAGAGGGTTTAGATGTTGAGCTTGACATAGTAACATATTTGATCAATGAAATAGTTGTTGATTTGTTGTGTGTTTAACCCTTAACATTTTTTTTTATTTGTACACAAGGGTAAAAAAATGGTTGACTTTGTAGTCTCACTTTACTTATTGAAGTAACAATAGATACACCATTAAAATCATCCCATGGGAGAGGAAACAACTTCTCCTTAAAGTGAGAGTTGAGTGGAATTGGGAACCACCCTATCTTATGGGTCAATGTGTATTTTATTGTTTGATTTAGAATGTGTGTATTATACATTGTGAACGCCCCTTGCATGTCATAACTATCTATCCCTAACCATTAATCACTTGTTACAACATGCCATGTGGTTGTTTCTTATTTCCTTGTCTTTTTAGCCCTTTTTCTGAGATCTTGCACCCTATGTCCTAATCACATGATAGCCATTATGTAGGTTTTTTAATGTCTCATCTGTTTATAATTATAAAGATGAGAAAAAAATATATGCATTAGGATCTTGCTATTAGTACTGTGATTAAGGAATTTTAGAAGGATTGATAATACTTATTTTGTAAATAAAATGATAGATTAATAAAAGTATGAATGTATATTTTTAGATGACAATAATATTAGGGAGAGAATCTTCTAAGAATCTAATTTTAATATGGATTTATTAATTAAAAGTGTGATGATCTTAACCACTTACTATATTCAATAGTCTAGATTTATCCACCCAAAATATAAAGTAGCGTAGTACCCATAATATTAATACCATAAAAAGTAACTTTTTAAGAAGAAATTAACTATACACTTCTTATAAAAATTCTTTAATTCCTTAGTTAGTATATTGCATTGCTTTTAGGTTCCCTTAACTGCTTTGTTTCAGTTATAAAATTAATTATATTTTATTTGCAATAAGACAACAACATGCACATGCTGGTAAGTCTAAACTGGCTCCAAAACCATATGTAAGCAAAAACTTGTTATTAATACTTAATTCTGTTGCCACGCACCACTATAATACATTACAATATTTTTTTTGTTGAGTAAATTACCCTGAGACTTGTAGGTTTTAATAAAATTATACAAACTAACCCTCATTTTTTTACACCTACATTGATTTCTTCTAATTTTTATACTTTTATTATATTGATCACTCAGCATGAAAAATAAGTGTAATCTTTTAAATAAAAAATATGATAAATGCAATTAAATTAAGCAAAACATACTATATTATGGAGACAAATCTAAATAATATACAAATCAATATATCTTTATTACGTTTGGTTACAAAATGTATCAACAACTCTAAAGAGATATTATTTAAATCACTCTTATACTATATCATAACGAACCAAAAATAATAAAGAAGTATTGACACATATATTATTTGGACTTGTCTCACGGTATACCATGTTTTTGTTTAACTAAATTGCATTTACCACATTTTTGTTTAAAAAATTATATATTTTTCATGCAGAAATAGTCAATATAATGAAAGTAAAAAAAATTAAGGGTTTGCATAAGTGTAAAAGAGTGATAGATGTTTTGTGTAATTTCACCAAAACTAAAGAGGTGAAGTATAATTGAAGTAAAAAAGTTAATAAGATAGTATTTATGAAAGTAATACAAATAATTTTGTACTAAGAAATAATAATTTTAAAATATTAAGAAGTGTTAGGCTTTATTTGGTTTTTTATATGTTAACAGTATTTATTTAATAATAATTTAAGAGACTTATTAACATTTTTAAATCGCAATGTGATTCCATCAAAGTACTCGCTTTTACCCGCGAAAGGATCCTATGAGATGGGTTTTATCCTCTGTGCTTATCGGTATACGGTACACCTATTCCTTGCTGCTTTTGATTTCTAAATCTCACAAGTCACAACCTTTTTTTCTCTCTTCATGTTCAATGAATGTTCTTCGATTAATGTGAGTACCAAAATAAATTTATATTCATCAACAAGATCTTCTCAATATATGTGGTAGAGTTTAATTTGTATATTATACTTAAAAGAATGTAGTTATTTATCAAGATGTTGGGCCAGTTGCAAAGAATAATCCAAAAGTTATCAAAGTTTATTTTACCTTGACTCACTTATATATATATTAATCTCTTAATAATCATCAATTATTATATAACTTTTCTGAAATAATAATTTGGAAAAGATAAAAAGATTTATGAAACAAATATTTCTAGTTATCACTAATTATTCATCATTCGTATTGGATCATTATTAACTTTTTAAATATAAGTAACATAGATAAATAGTATATTGACTATGTATAGATTTTTATAGTAACAATTCATTACATTCTTTAAAAAATACATAAATATCATTATATTACTTATATATTTTATTACCCAAACGGAATGGCATTGATTAATAGCTTTATTCATTTCTCAATCTCCATTTTCTTTTGGTATACATTATACATCTCCCTTTATATTCATATATTAACATTTAAAATGAAATAGAAAGGTAAAAAGGCCAGAAACAATATAAACTGGACGAAGGGTGGGAAGGCATTGAATGGTAATGTCATTTATCCATTATTCATATTACTATGATGACGGTTTCAAGAAAATGAATGCCCTCTATGAGCAAGATTAATTAAGAGTAAGGGTTTATTCACTTAATAAGGGAATGATACACATAGGAAAGGATAAGAAGATAATAAAATATGAATAATTCAAAAAGTGAGTTTGCTTGTCACAAAGTCAATCATTAATAAAAAATAATAGAAATACTTTGTTCTATCTTCTAATTATGAGAATTTGTAAGAATAGTGTAGAATAATTATTTCAGCAATCCAACCAAAGAAGCTCTAGGAATACTTTTTACAAGGATGATATCATCATCTTTGAGAAGCATCTAATTATCATATAGTTTGGTTTGTCTAAAAAATAAATGGAAGTGACACATAGGGTAGGGTGAGGCGATAAAAGTAGGCAGGAAGAATGAATAATGAATGGAATGGCAAATAAGGATATAAAAGGTTAGAAAGAAGGGCAATTTCATCCAATCTTGTCACTTTCCAATATTTATTTACTTCTTTTGTGCCACTCTTCTCCCAACTCCCAAACCCTTTCATTCTCCTTCACACACACCTCTCAATAATGGAACTTCTCCAAAAACCCACCAACAATGTTGAACATCAACCATCTCTAACTCCTCATTTCTTTCAAGACTTTGATAGTACCTGTTCTACCCCTTATGTCAGTGCTCCTTCAAGCCCGGGCCGAGGCCCGCCCATGCCTGGTTTTTTCTACAGTGCTCCCGCCAGCCCAATGCACTTTTCTATAACATCTTCTTATTCTTCATCTTATCAGAACTGTAACAACAACAATGCTTCTTCTTCTTCTGACTTTGAGTTCTCGGCCCGGTTCGGGTTAACCGGTTCAGGAGGATCCGGTTCGATGAGTTCGGCTGATGAGTTGTTCTTAAACGGTCAGATCCGGCCTATGAAGCTCTCAACCCACCTTGAGAGACCTCAAGTTCTTGCTCCATTGCTGGATCTGGAAGAAGAAGATGAAGAAGATGATGAAGATCGTGAAAATGAGATTGTTGTTGTACGTGGTAGAGATCTGAGACTTAGAGATAAGTCGGTGAGAAGAAGAACCAGATCTATGTCTCCTCTTAGGAACAACACGCATTTGGAGTGGAGTGAGAAAGAAGATGATCATGCAGAAAACAACAACAACAACAACAACAACAACATCAAGAATAGTAACGATTCAACTGAAAATGAAAAGGAGAAAGTTGAAGAGGATGTGGAAGAGAGAACAACACCTTGTGTTTCAGCTTCTTCTTCTCGTTCTTCTTCAGCTGGAAGAAGCTCGAAGAGATGGGTTTTCTTGAAAGACTTTCTCAGAAGCAAAAGTGAAGGAAGAAGTAACAACAAGTTCTGGTCTACTATTTCGTTTTCACCAAACACCAAGGAGAAGAAAACGAATCATCAAAATCTCCATAATACCCCTGTTTCGAAGGAGGGGATTCAGAAACCGAAGGGGAGTGGGAAGAAAATTACCGGAAAGCCCATGAACGGTGTTGGGAAGAGGCCATCATTGCATGAGTTGCACTATAAAGCGAACAGGGCTCAAGCGGAGGAGTTGAGGAAAAAGACCTTTTTGCCCTATAGACAGGGTTTGCTTGGGTGCTTGGGATTTAGTTCAAAGGGTTACGGGGCTATGAATGGCCTCGCAAGAGCCTTAAACCCCGTTTCCTCAAGGTAACAAATTTGAACACAACTTTTCATCAAATTGTACAGATCAGTATTAACTACCACTATTATTATTATCATCAATATTATTTTATTGTTATCAAGTTTAGCTTTAAGATTATTATCTCACCCCATGTATGATGTTATCCCTTCATTTGGTGGTGAAATATGAATATCATGTTTCTTCATTACCCATTGTCTTATCGTGATGTTACTTGCCATTTATCAGATTAATTAATATCACTTATATTACTATCTATCTAAGAAAATAAAAATTATATATTGGCTAAATTCTTGGTTTATGGCTAAGTACCAATGTCTTTATCGTGATGATGATGTGCTTATCTTACCGTGTCAAGTTACATCGTTGAAAAATCATCCATTGGGAACACTAAATTATTGTGAAAAATGTGATTATTACAGAATACACGTGGTGTGGGGCAAGTCCTATTAGTTAGCTTAGGCCCTAGAGTAATAGTGCAAACAAGGACAGACCTAAACCAACACCCTCAGACCAAAATTGAAAGATGTATGTGTTTTTGTTTGCAGATTTGTGTCTTAAGCTTTTTGTTGTTTATGCAAATTGTGTGAGATAGTTGTCGGGATTATGGCAGAAAATGAGAGGATAAACTTTGCCCTTTTATTTTTGGGGGTTCCAAATGGGGTTAGCGCTATAATTATGCCATGATGATAGATACATATTTGGATTTAGGAAAAAGATGTTTGCATATCTAGCTATATGGACAAAGACATAAAGTAGATTTAGATTATTTGACATTGACATTTTTGTAAGTTAGTATTTTATAAGTTGGAATCATTGGATGGAACCTTTTTGTTACGTGGAGAGTGGAAACTCATGTATTCGCTATGTCCCATTTTCTTTTGGTTGCTTATATATTGAGCTCTTTAAAAAAAAAAACTGTTTTTAAATTTTTCTTAATCGTACCCCACCGCCAAACTAATAAAAAACTGTTTCGATTAATTAGTTTTCTTAATTGGTCCTAGATGGAAAATTTCGAAAAGGAACCAATAGGTATGAGATGAGAGAATGTGCATGGGAAGGCCTCGTTCCTTTGCTATGTTTAAATAATCATGACTCATTAAAGTGAATATCTCGTTAAAACTTAAAAGTGTTGTGGAAAATTCACCCAACAGTAACTGGATTTCTTAACTGAATAATTTGGAGGTTATACCACGAACAATGAATGAATGGATTTAAAATGAGCTAGTGCCATGGATAATCAATGTAAAATAAGCTAGCAACATATTTTGGATGTAATGAGTAACGAATTTAGGACACTGAATTTTTATCCCTGCATGGCTAGGGTAAAAACAATTACATCAAATAGGGGAATTGAATTTTGGAAGTCAAAAAAGGGAAATGAAAAGTTTTAGAACCATAAAATATATTGATGAAATGGTTCCAAATCTTTTCTTTCATTTTCTTCAACTATGAGCTAACAAAATATATTCAAAACTATCTATAATGTTCACCCTTCTGTTCAATAACTAGCTAGCACCTACCTGTAACGGTGTAACCTAGGATTCTTTCTTTGTGTTCATGTATTGGTTTATAAACTAAGCATGATAATTAACTTAGTCTGTGTAGAAAAAACTTACAAACTAAAAAAGAAGCAAAAAGTAACTAATTCCAAAAGATGGGTTGATTTATTTTTCAGTTTATAATCTCACACTTATAATCAAAATGAAAAACACAATCTATAACAAACACATGACGACAAGAGTGTGTTACTTGCCTTACTTTGCCCAACTTATTCATATTTTTGTCCTAAGATTTGCATCTTCCTTCAACTCCTTGTTTGTTTAAAATCTTGACCCCCGAAACCTTAGTCTTCCCCTTTTTTGTATGACCATGCATTGAATATGTTATAGTTCGGATTTATCTTGAGCATTCAAAGATTAACCGATCCGTCCACATATTTTAGGACAAGATAATAATTAGTTCATACTTCATAGTAAAAGAAATGGAGCAAACAAGCTTTGAGTGGCTTGTAAGATAGCAGTCCAATGAAACATTTCAGTTCACACTGCATTACTTTTAACAAAAACCAGCTCAGTGAAAGGGTTTCGGTTCAACTCACCACCGCAACCACATGCATGTAAGGATCGGAGTTGATCAAGGTTGAATGGTTGATTGGGGTTGATTTATATAAGTAGTCATTGGAAAATTTCTGTTTAATCGATTATTTCTGTATAAATTTTAGTTTCTATTTTATCTACGGATCTCCCTTTAATATTTTAATCAATAACATTTTCTTTAACTATAAACAGTGCTTTTGGTATGGCATTATCATTGGCAATTTGGTGTAAGTCCTCGTGAAAGAGAGAAAAATCTTCATAATCAAAACAGGGATGAATTCAGAAAATATAGAAGGAAGGGATCCAAACATATAAAACATAAATGGTAGAACATGCCATGTCATTTTACAAAACTCTACACTGTCATCGTAAACATTTTTCTCATACATTTATTGCAAATATATGAATGAATATAAGTTTTTTTTTATACATGTATACCCTCACCTTTTGGATTACCCTTTTGGAGTGCCTAGATGTGGTTCTAGACCAACATCTTGTTGATAAAATGAATACAAGTTTTGAAAAGAAAAAAAACATTACGTATATTGGAAATTTATTGTTTAGCCATGTCAAAAATCATAGGAAAAATGTAACTAAATTGGTGATAATATTGCATAAATTTGTATGCAAATTTTGATTCATTGTTCTCGCATAACTGGAGAAGATGTTTGGATAGATATGATAAATGGGGAAGGATTGAAAAGATGAGAGTTAAAAATATAAAATAATGTTATTATTTGAGAGTTAAATTGAATATAATTTCCCCCTCCGATTCTGAAAATCATATTGAAGGAACAAGTGAAGTTTTGATGAGAGGTACGAAGTAGGTGCAGCATCCGCAATGACCAAAAGTTTGCAGAAGATTGAACGCAAAATTCTACATTTGCTTCACGGTCGCAACACCCGAACTCAACTCACTCAAATCCACGCTCACATCTTCCGCCATGGCCTCAACCAATCTAACCAAATCCTCTCTCACTTTGTCTCCATTTGTTCCTCTCTTCACAAAATGCATTATGCTTCTCTCATCTTTGACCAAACCCACAACCCCAACATTCTCCTCTTTAATTCTATGATCAAAGGTTATTCCTTATCCCCACCCCACCACTTTTCCTTCCACATCTTCTCTGAAATGAACGCACGTTCCATTTCACCTGATGAGTACACTTTCGCACCGTTACTTAAGGCTGTTGTCAATCTCCGTCATTTTAGACTTGGGCAGTGTGTTCATAAGCAGGCTTTGGGCCTTGGGTATGCGCGACATTGTTCTATTCGTGTTGGGTTGGTGGAGTTTTATGCTGGTTGTGAGGGAATGGAGGATGCTGACAAGGTGTTTGGTGAAATGCGTGAGAGGGATGTTATTGTTTGGAACTTAATGGTTCGTGGGTTTTGTAAGGTGGGTGATTTGGACAGAGGTTTGAGGCTTTTTGGGAAGATGAAGGAACGGAGTGTTGTTTCGTGGAACATTATGATTTCTTGTTTAGCGGAGAGGAATGAGGATGAGAAAGCTCTTGAGGTTTTTCGTGAGATGTTGGATAAGGGTTTTGAGCCGGATGATGCCACATTGGTGACAGTGCTTCCTGTTTGTGCTCGTTTAGGAGCTTTGGATGTTGCAGAATGGATACGTTCTTATGCAAATGATAAAGGATTATTAAGAGATGTCATTGCTGTGGGGAATTCACTTGTGGATTTCTATTGTAAATGTGGTAATCTAGAACTTGCATGGAGCATTTTTAATGAAATGGCATGTAAAAATGTTGTTTCTTGGAATGCAATGATATCGGGTTTAGCGTATAACGGAAAGGGTGAAGTTGGGGTTGAGTTGTTTGAGAAGATGGTACGTGAAGGTGTGAAACCTTCTGATTCCTCTTTTGTAGGGGTTTTGGCTTGTTGTGCTCATGCAGGTTTAGTCGATAGATGGTCTGAGTTGTTTGAGTCTATGGTTGTAAAGTTTCAGCTTTCGCCAAAATTGGAGCACTATGGTTGTGTAGTTGATATGCTTGGGCGCTGTGGACATGTGAGGGAAGCTTATGAGTTGATTAGAAGCATGCCCATGAAACCAACTGCAGCCTTATGGGGTGCACTGCTTAGTGCTTGTCGAACTTATGGTGAAAGGAAAATTGCAGAAATTGCAGCTAAACAACTCATTGATCTTGAACCATGGAATTCTGGGAATTATGTGTTGTTGTCTAACATTTACGCAGAAGAAGGGAGATGGGATGAAGTTGAGAAAGTTAGAGTATTGATGAGAGGAAGTGGAATCAAGAAAGTACCAGGGCAGAGTGCAACAGGATAGTTGCAAGAATCTGATTTCAATGCAAAACTACAGGGATTCCCTTTGTTAATGCACAAAGCTCACAAAAAGTAGTGTCACGAAGATTGGAGGATGCCATTCAAGTTTCAACCTATTTTATGAGACAATACAATTCAAGCCAGACTCCAGACCATGCTAACATTACATGGCTTAGGACAACTTTTGATTTATGTGACTCTAATTGAATATCAAGGTATCACATGTTTAAAGTAGAGAAATGAATGTAAACGTGAGTTGTACCAAATGTTATACAAATAAGGCTTGGGAATGGAATATGCCAAACTAAATATTGGATGTAGTGATTGCTTCAAGAGTGCATTGGATACTTAATCATGCAGCAATATCTACTGTATTGGTTTGTTTTGGAGGAAGGAGAGGCCATGTCATATATTTTGTCTGCTCTTTTATGTCTTTCTCTGTCTGTTATGTATTATGTAATGTATTAGATTTCGTTGAGCCATACAGGGATGCACTGAAAACTTAAATATTTCATTTAGAATGGATATAGTTAAGATTCTACTTGAGGTGCATTATAGTTAGAGTAATAATATGTCATCTTATAAATTCTCCTACATCATGAGAGAGAGTGATATATGTTACTTTTGTAAACCAATTAATGAATTATCATTTTGTTACACGTTATTTTTTTTAACATGTAGAGAGATTTGTATGAAATATATTATTTTTGTGTACAATATGATTTAACAGTACAAGGAACCTATTCACTATCAGATTGTAGACTGTGAAGAAGTCCAACGTGTACATAACTACTTTAAATAAATATAGAGCAATGGTGCAGCCAGGATAAAGAGCTTTGATTGTCTAGGCTTCGATGTACTCTCCCAAATTGTACATAACATCCAATTTGTGGTGGAAAAGAAATGGAAAACGTAAAAAGGAAGATTCAAGCTCATGTGTCTAGACTAGTCCATGACCTCTTTCGTTTAAGTACTGCTAATAAATCCTTTTAGAATTGTATTAGGAAGAAAAATGACACGACTAAGAACAAAAGATGGAGATGCGGGGTATCGATCCCCGTACCTCTCGCATGCTAAGCGAGCGCTCTACCATCTGAGCTACATCCCCATGCTTATTACCAATCATTTTCTCAATTAACATATTTTCGTTTTTGAATGTTCGAAACGGATAAGTGAATTGAGATACTTAGGGGCTTAGGAATTATTACTGTGACTGATGCTTTAATTCTGTGGGCTGGTTTGTCATTCTAAAACTGGCAAGCTACACAAAACCATATTATCCACTACATATTTTCATTGTTTAATATCTATACTACTTATAAATGAAAAACCCAAAATAACCATCCATCATGGTGTAATTTATGGTTCTCCCTATTTTGTCCTCATATTTTCTAATTTTTACCAATATATAATCTAATGTTTCCTTTTTACCCAATATATGTTTCATATTATGTGGTTAACTATTTTTTCTTTGTTACATTATAACTATTATTTTTTTAATGTAGAACATCAATGTTCAATTTAAATTCAACTATAGATTACAAATATTTAACACAAAATATTATATTTGATATTTATGATATGTAAACTACACATTATAAATGATAGGTCACCACGTTTGTTTTTAGAAAGATAAAAAAAATTGAATTGGCATATCACTCACAATTTAATTATGATTAATTACTAGTCACTTTTAAATAAAAGTATCAGAACATAAATACACCAAAATCTCTTCATCTCAAGAAACAAACTCCCACACAATCTTAAATTTAAAAAATCAGGTTAGAAGGGATTCATGCACCTAATAAAAAATAAGTTCGAAAGATAAGTACTCTTAAGATGATGGATATTTCACTTAAACAAAAACATGTTAATAAACCTTCAAAATGAATGTTATATTCTATTACTTATCATCTTACCCATAAAAAAATGACATATATTATTTATAAATTAATTATTAATAAATAAAATATTATTTCATAACACAATTTTATATGAATAGGAAGATTTAATAAGAAAATATATCATTTGCAATATTGAAAGCCAGTATTGTTGATATACAACAAAACCAGAAGCCCAAACCAAGCAACCGCCAACAGATTAAAAAACATGCAATGCCCCCACACCTCTCTCTATAGTATATAATAATCAATAAAGTGGTCACATTGATAACACTAAATACAAGACAAAGACATTTCAATCATTATCCATTGTTAAGGTTTAGCATCTAAATCTCTCCAAAATGTCTCAAGTTGCAGAAAATGAACGCCGGATCCTAGTGGCAGTTGATGAAGGGGAAGAGAGTATGTATGCCCTATCATGGTGCCTCAAAAACCTCATTTTTGAAAATTCCAAAGATACCCTTATCCTCCTCTATGTCAAGCCCCCTCGTGCTGTTTATTCTGCTTTCGATGGCACAGGTAACTACAATCAAGATTATTATTATGTAATCACTGAGAAATTGTTTCTGATTTTATTGTATCAGCTAATTGCTTTTGGTGATGCTGTGTTTGTGTTACAGGGTATTTATTTTCCACTGATGTAATGGCAACCATGGATAAGTATAAGGAGCAAGTGGCTGAAGTTGTCTTAGAGAAAGCTAAGAAATTGTGTAACAATCTCCAAAATGTACGTATACAATAATATAACATGCATGTCTTTCTCACTTTGTCTTAGCTGATTTGTGTAAAAATCATGAATTGAATTGTTAAGGTGGAGATGAAGGTAGGGCATGGTGACCCAAGAGATGTAATCTGTGAGATGACTCAAAAGTTGGGTGCTGATATTCTAGTCATGGGTAGCCACGGTTATGGTGTTATCAAGAGGTTAGTCCATGCTTTATAGTGCATCCTATTAACCCTGATTAATTAAAGCAAATGTGTATCTAATTATCTATGTATATGTAAATTGTTCGGCGATTGAATAACACAACTTTCATCTTTTATCCGGTGTAAACTCGAGTTAATTGGTATTGGGTTGTTGAATTGCAGGGCTTTCCTTGGAAGCGTGAGCAATCACTGCGCACAGAATGCAAATTGCGCTGTTTTGATTGTGAAGAAGCCAAAATCAACAGCTGGAGGAGACATATGAATGTTTTTTTAGTGTTGTTCTTTTTGTAAATAGTTGAGTTGCTTTCTGTCGCTTATGTCTCACTTGATTTGGGTGTGTGTAATTCTGTGTTTGTTCCTGATAGATGAGATTCTCTTTTGAAAATAATTTAAAATGTTAAATTATCCCTTCAATAATAATAATAAAATTAAAGTCTAAAGTGGTTTCATTATTTATAATAATTAAAGTTAAATAAAGGTTTCAGAGCTGAGGATGCATTCCTTGTGGAGCTAATCTAGAATTTTCTTACATTCTTTTTGAGATAGTATATTTCCAAATATATCTTGTACCAATTAAAATATATTATGTTAATTAAAAAATTGATCATTTATTATTATTTTTATTTTTGTTTGATCGATGATTTAAGACAAACTTTGGAGTAAAAGATCATTTTCCTATGTTTTGAGTGATGGGAAGGTAGTTGAATGCTGATGGAATCTAATGAAAAAATAAATTAAGGTTTTGTACCTTTGTATTCATTTGGGAAAAAACACATAAAAATGGAAAAACACATTTTTCAATTTTAAATTAAATGTTATTATATAATGACATTTTAAACGAATAAGCAATAAAATGATAGATTATTATGAAATATATTTTATAATTATCTACTTATTTATAAAAATCATATAATATTTTTAATTTAAAATTAAAAATTAAAAAATATATCTCTTTTGTTCCTTCCCAAAAATTCAACTGCCGAAGCTATCAAATAAATTACCTCATTTCTTTCCGATATCATATTTAATAATTTATCCACTTTTATGGATGTTTTCGACAGTGGTGACTGGTGAATATAGTTATTGCCAGAAATGTCTTGGCGTTTCATAAATTTCTGCAAGAAAAATAAAAGGGGTTATTTTGAAATTATAATAAAAATTAGGGAATGATGGTGCCAAATGAAAAATGGGGTGGGGTTAAAAGAAGCTCCCTTATTATGATAATGGGATGTTTGTTGAAAAAGAATAAAATATGATAGTTGATTGTTGAAGGTTTAATTAAAAAAATTCATTGAATTTCTAGAATTTTATTATATTATAATATGATGACACTTATATGATTATGATATGTTTGGATTTTTTTCTTCATAAAATAAGGTATTGTTCATCTATTAACTTTATATGATTGTCATTAAGCCTGTAAGGGAATCGATGATAAAAATGTGAACTTCAGTTTATACATCTATTAGTGTTTTATCTTCTTAGAAATAGAGTTATTGCACAATCTCTTGTTATAGATCATCTTCGGGTGTTATGGCATGGTCGTGGCAATTATAGCTACCGAAATAGAATGATCTGCAAATTCATGGTAGCAAATTTACATAAAACAAATGAGTAAACATTGGTTTATTGGTTTTTGTTCGACCTTCAAGGCTGAACTTTAAGGCTATGCTCCTTGGTCTGTAGCTAGTAGCTACTAGCTTTGGAGATGGGTCTTCGTTCTCGTGTAGTGGAATTGAATTATGCTTTTTTTTTTGAGAAAAAATGTAGTGCAATATTGTTTCTCAATTTTATATATTATTATTGTATTATCTGAATCTATATTTTATCATTTATTTAAAAGAGATTAAATCTATGAGAGTCAATATTAGTTAATAGATCAATGATAGATAATTTATTGATAGTATAAAAACTCTTACACTATCAGTATATACATATTAAATTTTATTTAAAAATAGTCATCTAAATGAAAAGTGAATAATATAGTAATTATATATAGATATTTACATTGATAATACATAAATATTAATTTTATTTTTTGGGTAAGAAATGTGCATATTAGTAGATCATATTCATTGGTGGAAGGACAAAAAATATGTAGAGAAATTCACTTATTATAAGAGTAAATTTTTTAAATTTATTTCTCATTCTAGCCATTAATTTTAAGGAAATTTAATGGTTTGAATTAGTGACCAGATCTAAACCACTCAAAAAATTAAGTAATTTATCATCAATATTAAGTAATCACCACTCAAAAAATTAATTTTTATATTCTATTTTTATCGGACCTACATTCTTATTTGCCTATAAAATAGTAATTTATTAACTGACGATAATAGAAAGCGTGAATAAATAATTTTAAAAAGCGTTGCCCCTTCATACTTGATTGATATCTTCTACCCCAATTTCGTATGCCTAACCTATTATCAACATTTAGATTTTAACAAATATGAAATAAAGAAATATTGAATTAATTTTTAAGTTGACAATATTATATATAGTAGTAGTATCTGATTGGTTGAAAATAGAGAGATATAGTTATTTTGGCAATGGTTTCTGTTCATTTTATACAAGGATGGATGAAAGATTGAAAGAGTGATTAGATTTTCAAACGTGAGCAGTGTTATATCTGCCGAAAAAATCAAGGGAGCACAAATCAAATCTTAGTTATTACTTAGCCAACTTATTAGTACTTCGAAGGCACAACTCAAATCCAACCGAAAAACCCAACGGATCAAATATTTCATCTCCTCCTCACAATGTTTACTCTAATAACACTCAAGCCTTCAGCAAATTCTTCCTTACTTTAGGTTGAAGGATGATGACCAAATTGGGGTTAAAATATCATTATTGGCAAGCATTTTGAGGCATAGTTAACAATCCAATTGACAAAAAACATAAAAGCGATCGATTCAAACAAGAAATTTTTCCTCTGTTTTAATCAGATGAAATAGGCAAACAAGATTGAAGCAACACCTCAAGTTTTTGCTTGCAGCTTTAAAGGGTTTACTTATCTAGGAGAATATTCCTACAACTAAAAAGATATAAAGAAAGGGGCTAAAATTATGGTGCACTTGTAGCCTCTCTCTGCTAACATCCCTAGAGCTCATCCTGCAAATAAAAGGTGAGTGAGAAGAGAATATAATACAAAACACAGATGCAGTCTTGATTCATGTAAAAGTTAAGTTGCTGAAAAACCTACATGTCCATCCTCTTCCTTGGCTTCACCATCTTCCCCAGCTTCGGTTTTTGAGTCAGCATCAGAGTCATTGGCATCATCAGCATCTTCCTCGTCATCCTCAGCCTAAACAGCATATTCAGTTTATTAGAATCATACTCAACAGCGTCATTAGTAACGACAAACCAAAATTTCAGGTAACAGTAGTACTACTTACATCTGAGTCAACTGGGTCATCTTTTGTTTCCTGGTGAAAGTTTAAAAGGGACATGTAAGAATTTATTTTTGTTTTTCCAAACAATATTAGCAAAGAAAAGTTTCTTTCAAACTCTGATGGAAGAAATAATTTCAACAAGAATTTTTACCTCCTGCTCGCTCTTCTTCTCAGCCTCTTCAAATGCTGCCTTTTCAGCCTGCAAGAAAATATTTTCATTGAAGAGATCAAATCATTCAAAAATATACCAAAGACTACAATATTAAGGAATAAAAATAACTTACATCCTTCTGTTTGCCCCATGTTTCCTCAGCTAGTTGCTTTGCATATTCAGGATCATCAGTAATCAAAACATTGTCAAACAAGGTACCAGATTTCACCTAGCAAATCAAACAGTTTACTTGTCAAGAGTTTTAGATACAAAAAGATAAAATAAATGCAGTTTAGCAAACAAAACGAAAAGTTTACCTGCCACAATTCAATACCCACGTACTTCAACTTGGGGAAAACATAGAGTTCAGGGTCATCCTTGAAATCTGAAAAATACATTGTTTAAGTGTTGAAATCATTCCTTAATTAAATGGATGAGCTACACTCCAATTGACTATATATCTTATAAAACAAGAAATCACATTTTTTTATAAAATAAGATAATACTACAGCAAAATAAGCATGAACATAAACCTGGGTTGTCAATAAGGGGCGCCTTCCACTTTCCTTTGTAGTTAGGGTTCTTAATTTTCTGCAGTGACATAGCATGGAAAGTTAGAAAATAAATTCATTCCCAAACACATACCATATATTCCAATTTCCACAAACCTTTGCTTTCCATGGGCCCTTGTACTCAGGGTTGGCAATGGTAGGTGTTGTCCACTCACCATCTTCCTCATCATCCCAGTCTTCGGGCTAGAGACACAATTAAACTTATCAGTAAATACAATAGTGTTAGAAACACATTATACCACAATGGTAAATAATAAAACAACAAATACCTTCTTAGCATCAGGGTCTGGGATCTCTTTTTGGATGTCATCATAACCCTACAAATGCATGATATCAACTCATACTATTACATAAGTACACTTACAAATTCATAAACGTACAACATGAGAAGCTTTTTAGAAAATCCTATTACCTCCGGCTTCTTATCCTCAGGGTCAGGAATAAACTCTTTGTCATCCCAATCTTCTGGCTGTGAGTATTAAGATAAGAAATTATCAATACCTAAGACTACTATAAGATGTAAACAAAAAAAGTAAGCAGAAAAATACCTTTTTGGCCTCGGGGTCCTTGATTTTCTTTGGAGGGAGAAGATCCCAATCTGAGTATAGACTACCGGTTTGCTTCTCCACATTATCAATCAAGATGCTGTAGGTTGAATCTGGGCGTAGGATAAATGTATAGACATGAGTGAGTTGGTCAGTCTCACAAGGAACGTCCTTCTTTATCAAGTGGTTTGTGTCATTGTAGGTGAGAATAGCATGTACTTTCTTGGTGCTGTAACCACAAATATCTGGGCCAAACATGATACTGCAACAGAAAAACAAATGTCCAAAAAGAAGCGAATTTAACATATCTAAAGCATCCATAGCCAAAAAGCAAAGACACAAAAGGGGTTCTGTAACTCACCTGTAAGGAGTATCCCCACCAAATTTCTTCTGGTCAACATCACCGCTGAGCAATTTCATGTAACCACCACCACAGTCAAGCTTCTGCTCATGCTTGACAGAAAATTGGAAGACTAAGGTCTTATCCTTATTGCTGAATTCCGGGTACTCAGCAGAAATAGCATAGAATCTGTAGTCTTCACTTGTTTGAATACCTATAGAGACATCAAACATCAAGCAAACCTAACTTAATATCAAGTTATAAGTAAAACTAAACACTAGCAGGCACAATTCACACGGTTATTCAGCTTAGTAATTTACTTTACCTTTGTCATTGGCATCTCCATTCCATTGACCAGAAGTATAGTTCCACTCCCCAGCCAATTTCTCATCACTCTTCCAATCAGACTTAACCCATCGGCTTTCCCATCCATCTTCAAAATTCACAACAATGCACATAAGCATTGGGAAAAAACAAATACTAATTCAAGACAATTAAAAATAATACAGAGAATCATGAATACGGACATCGAAAAAGCAAATGTGAAGTGCACAAAGTAATTTATAGACAATGCACAATCAAGATAGATAAAGGAAAATATTTATAACTAATAAAAATCTCAACCTCACTCTCTAGGAACAAAAATAACAACCAAGCCTTTATCCAAGGGCAGCTTAAAAAAATAAGTTAATGAAAACCAAAATTACCATAACCATTTAATCAACATAACAAAACTACCAAAATTAGAAGTAAGAGAAAGCACATTTCAGGTTCAGAGATTTTTGAATAAATTAAATTTACGAAATCAAAATCACAGTTGCATGTAAATGTTGGTACAAACACTTCAACAGTCGGAACCTCTTTTCACAATTACATCATTATGATTATCATAATCCGATGAAGAACCAACACATTTTAAATATAGACTAATAATAAGATCCAAAACAGTAAACACATGCACAGATCTACTCCAAATACAAATCAAAATTTCGAAGCACTCAGATCGAGGCTCAAGCATGCAAAAAAACATTGATCCTGAACAAAATGCTACCAGATTCGTAAATTGAAAACCGGAAATGCATAAAAAACATAAAACCTAAGCTCACGATCTAGTAAATTAAAATGAAAACAGAGGAAATGGAATGTGCGATGAATAATACCTTCGAAGCGTTCCTCGAAAAAGACCTTAGCGGAAGCGATCGCTAGGAGAGAAAGAAGAAAGAGAATCCGAAGGTTCGGGTGTGAGACCCTAAGCGCCATTGCTAGGTATGAATGAAGTTAGAGAGAGAACAGAGAAAGTGATAGCTATTTTGTTTTGCAGTTAGAATGAGTTGCTATATAGTGCATCATCTTGCATTCGTTTCAGTGTGGTGGGTATAATTGGAATTTTATGTTGTTAGTGTTACGTGGAAGCTATGTGGCAGACTCCAACCAATAGTGGAGTGCCACGTATAAGGAATTTGTCATTGATGTCATGTGGCATAACGGCATTCGTAAATTTAGCTACTGCATATGACTGTGCACGTATGTGGGTAAGTTATTTACGATATTGCCATCAGGCTTTGAGGAGGTTGATAGTTGTTGAGGGGAGAGAAAATCGTAGAGAATGACAATTTTTTTGATAGTTTCCAATTTCTCATCACTCTTCCAATCAGACTTAACCCATCGGCTTTCCCATCCATCTTCAAAATTCACAACAATGCACATAAGCATTGGGAAAAAACAAATACTAATTCAAGACAATTAAAAATAATACAGAGAATCATGAATACGGACATCGAAAAAGCAAATGTGAAGTGCACAAAGTAATTTATAGACAATGCACAATCAAGATAGATAAAGGAAAATATTTATAACTAATAAAAATCTCAACCTCACTCTCTAGGAACAAAAATAACAACCAAGCCTTTATCCAAGGGCAGCTTAAAAAAATAAGTTAATGAAAACCAAAATTACCATAACCATTTAATCAACATAACAAAACTACCAAAATTAGAAGTAAGAGAAAGCACATTTCAGGTTCAGAGATTTTTGAATAAATTAAATTTACGAAATCAAAATCACAGTTGCATGTAAATGTTGGTACAAACACTTCAACAGTCGGAACCTCTTTTCACAATTACATCATTATGATTATCATAATCCGATGAAGAACCAACACATTTTAAATATAGACTAATAATAAGATCCAAAACAGTAAACACATGCACAGATCTACTCCAAATACAAATCAAAATTTCGAAGCACTCAGATCGAGGCTCAAGCATGCAAAAAAACATTGATCCTGAACAAAATGCTACCAGATTCGTAAATTGAAAACCGGAAATGCATAAAAAACATAAAACCTAAGCTCACGATCTAGTAAATTAAAATGAAAACAGAGGAAATGGAATGTGCGATGAATAATACCTTCGAAGCGTTCCTCGAAAAAGACCTTAGCGGAAGCGATCGCTAGGAGAGAAAGAAGAAAGAGAATCCGAAGGTTCGGGTGTGAGACCCTAAGCGCCATTGCTAGGTATGAATGAAGTTAGAGAGAGAACAGAGAAAGTGATAGCTATTTTGTTTTGCAGTTAGAATGAGTTGCTATATAGTGCATCATCTTGCATTCGTTTCAGTGTGGTGGGTATAATTGGAATTTTATGTTGTTAGTGTTACGTGGAAGCTATGTGGCAGACTCCAACCAATAGTGGAGTGCCACGTATAAGGAATTTGTCATTGATGTCATGTGGCATAACGGCATTCGTAAATTTAGCTACTGCATATGACTGTGCACGTATGTGGGTAAGTTATTTACGATATTGCCATCAGGCTTTGAGGAGGTTGATAGTTGTTGAGGGGAGAGAAAATCGTAGAGAATGACAATTTTTTTGATAGTTTCTATAGTAGAGTCCTTCAGTTAAGAAATTAGTAGTGTGACAATTTTTTACATAGTTTCTATATTTGAGTCCTTTTGGTTAAGAAATTAGCATCTTATGCTTTTAAAAAATGATTTAATATGTATACATGGACAATGTAAATGTTTTTTATACTGTCAGCAAATTTCCACCATTCATATATTAGTTATTATTGACTTTCAAACAAAAGTATTATAAATTGCATAGATTTTAAAAAACTTTACACTGTGCATAGATTTTAAACTCTTTCAAAAATTATAAGAAAGATAATTTAATTAATTGATGATTTGAAAATTTACCGTGTTAATTTTGCATTAATTATTATAGACCAAAATACCCGTTATTCCATATCTTACCCATTTTAACGTTAAATTTACATTAATCTTTGATGGCAAACTAATTTTTTATTACGTTAAAATCTACTCTTATAATTACATTAAGGCTACCATAAACGGTGCATTTTGATCCATGTGAGAGTGAAGAACGGAATAGACAGGCTCGTTTTCTGTCCGGTTCAGAAGATGGATTAATACTTGAGTTTTGCTATGGATCACGTCTACGATGAGGTGAGAATTAAAGACAAGGTGCAAGAAAAAATGTTTAGAGAAGATTTAACCAATTCCTGACAATTGAATCCACCCAAAATAAATGTTATGTTGTATGTTCTGTTAGAAGTGTAAAATACTCTCATTTTTATGATGAATTGGAATATGTTTTTAACTAAAAGTAAATGCAAGGAGGCTGTAAAGCATGCATCACACAAAGGTGTAAATCTATTTGTGAAAAATAGTGGGATAAGATATAAACTAACAGTAATATAAATGTCTAAGATATCTTACAACCGTAGTTTAGTTAGGACTTAGGTGGCTTATGATCCACATATTCCTCAACTACTTTTGTCTATGTTTAGGTGGCTCCGCCTAAACAATTGTCCCTTTTCAACTCAGATTAATGCAGCCAAAGCAATGACAATAGAGGTGATGTTGAAGCTTGTACTTTTTGTGAAATCGGATTTTAGCAGTGTCATGGACATAGTTCATTTCCCTGAACAGAAATGAAGTAACAAAGTAACCGGATTTTAGAATTTTTACAACCTCTGATTTTATACAACTCTAGTTACTAAGAAAAATATTTGGAAACATGGACATGATTTCTCAGTTGCCACATGCCAAAACCCATCATTCAAGACATCCTTTCTTGTCTGCTAGAACTTGTGTCCTCTCCGGGGACAATTACTTCTTCTTAGGATGTCTCAAAGAAAGACTTGTTCTTGGATTATGTGGAGAGTACTTTGAAGCATTTTTTTCTATTATCAGCAAAATTTAAGAAAGTTTGATTTGACATTCTGCACCCTAGTATCACAAAACCCAGTATCAAATTCTGGGTTCATAGTATCATAGCTTAATGTTATTAGAAATGAAGATGAAAATTATGATATACTTCTCCCCAAGCAAAACTTCTCCCTCTTTCTATATATATAACAGAAGCAAATGTGCTAATGTCATGTGGTCTGTGCCATTCTTACACAATGTGGATTCCAACATGCCAATTTGTTGTCAGCCATTTCTAAAATATTTTTAATTTGTTTCTTTAATCCACTTTGATAAGGAGTAGTAGTCTAAGAGTGTGGAGAAGCCATAGTTCAGATCATAATACTGGGCAAAAGTAAATTTTTAATGTTTCGGATTTTAATTATTTTTAAATTAAATAACTTAAAAAAATATATCCCCTCACATTCTCAGTATTAGGGAGAAATTCTATTTGTGATCTAAAGGATGAGTTTGGCGCAAGTTGTTTCTTAGTAACCATAAGATCATGTGTTTAAATCCTGGAAGTAACTATGTGCTTGCCACGCAAGGTTGCGTACCTTCACCGAACATAATAAGTGGAAACCTCACATTCTACATTCTTTTACCTAACTCAATATTCTAAATAGTGAGGAGTTAAGGGCTAACACTAGTTAGCTAAGTAACTAAGATAACAAAAAAGTGTTATAAAAAATATCATACGCAGTGATTACAAAATGGTATTGGATCTTTCATCTTTGACAATGAGAACCTTTGGCTGTTACTGGTACAAGAAGATGCGTAAGAGTTAAGGCTAATTCATCTGAAAAATAAAGCTTTAATATTAGGCTCTCAATAACAATAATGACAACCACTAATTCTAGCAACTTGCAAACAGAAAAAGTGCACCAATAAAGTTTCTGTCATCTTGTTCATGTGGGTCACAATCATTCATGATTCTAGAGTGTTCCATGTTTTAAATACACAAGTTAGGTTCGTGATCTAACCTTGGATTGGTTTCATTTTACTCCTACACGTCACGTGTGTCGTGTTATCCATTAATATTAATTATTCTTAGAATTAAAGATACTGCTACTGCTATCCTACTCAACTCTTCATACTTTATGCAAACTTTTTTCTCTCTAACGAAGGGTGAATCTATATTCCAACTTCAAATTAACTATGCAATCTGTCAAATCAAAGCCAAACCGTGTGTTCTTTTCACTTTTCATACTTAGACTTATAATTTCATCAGCAAAGAGTGAGAGGATATTATTGGTAGTACAAAAAAATAAACTGGTTTTTTTTCTTTCAGTTTTCTTACTTAGACTTGTAATTACATAAGCAGGCACTTTCTATATCACATATCACAATTCCACTAGATGCTGGAGAACATATATACAACCGAGTTTAGTAAATAGCATGAACAGCTCCAAGTTAGAGCAGTTTGAATATTAAGCTTCCATGAACTGCAAAGAATGGAGCAAATGCTAATGACTGAACTGCCATTAAGTTGATCAAAATGTTGAGTGAGGGAAGGAGATAGAGATCACCAACAGAAATGGCATGCTGAATTCCGTCACACTTAATGATAACTTCAAGACCCTCATGAACACCATTCCCCAACTCTGCATCTCCTATTAGGGTGTTTTTAGTTCCATTCTCTGCACCATTTTGATCAGCAGCAGTGAGCTTGAACATTGAGACCAAAAGCAATTGAAGCAAACCAAACCCAATTCCAATTAATGCAGCCAAAGGTATCAGAATTTGTGTAAGGCTCTCACTCAACACACCCAGTTCCAAATGTCTCATTAACAATTATGCAGTAAATTTCTGGAGCTGGTAGAGTAGAATGCAACACCTAGTCTTATAGTCTTATAACATCAACAATAAATAAGGGTGAAACTGTAGAAATAACAGGGGCATCTGCATGGCCATCAGAATTTCTCATAAAAACCTAAGAATAACTCAAAATTGTTACAATTTGATTGTCAAAATAACATGATTAACATATGGTGATATGTACAGGTACAGATATCTCCTTCACTTCAACAAGTATGAATGAAATCAACTGTTGAAAATAACTCTTAATTCAGAGTAAATATTTTACAATAGCAGTTGTTCATTGTTTAAAAGTTCTATATTAAAAGAAGCACGGGCAGTACATTAATTAAGGATTACTTGCTTGATTGCTTGAATATGACTTCAGCGATAACGATGTTCTTATACGTAAGATGAAGTGTTTCAAACGTATATCATTCCAAACCACCCTATACAGTTTAGTGCTAGGTGCTAAGAAATAACGGGTCGGTTTTTCGGGACAAATCAACATTGAATCACTTCTATCAACTATTTTTTATTCTAAGATACATGTTTCTCAAAAAATTAAAAACAGTTGCGGCAATGGGAACTAACCCTGGTACTACAAAATAATGTACATAACAATAACAACATCATACATAACATGATAATTTATGAAACAGTGCACCATGGTGGGAGTGGTGCCCGTAACATAACACAAGCACCAGTAACAGGATGTTGAAACGACAACATCTCGGCATGAAGGTGATGAGCATCAAAAGTTGCACCTTTCCACTCACACGCACCCTCATATTTCACATCCCCCTTTATAGAAATCCCAAGATATTGACAATGCAACCGAATCTGATGCGTTCTTCCACTCTTAGGATACGCTCTCACCACTATCTCACTCTCATCACCATCCACGTCACCATCTTCTTTCACACTTTTTTCTTCAACCACCACCACACTACTACTATTACTACTACTACCTTCATCTTCTAATATCCCTTTTCCGTTTATCGCTACCACTTCAAACGCAGTTTCCATGTCTCGGACTACCGAACCTCCCGGTAGCGACCGTCCAACATCTGAGGCGGCGTACACTCTCCACATACCGAACCTCGACCTCCCGTGACCTGATCTCACGGTTACCCGTTTCCACTTTGGAGGTACTCCAATGCAGAGTGCAATGTAAGTTTTCTTAACCTTGTGTTCTGTAAAGGCCTTCACAAATTTAGCAGCCACTTTATGAGACTTGGTTATAACCATAACTCCACTAGTGTCACGATCAAGCCTATTAGCAAGGTGAAGTTCAACTTCACTTCCTGAAACACAGAAGCAGAAACAAAAAGAAGGAATTAGCGATCTAACTAATGATAACGGTGTGATGATGATGTGGTATTATATATATATATATATACCTTGGGAGGGTTTTGCATTGAGAAGCGTTGGAACAGAGGAGAGGACGTTTTCGCAGTAGATTCCTTGGGGTTTGTTAACGGCAATGATCCATTCATCTTCGTAGAGAATGTGGTTTGTTGAGAGAGAAAAGAGGGTTGATCTAGAAGAAGCGGTCATGGCTCTGTTGAGTTCGATTTGCTTTGAGATTGATGGAAGTGGAGGGGACAGTGGAACTGGGTAATTATCAGTGGATAGCGTTGGTTGAGATTGGTTTTGGTGTGGGTCAGACATGGCTACGGCGGAGAGAAGAAAGGGTTTGAGGTTGAAGAAGAGGACTGAACTAATCGAAAGCATGAAGGACACTTTCGTAACTTCAAATAGGACGGCCATTTAGCCCGGCTTGACTGCCACCTGTATCATCTATCAATACTGGAGTGTTACAACAGCAATAATAACATTTTCTTATACAACTAAATGTATCCAAAATTATTATTAAGGAGTAATAATAATATTAAGAAAATTATATATTATCTTACCAATACTCTTTATCATATACTAATATGTTGATAGATACTTCGTGTATGTTGACTTATATTTTTATTATATAATATTAATTATTAAATTTATAATTTTTATTTTAAAAAAATAGAATGTTTTTTTATTGAATGTACTTCATGTTCTAACTTTTGTATTTATTATAATATTAACCTAAGGTGAGATATATTAATTATAGTTATATATATGATTATATGATTCTAGTTAAGAATAATAATTATTAAGAGCAAAATAAGAAAATAGAATTATAGTAATAATTATTTCAAGTTTTGATTTTATATATATTAGTTTGTCGGCAGTCAGCTCATGTCTGCCGACTCGCATTTTTATTTGTTAGTATTGAATATTTAATTTTTATATATTTCATTTTTTGAAAATTATATCAATTCTTTTGTACATAATATTATAATTTTTTGATAAAAATTAAAAAATGAACAGTAATATTATTAAAAAAATACATTGGTAGTTTAATATATTTAGTGGATGTAACTTCCTCTCACCTTCATTTATATTTTTTATTGTATAGAAAAATATTGTAATAATTATTAATTATAAGAGCAAAATAGGTAAGTAAAAATTATACTATATAAATAATTATAATATGTTTTTTCTGATTTATTAACAATTACTAATAAGTATATTCCAAACAAACAACCTTAATATCAAATGACATCGCAAAATTCGATTCTGTTAACGAATGGCTTCTTACTCTGTGATAACCCCAGAAGATGTTTTAGAGTCTCTAATGAACGATGGCACAATCGATGCCCTCAGATTGAAGATCATCACTCAGCTCAAAGGCAATGTAATTTTATTCCATTTCCTTTCAAATTCTAGTCTTATTCTTCCACGAGTTCTTCAAGATTGTCATCATATGAAACACTGTCACGAGCGGTGTGCTGTTTTGTTTTTTGTTTTGGCAGGAGGAACTGAAAAGTACTACTATAAAGATGGCTGAACAGAGTAAGGTTCTGAACACTCCTGGGGCCGAGAAACAGACCAAAAGAGAGCTTTTTGACGCGCTTCGCCAACAACTCCAGTAAGTTATACCGTCATACATGGCTTACATTTCGTTTATATGTAATTATTACTTGGAGTACTTCTAAACATAGATGATAGATCTTTTAATAATTAAGATCCAAGTAAAAGTTTTCAGAATTTGATTTTATTTTTGGTGCCAGTGAGGCAAGGACTAAATTGATGTTAAGTTTGCCTGGATGAGGGATTAAATTGATGTCAAATATATTAGTTCCTAGTGATGATGTCTTATCCTCTCCTTTTGGACAAAATTGATATAAAAATTCCTAGGAGGTCTAAGTGATAAAACTTGTATCTTCGGAACACTGAAATAGCAGTATAGGTAACCCTCTCTGCCCTGCTTCATAATGGCTTTGCATGTCTTAAAATTTGAAGCTACATGTTTGGATATACAAATACTCTAAACAATCCTCCCTGTCTAACACACAGCTACTTGGTTGCATCCATTAATTTTGTGGTTTACATGGACTTCTGGTGTGAATTAGAATGCATATAACTATATAAGTGCACTAGGAAGTTCTTCTATTGTAACTTTTCCTCTATTCCGTATCCCGACTGCCTATTTGCTTGTGTTTCTATCTGGATTCTTTATGTATATCTTGGAAGAATGGTTAGCAGCCATTTTTTCTGATTACATTATATCTTCATGATTATCACAGTTTTTAGTTTTCATTGAAAACACATACATCTCTGGTTGGTTGTCTGTGCCTTTTCATTTCCATGCTTATTTAATGCAGACCTTCGGTCCTTGAGAAAGCCTCAAAATCAGTTTGGGATTTAATTTTAGACAATGCTGGTCTAGGAAAGGAGATAAGTGAAACAGTCGAGAAAGTGTTTTGTCGATTGAGTGGTCAGGAGCCTCCTTTATTTCCACTTCCAAATGAAAAACCAGAACTTGATAAGGAGGGTGATAGCAGAAAAGAAAAAGGTAAAGGTAAGCAAAAGGAACATGAAAATTCAAATTCACACACTCCATCCAAGAAAAGAAGCTTCAGTGAAATAAATTTGGAAGGAGCAGGTGAAACTGCAACCAGGTCTTATGATCCTGCAGCAATATCGGAAGGTTCTGGTAAATCACCTCTATTAATTTCAAAGACTTGACCGGAGTTGAGTTCAACAGGCTTTTTGAAACGTAAATGGTCACATCTGGTAATTGTTAAATAATAAATATTAACACTTGTAGGACTTTACTGGAGTTTAAAAGAATTTGTGATTGAAGTTGTGTAGTATACAACATTCATTGTGTATTTCATACTTAAATTGATGAAGTTGATTTATGACAGTCTGCTTTTGGTTCATTGATATTTCATCTTAAAACTTGTGAAGGTTGATACAGGAGATATGAGGGTTATAATTTGAATATTTGAATATCATGGTTTATGTAGGTTGAATTTGAAGACAGATGTTGACATATCATTATTCCATATAAGCCACTTGCTCCAGAGCAAGCAAAATCCTCAGGGTAAAACTAACTTGTAAAGTTCTTCAAAATTTATCTCATATATTCTTTAATTTTTTTGGCCGTTCCCAAAATCAACTTAGATTAAGGCTTGGTTTATGTTGTTCCCTAAGTCAACTGAGACTAGACTACATTTTTAGGAATGTTGATTAGAATATCACATTTATGCAATGACAGTGTGAAGATTTATACACAGTCAATACATTATTCATCATTCATTTGTATCGCTTATATGTAAAAGTCAATAATGATAAAATATGAATGGCGGATGATACAGCGACAATATAAAAATCTCTTATACTGTCAGTATATATCTTTTTCTCTATTGATTATGTCTTTTATGAACTGCATTTTTGTGACTGTGTTACTTGCTTCTCAGGTTATCAATGATCCGTGTTTTTCTAATTGATCTAAATTAAAGAATTTTTCAGTTCTGGGGAGTGTTTACTCGTGAATCTGTTTTTCACTTCTTTATTAGGGTGTAATTTTACAAGTTTGGAAATTTATTCCTACTAGAGTTAAATTCTTTTGAATAAATAGTCGTAGAATTATAAAGCTCTCCAAGGTGTTCTTAACTGGATTAATATTAATGTCATGCTCTAATAGTGTAGGTGCCCTCCTCACCTAATGAGATAAAAGTTTGGTTAGTTGTTGTCGTTGCTCTAGTCGTTTAGGTCTTTTATTGCTCTGTCGTGGAGATTAACGCATGTCTATTCTTTGGGTTTTAGATATTTTTATTTTTATTGACTTTTTTCTTAATGCACTTGGGTATTCTAATGAAAGAATGATTTGATACATTTTTAATCTTCATTTCCTTTTTCAAACGAGATTAAGACTAAATTTTGGCAAGACGATTAAGTTGGAAGTTGGAACTGAAAACGTAAAAGAATATTTTCCTTTTGCCTTTTCTATTAATTTTTGACCAAACTACTTGAGTATTTCAAGTAAATGGGATAGTAGAAAGGAAGATTATACACATTGTAAATACATAAACATTATTAATTGCCATCATTGGTTGTGGTGGTCTTAACTTCTTGCTATTTGATAAATGGGAAGCTTTCTTCCTCTCTTGATAATAATTTTCCTACTCCATTTTATTTACTAAAGAGCCTTTGTGTTTAATGTTGCTGGGCATGTTTTTGTGTTCATAATCTTTGTTCAGGTTTATTTAAGTTTTTTGTTTGAGTCATTAAGTGTGTTTTCTTTGGACATTTCAGATTGCAGAAAGGATATTGTTGCTCTCCCATCATCATTTGTTGCTACATCTCTATGCAGACTTTCCATGAAGTAGTTTTGTGGTACAGTCTAATACTATTCATGAAGTGTTCCTAATTCACTTTCTCCATTGCAGGAACTCATCTCTCCTACACGTTGCTCCTAACATTCCCTACAAGCTTGATTGGGCTGGAGCGTGCCATTGTCTTTTATTTTGACAAATGTGTTTATTTGGTGGTTTGTGTTGATAATAGGGTAATCATAGACAATGACCCTAAGAAAATCGCTCAAACCAAAGATCTAGAAAAACTAAAATACTTTCTTTGTACTGAAGCTGCTCATCTAAGAGAAGCATTGACTATATAAATGGTTTTTAAACTTTTTAGCGCATTATTCATCATTTATATATTATTATAAACTTGTAAATAAAATTCATATAATATATTGAGAATATATAAAACTTTATTTTATTAGTATTATTAAGCTGGAAAGTCATAAGGGAGTGGAATAACATTCTCATAAATGATGTATGCTTTAGGTATACTTAAGAAATCAGAATGTTGGACATAGTCCTATTTATTGTTTGATGGGTCAAATATTCATTCTTTTTTACCCACGGAAATGGAGGATGATATTATTTCATAGAAGAAAAATCTATTTTAGTTCCTCAATATTTGTATATATTAATCTAGGAGAATTATCTCAAGATAAAATTATCTACTTTATACCTTAACCAATGCCCTAAAGCTGTAGTTAACATTTCCAAAACCAACATAAAGAAAGAAATCCATTTCAATGGAATTAAAGGAGAATCATATTGAATGGGATACCGATTTGTTGTTTATTATGGGTTTTCTAGTTGATTGTGTTTAGTGAACTTCTACTTAATTTTGATACTTGTGCTCATGTTATTATTGTGTTTTTCCTTACTTGGTACACCGTTTTATTGTGAAAAAGATTAAAAGATACTATAACAACAGATAAAAAGAATGCATCTGCTTTAATTTTCAATTCATACCCAAAAAATAAATCTGAAAAGTAATTGTGTTTTATTGCAAATATGAGAATGTTATACTAGCTTACCCCAACTAATGGGTTGATTATTGTATTAGAATGTTTGAGTATGAATAGTCCCCACCTTAGTAAAAATAAAATATTAAATAGCATTCCCTCAGATACAAATAAATGTACATATTATTACAATTAGATAAGCCACTCTGGGAAAGAAAATGATACTTTGCCTCGAGCTGAATAAAAACTTCCAAAACCATTGGCACTAAATCAATAAAGTACAAAACTCAGGTCCAGACTGAAGAAAGAATCAAGATCTTGCAGACTTAGTTCTCTACATTCTGAGAGAGGTCATCACCAAAAGCCAAATCAAAGATCTGTCTGTAGTCATCAACAAAATGAACATCAAGACCTTCCTTCACATTAGATGCCAGTTCATCAAAATCTCTCCTGTTAGCAGAAGGGAATATAATAGTCTTAACTTCACTCCTTCTCGCGGCTATGGTTTTCTCCTTAACCTGCAAATTTCACAGCATTGCATGTCATAAAATGGGAGGGGAGTATTCCTAGAGTACTTTATTTTTCACACTTTCTAAATATAATTAGTTGTTAGTTGGTGAATGTGGCCAGGCCACCCATGAAAAATCCACCTTACAAAAATGTTCCATATATTGAAAACCAACTACACAGGCTTATATTTGGGTATTTACTAAAGGGTAGAATGGAATAAAATGGAATTGGATAGAATTGAAAACCAACAAATTGAATGGAATTTGGGTATTGAAAACCAACAAATTGATTAAAGTATTGACCGCAAATGTCGCAACCAGGGTAAAACAGAAAACAGGAAGGAGTCGACACCATTGTTCTAATATTTTATAAGGGAAGGTGGGAATAATAAGTTGATTCCATGTCATACCCCGAAAATTGGGATTGAATTGAAGTATTTGGTGGAATGAAATGGAATTCATTCCATCAGGTTTTCATCATATACCATTATTTTTTAATAATCCACACAATGGAACCCAGTATCATTCCGTTTCATTCCACCAATATCCATTAATCCAGACAAAGATGGGCAGAAGTATCTACAAATAAATATTATGAACAATAATATTGCAATAGAAAAAGGTTTTACTCAACGTACCCCGCCAATAGGAAGAACTTTGCCAGTAAGTGTCACTTCCCCGGTCATTGCTAGATCCTTCTTCACAGGCTTCTTCATGGCAAGGGACAACAATGACGTGGTCATCGTGCAGCCAGCACTAGGTCCATCCTTTGGTGTAGCCCCTGCAGGAACATGGAGGTGTATCTTTGAATTTGCAAAGAAGGGATTTTCTGGTTCCTTCTCCACCAGTATTGCTCTGGCAACTGTGTGAGCTATCTGAGTACTTTCTTTCATCACATCTCCTAATTGACCAGTGACATGCAGTGCTCCTTTTCCTTCCCCTTCCTCAATGAGTGTGGTCTCTATATACAGAGTGGAACCACCCATGGAAGTCCAGGCAAGACCCATAACAACTCCGGTAGGCGTCTGATCATAGATGCGGTCAGCATGGAAGACAGGCTTTCCGACATAGTCGTTTAAATTTGGTTTATCAATCAAGACTTTCTCTATTGTCTTTGTTTCAGTTTCCTTATCTTCCTCGCTTTCTTTTGCAACCTGCCAAAATTAAGATCAATATATATAAATTGAGTGAACAAGAAGTTGTTGGGCAACAAAGATTGCTCGGGATTCACGGAAAAAATAAATCATATAGAACAAGATATTGTTTGACCACAGAGAAGATATTAGTTTCCAGATCAAAGTCTCCCTACAAAATCATCATATATTTTTTGGCCAGTTGAAAACGAGTAAACCAAACCACAAAGCTATGCACTTGTCAAAGAAGAGCTGCTACACGCAATGCATGTATACAGGCACCACCGTAACATTGAAGTAATGTTAAGAAGAAGGACTTCGTAAGTTTTCATTAACACATGGCACTTCATAGGTCTATGAACTTCAGAAAATATATTTTGCTTACAGGAGAGAATTGTGATGTGCTTCCAGAGAGTTTAACTACCTCATTATCTGTAGATTGATTGTCAGGACATGGAGATTGCTCAGCTGGGAGATCTATTTGCACCTTGTCATCCTCTTCAGAGGTTTCATCCCTTTCTTCAGGATTACTACTTCCTAACAAGCTTTCTTTTTGAACTGATTCATCAAAATCAACTTTGGCATTCTTAGGTTCAATAGACTGAGCACTAGCAATTGTAGCATCAATTGTCTCCCCTTGCCTCACGAGTTGTAGTGCTATCTGCCATGCCACAAACAGAACGTTTTAAACCACAGGTAATTGAAGCATTCACTAAATTGAAGTTCAATCTCAGAGGTGAACAAATGCTGTCTCACAGAAAAATCGAAGAGAACTGATCAAGAGTGGCTGTCTTTTCAACCATAGACATAGCCCTATCGCAGCAACTAATATTGACCTAAAAAATACTTAAACAGACCTTTCGATAAATTTTCTCTATATGCTTTTGGAGATTCCTGACCCCTGCTTCTCGGCAGTAATTTTCTATTAGGGCAAGAAGAGCAGCATCAGTCATTTCCACCTGAATCAAGTTAGTTTATGTATTAATATTAAATAACTTAAGTCAATCAAAACAAAAAAACAACAAAAGTAGGCATCATTATGCTTGCAATATGTCTAGGGGCCACAAAATGGGTAGAAAAAATAATTACTTGTTCAGGCTTTATTCCACATGCTTCACGTGTACTCTTCTCCAGATAATCTCTTGCAATGTGCATTTTCTCGTCAGTAATATACCCAGCAATAGAAACAACCTCCATCCTATCCAATAGAGGATTGGGTATCATTTCCACTACATTTGCAGTACAGACAAAGAGAACCTGCAATGACATTTCTGATGATTCAGTTAAAACATTCATGCTTTGCCCACTTTGCCTTCAAGGTACTGAATAAAAACTATACAACCTTCAAAATTTGTCCAGCTATCCAAAGAAATAACTATAGGCAAGTAATGTAAGTCCCATCAACATGGAAACATTTAATAAAAACTATTCACAAATTGTTGACTGTTCTATCACCTAACACCTATACATCCAGGTTCCACTATCCAAATAATTACCTTTGATAGATCAATGGGAACATCAAGATAGTGGTCCAGAAAATTAGCATTCTGCTCCGGATCTAGAAGCTCTAACAAAGCACTTGCTGGATCACCCGCATGTCCTCTGCCCAACTGCCAATCAAATAAAAATAAATGAGTAATACAATCATCTTTTTCATAGAAGACTTACAAGATTAAAACCTTAGTGAGTTTAACAAAACATAAATTCCATGCATTATATTTATTAGAATGAAGGCAACTACATACTACGGGCTATGGAGAATTTAACAGGAAATCAGAAAAGGAAATTACATGGCAGCAAATAAATTGAACCATCTAGCAATGTCTTACCTTGTCAATTTCATCAATCAAAACAAGAGGGTTGGCTGTTCCCACATTCTTAAGGCATTGTACCATCTTACCTGGCATAGCACCAATATAGGTTCGACGATGACCCTGTAAGATAAAATATTAATCATACAAAGAACTAGTAAATATGCTATTAAACCAGCAAGGAAATAAAGAGACTTCAGCTACCTTGATTTCAGCCACATCAGCTAAACCTCCGACAGAGAATCGAAAGAACTTCCGGTTCAAGGCGCGTGCAATTGAACGGCCAATACTTGTTTTTCCCACCCCTGGTGGACCAGAAAGACAGATAATTTTTCCTGCATATATAAGAAAGATCAGGAACCATGCCAAGAACATACGAACACGATAAGTGGACAACAAAGGCATTAGCTCATCAGCGCAAAATAGAAGGTACAGCCACCATTTTAAAACTTTTTTAACATAATCAGCAAAAAATTGTGTTTGTAATATTCTAAATTATTATCTAAATTTCAATATAAATCAGATTATCAGTGATTTTTTTTAACTAAAAGCATACTACAAAGCAGATATACCATGCATCAAGACGTACGGTGATTTAAGACTACTTATTGAATCATTTTAATAAATTTAGCAATAGAGTATTTGATAGAAACTAAACACCCAGGTCCCAGATCAATCTTTGGGTTATATTACCAAGATGAACAATGCTTACCTTGTGAAGTCCCTCTTAATTTCCCAACAGCTATGAACTCCAATATCCTATCCTTCACATCCGTTAATCCATAATGGTCCTCATCAAGAATCTTTTGTGCCCGAGTAACATCAAAGTTCTCATCACTGCATTTGGAAATTAACAGCTTACAAAACATGATATTCTTTAAAGTTTGAAATTAACATAAAAAGACTAGTTAGTAGAATTCAGAAAATTGAAACCCTTAGTTTACCCAAAAGCCTCTGAAAACTATGCTTATGCAATTTAGTTGGCACTTCCTATCCTAAAACCATAATTTGTAGCTATCTTAAATTCAAACTACCAAACACATGTCCTGCATGAACGGTAATGTTGGTGCCAATTACAAATGTTCACTGAAATCTAAAATGAACTCAAATTACTATTGCCAACAGTAATGACAATGAAGTGTTTATAAAAGGGAATATGTGACTATGTGAGTGTTGAAAGAAGAGAACAGTACAAAAGAAGGGTAAGAAATCCTCAAGAACTAAAAAAATGTGACAAAAATACAATGAGATACGAAGAAAAAACTATGACAGGTGCAGTCAAACCTGTATTCTCCCCAAGGCAGAGCAGTCAACCAGTCCAAGTAATTGCGGGTAACACTGAATTCACTAGAACTAGCCTCCAACAGCTGTAGTTTTGTGAGCTCTTCATCTATAACTTGTAAAACATGAGGCGGGCATTTCTCTCTCTTTGGTTCAATCCTTTCTCTGAATTTACCTGAAAAGTAAAATAATGTAATGATAGCAACAAAATTGAACAGAAAGTATACCCCAACCAACATACTACTTCATGAACTCAACTAACAGCTGGAACCTATATAACTCAAATTTGATTCGGTGACAATAAACACAAACCACGGGATCTGAAGAAAAAGTGATATAAAGAACATTCCTATGCTTACTTTATTGTCAAAATATTTGAAGAATATATATAAAGAAACACAAAGAAAATGAGATGAAAACAACCAGTTAGGTAAACATTTTTTAGTAATTTGGCAGTCACAAAGACTTCAATCACATAGTTGTAGGTCCTACAATGACCTTTCCTACATGCATGCACATTAGATCAATACTTCGAACAGAAAAGAGATACAAAAATATATATGTCTTGTACTAAAAACAGATTGGATCAAAACCAACCAGTGAGAGCTGTTTTGTCATCAGTCTCCAGTCCCAATTCCTGCAAATAGAAAATAAAAATTAAGATCAACTAGAGTAGTAGGAAATTCAGAAAAAATATGTCACACATCTAATTACACTCATGTTAGAATAAAGCAAATGACATGAAAGCTATTCTGAAATCAAGGACTTCCCAAGAACAATTTCTCAGCATTTAGTTACATCATTGCTTGGCATGCTGGTATAATCAAGACAGACTGCCAAATTCAGAGATTAGTGGTAACAGTCAATCATCTATTGTTTGGTTATTGTGAATAAATTCATGAGCGCTGGACTATGCTGCATGGGTATCTTCTTAGTCACATCATAATACTAAATATGAGTCACATGATCAGTCTCCCATCTTTACATTTCAGTCATTTTACGGTCTCAACCTCTGATCCTAAGTCTCTCGCATCCTCTGCTAGTGCTAATTTCGATCATTTGTATACCTTATTTATGCAACATAATCATACTCTAGTTTTTGAGAAAATGTTGAACTCCGTACCCGGTATGTACCGGTGTTGGTGTAACACAAGCGTTGGCTCTACACAGAATTAGGAGTAATCTACTGCAGAAAAAGTTTGTGCATAGAGCACAGCTAAGCTAAGCTGATGAAAGCCAAGAACTTATCTATTGTTACAAACTTAAGATTATATCTATTGTTACAAACTTCAGAACTCAATTAGTAAGGTTTAACCAAGGATAAAAAATGAGCCAGTAGCTCATCAGCCAGCTAACATAAAGGAATGTATAAAAGGCTACATAAAAAATGTAATGAACCAATTTTGGGTGTGGAAAATCTGGTTGATATGAGAAGAATACAAAGATGTCTAGGATTCACGGCATTCAGATGTAAACAAATCATGAGGGCTCTGTACCTTCTTTATGGCCTTAAGCTGCTCATTTAACAAGTAACGGCGCTGCTCACCACTTATCTTTTCTTCAATTGCTTTTGCAATTGATTCCTGGCAAGAATCAACATAAGCTTCAAAACATGATGAAAAAACAAATGCAACCAACACAAACAATGAACTGAAAGACATTATTACCTGAATCTTGCTGATTTCCATCTCTTTCTTTACCAACTCCAATGTAAGATTTAATCTTTTGTACACCTATTAAACAAAATAACAAATAACACTTCCAAACGTATAGTCTGCATGCTGCACTACATCTAGTAAGAGCTTTTCAGTGTACTCACATCTAGCTCTTCAAGGACTTGTTGGCATTGCAATTTGTTTGCCCCAGATATTGCAGCTCCAAAATCTGCAAGCCTTGGCTGAGTAAAATCACCAATATGCTGCACAATTTAAGAAAAAGAGAGTCAACATACTATAACGAGATAAAATTAAATAAGGATCTAAGACGCAATATTACAATTTACAACATTTAAACCAGCATCATATCACTTTGGTACTTCCAAGTCCAACTCCATCATTCATTGTATTATATTTCGAAAATGTGGCAAGAAAAAGAATAGACTACCGGCACTTACATCTGAGGAAAATAAAAATAATACATGGTTTATATAATTTTTGTGAAAATTAACAATCAATCTCGTTGTTTCTAGCTTGCTAAACAGAGTAATAGTCTCGCAATTCTGCTATTTTCTTATACAGAAAGTTTGCTTCAGAAACAGAAGTAAAATCACAGTATCAGGAACAGGTTGACCGACCCTAATAATTGTTATATAGTAATGAATATGAACTACAAACAAAAAATAACAATAACAAATCAAGAAAATATAACTAGCACTAAATTAACTACTAGTAACTGGTTGTTGTAGCCCAACCAAACAAGCTGCCATGAATTTCATATTAGAATTAGACTAACATTGACAATATGTAAATCCATATTAGAAAAAGAAAAAAACTTATTTCAGGTCTTCTAAATGTCACTGATGATAGCAAATTGAAGTAAATATATTAATTACAGGACACACTTTAAGTCACCGAAAATCAAAGGTAAGGGTTGATAATTATTATAAAACCTCATTCATACTGCAAGGATGACTGACAAATCCATATCACCAATAATAATAATAACTAGATATGACTGACCCTTGTTCAACACATGAAACTTCTGTGAAAAATATTGCACCTTTGAGTTCAAATTATTGTGATACCGTATAGGCCTATGTGCACCACTATTCCATATTCATAGCGCACATTTAGGAAAACAACATGCAGGTATGCAAAATGTTTGAATTTGAAGTTCTCAGTAGAAGAAACCTCAGCATTGCAAGAAACTTGTTCAAAATACAGCCTAAAACGTTATAAAACTTGTTACCACTTAACAAGATATCTAAAATGTGGCTCTTGAAAATTACAAAAAATGACTTACCCACTCTTCCCCAAACATTTTCTGTTCCTCACTAATCCTTTTATATTTCTTCTTTCTCCCTCTACGAACCCACTGACATTAAAATTATAACAAAGATTGACATTAACTATTTTCCAGATTTGAGCATGCCGTGTGGCAATAGAACAAAACAGCTTAACCTATGGAACTATGTTAGGGCCGTTTGCATGGAAGAAACAATTATAGAGCCAATTCATTGGAGACTTTGTTGCAATACAAAGAAAAGATCCATTTAATAAAGTATTTTAATATTCACAAACTGCAAATTAAGGGAGGAACTCCATCTTCCAAGAGTTCAATCAAACCAATGCAAGCAAACCTAAGCACCTGAACAAATGACAATTCCAACCCCCACCCCTTTTTCCAAGTTCCAATAAACTCATACAAAGAAGGGTCCAAACCTTAGTGTAGGTCTGAACTTGATCTCTCCAAAGGGAACTTGTTTTAAGAACATCCCTTAGGGTTGATAAAACCTCGAAAGATGTGGCCTTTATAATGTCATCATCTCTGTTAAAAGCCTTATCCTGCAACACCAAGTCAAACCCCCATAAGAGAGTTAAAAAGGTAGCTTTCAGAATAATAAAGCAAAAGAAATCTTCCACTCTAATTAAAATTTAAACTGAGGAAACAATAGATAAATATATACCTTGAGATGATCAACTTTTACAGTAAGTGGATCCTCACTAACCTGTAGAAAAGACAGAAATTTTCATTTGAAAAACAAGTAAACAACCATCACAATACTTTAGCCACAAATATGAAGATAATGGCACAAAATTATAACCAAAACTAGTACTTCTTATTCTTCACATGTTCAATACTAACCATCTCTGCTATGCGTAAACGCCGATGACCAATCAGGATCACCTGATCCCCATGGATGCTTGAAATCTGGTATTGAATAGGGGGAGTGGTGACAAAATGTGAGATGCTTATTCAAGCTAAACAAGTTATCCATGGAGGGCATAAAGCACCTAATGAGTTGCATACAAAATCACTTACTTGAGCAAGAGTCCCAACTTCATGAAGGCGGTTAAACAACTCTTTTCCTTTTAAATCATATACATTTTTATCTGCGTCAGAGCCAGTTACTACACTAGGATCAGACCCTGGCTCATCCTTGAGAAGGAAAGCACCAGCATAAGGGGCTTGTCGTTCTCGACTTTCCTGCAAGGCTGCCAACAATTTGGGATCCTGGACGCATAGTAAAGTACTCATTAGACAACCATACATTCAAGTTTTACATTACATTTATCCATTTTATTGACACATACAAACATGCAGAGACCAAAGATTACAGTTCTCATATGCATAAGTCAGAAGCATGTAATGAACAAAGAAAGAGATTTAACTCATCATTCTTAACAACCTACCATACCTTAACATAGATTGGCATGTAAAATCCAGGGAAAAGTGGTCTGTGTGGCAATGGTAACGCCAAAACCTGTTTCAAAGGAAAGGAGAAAAGTCAGAAAACACTAACATTAAGAATACTTATGATATAAGCAATCAAGAAAGATAATCATACAGCGACACTGAAAGGAGGTACCAGTAATAAGCCATGATTATTTATTTTATAAAGCATATAAAAATAAATAACAAACACAAGATAAACTGTATGCTCTAGTCCTTGCTTAATTTCCACATGTAGGGACAGCATACTTCATCCCAGGACACCAATAAATGTCGCAGCAGAGACTAGACAGAAAGTTGGATAACAATTCCAAAAGAAACTTCTTTCAGACTACACAGAATCGTCTCCAAACTATCCATCAGGTTAATTAAAAATTGAAAGAAAACCTCTCTCCAATAACAGCCAACATTTCCAACAAACTTGCATCAAAGCGATTGGGAGCAAATACCAACAGGATGTGAACATCTTAGCTAGAGGAAAAACACTCCATTTGGAGAGATTCTTGCATACTACAAAATTACTACACTAGATACAAAAAACAAATAACATGTGTAGTGTATACCATACAAGGTGTAGGATTGAGAACCTATATTTTAGGATTCTCAAAAAGGTGATTCCCCAAAATGTTTGGTGAGGAAGTAAAAAAAATCAGCTTCTCAATTTCAGCTTATTTCCAAATAAAGGTTTTCAGTAAAACCCAACTAAACAAACTTACAAAGATCATGATTCACAAGTATTTTAGGAATAATAAAATGTTGGGCGGCACAACGCACCAGGCTCCCACCTAGTGGAGTCTAGAAAAGGTATATGTATGTAGCCTTACCCTCTTAGTAATAATAAAATGCTCAGAAAAAAAAAACTGAAACTTACTGACTCTAAATTTGAAATTTATTTAATAAATCTTACATCAAATCTCAGCCATTGAAAGTATTATTACTATTACTATTAGAAGGCAATGCAATTTCTCTTCCATCTAGCTCAGAAAAAGAAGTGGTATAATCCTGAGCAAGGACTAAGTTCAGACAATATGAACACGTGGTTTTGGCTACAGTTCACATACTATAACACAAATGAAGAATATACATTTTCAGTTGCAACACAATATTAATTTTGGCAGTACCCTATTAACCTATTTTTTCAATCAACCAAATATTTTATCGAATTCAAACACAACATTTCAGAAGAAACCAAATAAACGATAAACATTGGAAATCGTTGAATCCAAATTCAAGCAAGTAAGTAAAAAGGAGTGAAATCAGAAACTAACAGTAAGATAATCTTCGGGCCTAGGATTAGTGGAAACGATAGCAGAAGAAGCCTTTGTTTGAGACTCTTCGGCACCCGAGCCTGACTCGACAACTTTAGCTTCGGCATCAGCTCCGTCACCCGAACCTGAACAGAAAAACAACCTGCCTCCCCTGAGAGAACCTAGCACTTTATGCAACGGCGAGGTGGACAGCGTTGCGGGTCGTAGCGTCGGAACCACCGTCTGGGGAAGGCGGTGGACGGAGGAGGATAAAATAAGCTTCAACATTGGTTGCGGCAATGAGAAGATGAATAAGAAATGGGATTCGAAAATTGAAAGAATAGAATGCGGCTTTTAATTTTAAAAAGCGGTGGATGGTGCTGAAACGGGAACGGAGGTGCAGTGTGTACCCGGATTTGTTAAAGCCCTTCAGAGACCTCATATGCCCTGATTTACCAAACTGACCTTTTGTTCTCACGGAAAGTACCATTTTGTCCTCCTTGCACAATTTGCCTTATTGGTTTTACTTGTCGGACAAGTTTTATTAAAGTAGAGTAATAAAAGAGTAATTATTCATTTACCAAAAATTAATAGTACATTGCCAAAGAAAAGAGTAATTATTTTCTTGTGGACAAAGTTTTTGACTACACAGAGGAGAATGGGAATTATGTAAAGTTGTTACTTGTTCTTATTTTTATGTCTAACTCTTTATATTCTATAATTATTATTTATTTTTGAATACTTAATATTCTCTCACATCCTTATTATAATATAAATATGTATAAGGTTTTGATTGTTATCTTTACAAGTAATTTTAAAATTTATATGAAGTATTTTTTTCTATTTGCAGCCTTATTTATATAATTATAGTGATTTTATATGAATGTTTTAAGTAATGTTAGTGAATAGACGTCAAATCGGAAGAGATCCCATATTAAATTTAACTGATTTAAATAGTTAAATTGTTTGGTCTGACCAGGTGATTTTATATATAATTAATAATTTTTTCTATAAATATATAATTATATGTGAGTATAAAATTTTATATAATTAATAATTATATTTAATTATATTGAAGTAACATATCTTCATTTTTTTGGACTATAGTACAACAAAATATTTATTAATTTATTAATTTTATGAGTGGTGTTCCTTTTTAAATTTTTTAATTGAATTGTCTAGTTTGCTTTTTGGCTAATGTGATTGAAGCGAGTTTAAGAGTTAAACTAAAATTTCTTCAATTCAAACTGGTTCAACCCTAACTCGGTTAAGATTGTAAATCAAAGTTGTTTTCAAGTTCGGTCAACAATTAGACTGATCGGACTATCCAATCCGGTTCTCAGTGGTTTTAACTCAACCTTTGTTTACCATGTGTTAACTTTTCGCATCGGTATTCAAATAGATATGGCAAAATGGGCCACATGTGCTCACAAATTCTGACAAAAAAATTAAGCGGGCGTGTGCATGTTTGTACTGGCTTAGCAGAAAAAATTCAATACTCTACCCGTTTTAAAACGATTAATATGTGGCCCGCAGACATTGATGGATAATTAAAAAATAAAAAAATTATATAATAAATAAAATAAAATTAAATAAAGTGATTGAAGATAAAAATAGAAAAAAACAATTTTTTTGATATTGTGTATGAAGTTTAACAAATGATTAAAAATCATATTACATCATAACTTATTTGAAAATTTCTTATTTTATTTTTTTCTTAGATTATGTTTATAGGCCGCCCGTATTGCTCAACGAAAATGTCTACAGGCTTGGCAGACAAAACAAGTCGGGCAAAACGAGCAAAATTTGAATGCCTTACCCGTAAAAAAATGTGGGCTATGCTAGCGCGCCCATAGACATTGTCCAATTTACCATCTATATATTCAAATGTTCTCTTTAGCATGTATTTGGATTTCACGTCTTTAGGAAATACACAATGCTTATTGGCTTGACTAACTTGGAGATCGGAAACTGAACGAAAAAACTTGTGGAGGATACTCAAACTTAATTTCCATAAATAGTTTAACCACTAGTATATTAGTTTTTTTCAAGTTAAGTTTTAGATAAAAAATGAAAAAAATTGAAGACTTGAGAGTTATATAATAACTGCATTTCATATTTTCAAACATTTTTTTATTCATTCTCATACAAAACTCGATTTGACAAATATACATTCAATGTTATATTTGTTTTTCCTTTTCATTCTTTTAATTTACCTTAGTTCATTGCCTATGTGGAATGGACATGCAATTAAGATGAGAATCTAGGTCTATTTTCATTTAAATAAGCTTTCAATAATTAGTTAAATATTGGTCACCAGTCATACTAAAAAAATCACTGGCTTTGATGAACTCATGCCATATGTTAGTCCAACTCAATCTCATTCCATCTCAACCCAATTTTAATTAGAGACACATGTTTGAATTTTTTGAGTCTAGATCAACCATATTTTAATCCAACTTAATCACATGCATGATTGTTTTCCTTGAATCAACATTAGTGTCACATGCGTTTTAAAAAAATATATGTATCACCTTAATACGCAACAAACATAAATGCAATAAGATTTACAATCAATATCATAAAAATGTATTTTGGTGTAACAAAAATAAACAATAAAGTGATAAACAAATATAAAAAAATGAAAATGGAAAACTATAGATTTTGAATTTAGAGAAATGAATGATAAATGTTAGAAAGATTCAAAACTTGGTTAGTAATTGAGAAATTGAGAATTGATTTGGACAAGGAAAAAAATTGTATGAAGGAAGGGAAAAAGAAAGAAAAAATAATCTAAAACACTTCTAATATAAATATTTTATATATTGTTATTGTTGTTGTATCATTCATCATTTATTTTTAAATATTATTGCCTTTTAAATAGAAGTAATAATACAAATAAATAAGAGTGTGAAATCTATACATCAATACTTTTAAAGAATTATACACATGCACTCTATTATCTATCATTCATTTAGAATATTTTTTTAAACACTTAATAATAATTAAATATCAATAGTGAATGATGAACTGATGATGTATAAAACTCATATATTATCCATACATACATCATTTTCTTAATAAATAATGGATAATATATGTGTATGAATTTTTATACATTATCGGTGCATAAATGTACATTACGGAAATGTGTTTTTTAATAATTTAGTATTTTCCCATACATAAATCCTAAAGTATGGCTCATATCCCTATAATTTATCTAGCACGGGTTGGTTGGTTGCTCGGTTAATCTAGTTGGTCAATGTTATCACATGCCACAGCCACAAAGAAGAAGCTTCAAAATTAAGATTTAAGATTCTTCCCTCTGTTTGAAGCATTCAAATCAAACAGGTGCTAATATTCACAATAACAGTTGAGTGTGTCAGTCACCTTTAACCGTTTATCACCATGGATTTCCAGAAGAAGAGGGTTCACTTGCTCGTATTTATCGTCGCCATCGTCGTTCTCAGCATCGCAGGTACTTTACTCTAACATACCGATCTATTTGTAATGATTTTCAAGTATTTGTCATCAGAAGAAGGTTCACCACTTCAAATTGATTCCACGTTTCACTTTCGTAAGATCTTGGTTGACGAGGGAATAGGAAATTCCGTAATAGATCGCAAGTGTTCGCTTTTCGTGTTGGTGAATTTTTTCTTTTACCACACATCAATATCCAAGCCCTAACTAATTCTGTGTGATTATGTGTTTTCCTGTTAAACGCGTCGTTTCTTAATATAGACGAGTTCGGTTTTTCCTTATTTAATACGTGGTTTCTTGCTTCTTTTTAAGCAGTGTTATGTTTTAATGTGCCTAAATGAATAAACGGAGAATTGTGATTGATGGTTTCTACTGCATATGGGAGAATTGTGATTGAATAAACGGAGTAATTAGAGATACAGATTTGGTTATATTAATCCCTAAATGATAGAAATTGGTTACTCTTGAGATTTTTAATGTGCCTTGACTCATTCAAGGATTAATTTGAATGGTAGAATACATATTCAAGGACCTTTGGAAACAATTCCGTCATTCAATAACAGATATGCCATATACTGTATCTTCAATTCTTTAGGGATTAAGTTGACCATTCACTCTATTGTAATTCACTGTCAATTAGATTTTTTTATTTATTCATTTTGTTAGCAATGCTAGCAACACTTCTTTTTTTCAATATTGTACTTTCAACAGTATTCAATGGACCACTAAGTAGAGACTGAACCTATAATCTAGTGGGTCCCACATGAAATCCAGTAACAATAATGTGTTGAAGACTGAACCTTTTCTTCTTCATCCCTAAGCTATTAATAAGTTAACACATGCAAAACAAGCTATTGGTTATTTTTCCAAAAAAAGTTTAGTTATTTTATTTCCTATTTCTTAGTAATGAGTTGTTGAAATTAATAGTTATGCACTTATGCTCATTAAAGTTGCTGCTTTCAGCTGAAAAATGCAGGCAGCTTGTTGGTGAGGAAAAGTCATCCCAGAGTGGAAAGTTCACATTCTTAAATTGCCTTGACATGGGCTCTGGAACTGTATCATGTGCTGTCAAAGAAGGTGTGAAGCTCTATTTTTACAATATTAGATCTTCTCATGTTGAAAGAGCAAGACATCATGCAATGGAGTCTTCCCTTGTTGACGCGTTGTCTCAGGGGATGTCACCAACAGATTCAGCAAAACATGCACAAAAAGAAAGTAAAAAGGCGGCAAAGCTGGCTTCCCGTCAAGCCAAGCGCATTATAGGTCCAATAATCTCTTCTGGATGGGACTTTTTTGAAGCTGTCTACTTTGGCGGTACCCTCACAGAGGGGTTCCTTAGGGGCACTGGTACTTTGTTTGGTGCTTATGGTGGAGGTTTCCTGGGGGAGGAAAGGCTTGGTAGATTTGGTTATCTTGTTGGAAGTCACATGGGTAGTTGGGTTGGTGGTAGAATAGGACTAATGATATATGATGTGATTAATGGTGTGCAGGTTTTGTTGAATTTTGTTGAAATTGTTGAAAGTGAAGTTAAGGAATCAATTCTTGATAAATCTGAACCATTTGAAACTGAAAGTTCCTCCTCGGACGAAACTCCTGTTTTTGACAGCTCTGAAGGATCCAATGTCTATGAATCAACTCCCAGTGAAGAATCAACTGCGTATGATTCTACTGAATATCAGAGCTATGATACTGATGCATATGAACATTCAGAACTTTGATGAAATTTGGAGTTCATATACATTTTTGCTCAAATTTTATTTGGGTGATGTATTTTTCTTCATTGTCTTTCTCTCAGTGTAGTGTGTAAATCAAACCAATCTTTTTATTTTTGAAATATATGCTCATTTCATAGTATACAACTTATGTTCCAAATGTTGCACATTATTGGTCATCACCAAAAGCTATTGTCATGTAGTGAGTCTTGCTCCTTGACAGATTGATATTGATTGATTATTATGTTAAAGGGGATGGGAATATTACTGGGATTGCAAGGTACAAAGTCCAAATCGTGTCTATTGGGCCCTATGTACAAGATCCAAACTTTAAATGACTCATATCTTCTTCTAAATCATCAAAAAATAAAAGTTGAGTCTGTTTGGTCGTGGAAAACGTTTGCTACCATTATTCACAATTGTAATTGTAAGTCCTAGTTTTCATTCCAAATTCGTTTAATTATGACTGTGATCTTGTGTTTTCATTCTAATTTATGTTTTCAAATATTTATAGAAAAGAAAGAGATCAGCATGGCTATGAAAATCCTAAATCCAAAACACTGAAGTTAAATCAAATTTATGAACACAGATTTGAGCTACATTCTCAGTCGAAATGTCCAATGTGCAAATGTTTGTAATGCACAAAAGTGATCTCATATTTTCATTACATTTTTGGTTAACTATAATTGAAACGAATCAATATCCTCTCCAATAATGGAGAGACAAATTCATATTTTCTATGATGTAACTATCTCTCAATTACCGAAGACGATCCTAACTCAATTTGCAACATCATATATTCACTTTGTTTCTTGCTTTCAAAGTTTTCTGCCGTAAACAAAGAAAACAATGCCTATGAAAACTCCAAGGGCATCTTCTAGAGCCCAAGATTAAATCAAAATCCACCAACTTGTCAAATTTGAGCTAGATTCTCTTTTTTGGAATGCACAAATTGAATTACAACATTGAAAGCTGAGTTGTTTGGTATGAGAAATCATTTTCTTTTATCATTTGTAATTGTAACAATGATATTTTTCCTTCTATTTCCAGTAAATTATGATAGTCACCTCGTTTACCAATTTTTTGAAGTTTTGTACATGAAAGAAAAGTCCAAAGCATCTTCTAGAACCTGAATTTAAATCAAAGTTCATGAACATGTGAGATCTGGCGTGTATTTTCTTTTGAATTCACCAAATTAAATTTCAAACTCAGATCAAGTCTATTTCATTTCTGATAACATTTCTTTGTTCTCGCTTTCCATCATTATGGAGATTGAGAGAAACAAGAAAATGGAGGCTCCAAAGAAACTACAAATTTGGAAGAACCCTAAAGTTTTGACTCTTGTACCTAACTTCCCAGACCCTAGAGATATATGTTGAACTTTGAACTGTTTGAAACAAAAAATGAAAGGCCCTGCTATTTAAGTTAATAAAAAAGTTTTCACTCTTGCACCTAACTTTGAACTTGCCTTATCTTATGTATCACTACTTTTTTTGCATCAATTTTAATTCTTTTACTTCAAAGTCCACCATTCACATTGTACAATGTGGCAAATTTAGACCAGCCAATCCATATATAAGCAAATCTACACAACAGTTTAGTGCACACCAAAATGTGTTAATACAATTATACATCATATTTATGGAAGCGTGACTCCAAAACAAGAAGAGGGTTTCAAAATAATAAGCACTCTACCCCACTTAAACAGTTAACATTCCAAATGGCTCAAAGCTGTAAACAGTTTAGTTAAGAAATAGTAGTCCTACAATTTACCTAGCCCATTAAGTGGGAACAGGCACCTTAAAATGATATTCAAGTTTGTGAAGCAACTAATCCTAGAAAGTTGTGTCTGGATGAAAATTAGCACTAGAGCTATACATAGATTAACATAGCAGATGTATACATACAACTCATTTGATCTTAATACCTAGCAGCCTTAAGGAAATTGTCAAAGGGGCTAGCAGGAGGTAACTTCATGGCCAGCCACGGGTTCCTTGGCAATATGGCTACTTGGTCATTCCCACCATCACTTGTTTCCTACACATAAATAAGAAATGGAATGTCAGCACTACATTTGAGGGGTTGGATCAATAAGACCAAAAACTAATTGGAATGTGACAAATAAGTAGCACTTAGCATTTCACAAGCTTTTAATTTAGAATAGAAGTATTATGCCTCCTAAAAAATAAGTTGGGGAGGCTGTTATTTGGCTATTTGCTTGGCTTCATTCATCAGTTTCAATTGAAATAAGTGTGAAAGCATACTTAAGTGACAAGTATAATGGAAATGCTTATATATTTAAGACAAACCTTTTCTAGTTCTGAAGTCCTATTATCAGCAATTGCCAGAAATGGTTCATCGGCTGCTTGAATGTGACGATTCTCAAAGGCCAGCCAATTTGAAAGCTTTGTCCTTCCACATGTCCCAAGCGTTTCACACTGCCTAGCCATGGTGTTGTACGGAAGGGGTGAAGTAGAGACAGCCGTTCCTGCCACCTGACCAGCTACCTCTAGTGCCTAAAAAAGAGTAGATTTCATTGAATTAGGAACAATAATGATAAAAACAATGAAAGCCCAATGAAACGATTTTACAGAATTTCAAAATTTTCGCATTACTGTCCTTTGAATACTCAAATTACTTACATAGTTTCACCCAATATATTGATCCAGATGCATGATATTGATTCAGTACAAGTATAAAAAGGCTTTTAGTAGACAATTATGCTTTCTCTCATCATGCATACACACACACACAAGAGTGAGAGACAGAAAGTACCGATTCCATAAGTTGTCCAATGCTGATAACATGAGACACAGAAGGGGAAGCAGGAATTTTTGGGACAAATCGAGCAAGGTCAGAGACAGATGTTTCACTTATTGTGTCATCTTCAGCTACTGAACTTGAAGGAAAATCCTGCATCACCGGGACAAAATTTAATTGATCAACAGTTTTCTTTTAAATTGATCTCATGTCAGTGACACAAATTATATATACACTACAGGAACTGTTCTACTGGCACCAATCACCCATTCAGAAATAATATAACATACCCCGTCAAATGACAACGACTCCAAGGAATGATAAATCATTTGATTTTTATGAAGAATTGATTGTTGACCGAACACGTATTCTTCATCAGGTGTGAATGTCTCTGACAGTACTGTAGACACATCAACTGCATCCAGCTTAAGAAACAAAAACAGGAAAATCAGAAGTGAGATAGTAGCATTGTGGATAAAAGTATGATCCCGGAAAATGTATTACCTCAACAATGTTAGCTAAATCTTGAACCAAAACATCCTTTAGGGTCTTGTGACATTTGCATATTTTGTCCCGTAAATTAGATAATACTGACATGGCCAGCTGATTATCAGCAGCAGTACCATATTCTTTAACATCAACATGGGCCTTAGCATATACTTGATAATCATCACTGATACCCAAGAATGGATCAACCTGAAACCAGGTAGTTGTTAAATATATTCTGTTTATACTACCAACAGTAACAAACATGAAAGACTAGCAAAGTAACAAAATCAAGCCAGACACTCACTTCAGATATTGCTAATGATGTGAACACATCATTCAGACCATGAATCTGATATATTTTGCAGGCAAACATCAACATGCCCGCTGATAATACAAGGAGGGTCCTCTGACATGCTGGGGGCAACATTCCTGCTGCAACACGAGTACATCAATTTAATGTTTTTTTAAATTACGTAGTTCCTGAAGGTAATGTTTTTTTAAATTACGTAGTTCCTGAAGGGTCCTTTTGCGAGTTGGGTTTTTGGAGGGGGAAAAAGTGGAAGGGAAGGCTTGGGAGCCAATGAAATACACTTGTAATATAGCTCTGAAGCCTTCCCTTCCCATCCAAAACCCAACTCGTAAATGGACCCTAAAAAGTAAGAATCTACCATTAAGATACTCTATTGTCATACCATAACTTGGGTCACACAACATAGTCCAGAGAGACAGAGGAAGCTGGAAGAAGCGGATTACCAGGTTATCTCTATCTTTCAGTTTCTGCAACATTGAGTTTTAAAAAGATTTTAAGAATCATTTCAATGACTACAAAAATACATGACAAAAATGCAGCAATATCATGACTATATCAGTTTCTTGTAAAAAAGAAAACCCTAAATCCAAAATGAAACCCATTAGTCAACATGCATACAAAACTTGAAGACAAAATAATTAAAGATGATGAGGTCCACAAACTTCTGTAGGAACTCCATTGCTTTTGATAATTTTTTGATGAAGTCACTCTAGATTCCGTGCATACTAATTCGACTAAAATGCTGAGTTTCTGTTTTGAAGATTCAGTTTTATCGGAAACTGAAGCATACCAACATTCAATCTACATGCAAGATTTATCCGGAAGCAATACAGATGAACAAACTGGGATGCAAAAAATTATCAAGGCATTAAAGGAAATAAATCCAGTAGTGAATAAATAAAAATATTTACCTTTGTGCGCAAAAACATTAGTGTTATTATGAATGAGTGAGCTATAGCTTCCATATTTGAGGGTAAATTATCAGGAACAGTGGCTTGAATCCAAAAGGCAGAAAGCAACTGAGACATTTGATCTTCACTTAGCTTCATAACATATGGTTCCTGAGAGCCGGTCAACCACAAAAACTCGGTAAATAACAATTTCTTACCATGAATTATCACAAATATGAAAACCTATTTACAGAAACCAATTCAACCACTTACTGCATCGGTCAAACTTGGTGATCCAGTAGCCCTATCCATGATAGAGCCAAGTTTGTAAAAGTTTGGGGAATTCTTCAAGCCACTGCCTTGCTTCAAGTCTTCAGCCATAACATCCCTTCCTTTGCTACCATCAAGAACAATAGTCCCATGATTTTCTGTCTTGCTGTCATCTCTGCCTCTGCGGAGCTTTTCGAGTAAAGCTGCAATTGAAGCAGATGCAGAAGCAGTGTGAGAATGCCTCTTACTGCGTTGATCTAGGTATCCAGACCGCAGATAGGAAACTCCGTGTGCATGGAAGGAACTTGGACAAATAAGAACAGAAAATATAAGGTGTGCTCCAACACGAGCCTCCACGTCTGAATGTAACATGACTTTCAGGAGTTGCATTAGAAGGGCTTCAGGAAATCCCTAAATGGAAATATCAGAAATAATCAATGGATGCAACCAAGATAACACGATTAAGTATCCCAAACTCTTCAAACATTCAATTCCATATGAAAAAAGGTTAATCTGTGTTATGTTTAAGACTGACTTTCACAGTATATACCATCTTATTTGTTAAAAAATGCTACTATACATTCCAGCTTCAATTTAAGTTTACATCATTTACTATAAACAGTTTTAGATTATAACATACTCTTCTTACCTGTTGTGATTGTAAACGAGACAATGCTAAAGTGACAGCACGGGCAAGAATTATCAGTGAACCAATGGTAGCTCTAGCAACAACACCAGACGGCATATTGTCTAAGGTTATTGCCATCAAGTCAAAGAGTGGCTGGGCATCAACGATCTAGTCAACCAACAAAGAAAAATAAGTAGTTTAGTAGTCGAACAGAACGCGGTGATTTTGTGGATGAAAGAAGGCATGCATAATCCTACCCCCTTGGCAATTTCAAGTATGCAGTCCTCAATGGAATTTTGGAGCAAGATATTCAAGTTCAACTCTTGCTCTTCAACCAATTCATTGGAGGCTTGAAGGCTTTTCCTGAGATGCCTGCAAAGGTCACCAACGAAACCAATCTCTGCCAACCCTTTCCCTGATCTACTTTGCATAGCCAAAGATGTGGCGACTTGGACAACACTGGTCTTAAGTTGGGAGTCGTTCATAACATTTTTGTGATCTAGATGATGTATCACCGAAGCTATAATAAACCGCTGATTCCCTGTAGAAAAGAGGTCAAAAGAAAGAAAATATCATTATGGAACAAGATAAAAAATCTTAAGAAAAAAACTTCATATAGCATTACACATAGCTTGTTTAAAATCATACACTTCTCACATCCTTAAAAGCACAACCTGGAATATGTCAATTGCATCCACTGAATTATTTCGGAAAACTAATTGAGCCAGGAGTGGAATAGAACAACACCTGAGTTTTCCATGAAGTAGGTCATGCTGGATAACACCATCATTGCTAACCCTTTCTTAGGATCCCAATGTTGCCTGGAATCAAAGTAGACAAACATTGGATCCAGAACACGACGCATAGTTGTGCTTTCTTTTGCTAATTCAGCCACTCTTTGAACACATATCTGAGCCCATATTTCTGGTTTTTCAATTTCATCCCTATGATTAAAGAAGATCATGAAAGGAACCAAAAAGTGATTAAAAGCTATGTAAAAGACCACATTCAACAAATGGCCTGAAACTTTTTTCATAAGCTCTTGAATAACCAATACCTAGTCAAAAGGGTAGGATCCTTTATTTCTGGTCGTGGCTGGATGGTCAGGCAAGAAGAGCTAATTTCAGTACCAGCAATTGAATTAGCCCGGCCCTCACAGCGGACAACCTCATCCACCCAATTATGATGTGGTTCTGCCTCGAAATCAGCATCTTCACTATGTCTGCCTCGCTCATAGTTATCTAAAGTGGCATGACAACAAAGAAAAATAAGTAGTTTAGTAGTCGAACAGAACGCGGTGATTTTGTGGATGAAAGAAGGCATGCATAATCCTACCCCCTTGGCAATTTCAAGTATGCAGTCCTCAATGGAATTTTGGAGCAAGATATTCAAGTTCAACTCTTGCTCTTCAACCAATTCATTGGAGGCTTGAAGGCTTTTCCTGAGATGCCTGCAAAGGTCACCAACGAAACCAATCTCTGCCAACCCTTTCCCTGATCTACTTTGCATAGCCAAAGATGTGGCGACTTGGACAACACTGGTCTTAAGTTGGGAGTCGTTCATAACATTTTTGTGATCTAGATGATGTATCACCGAAGCTATAATAAACCGCTGATTCCCTGTAGAAAAGAGGTCAAAAGAAAGAAAATATCATTATGGAACAAGATAAAAAATCTTAAGAAAAAAACTTCATATAGCATTACACATAGCTTGTTTAAAATCATACACTTCTCACATCCTTAAAAGCACAACCTGGAATATGTCAATTGCATCCACTGAATTATTTCGGAAAACTAATTGAGCCAGGAGTGGAATAGAACAACACCTGAGTTTTCCATGAAGTAGGTCATGCTGGATAACACCATCATTGCTAACCCTTTCTTAGGATCCCAATGTTGCCTGGAATCAAAGTAGACAAACATTGGATCCAGAACACGACGCATAGTTGTGCTTTCTTTTGCTAATTCAGCCACTCTTTGAACACATATCTGAGCCCATATTTCTGGTTTTTCAATTTCATCCCTATGATTAAAGAAGATCATGAAAGGAACCAAAAAGTGATTAAAAGCTATGTAAAAGACCACATTCAACAAATGGCCTGAAACTTTTTTCATAAGCTCTTGAATAACCAATACCTAGTCAAAAGGGTAGGATCCTTTATTTCTGGTCGTGGCTGGATGGTCAGGCAAGAAGAGCTAATTTCAGTACCAGCAATTGAATTAGCCCGGCCCTCACAGCGGACAACCTCATCCACCCAATTATGATGTGGTTCTGCCTCGAAATCAGCATCTTCACTATGTCTGCCTCGCTCATAGTTATCTAAAGTGGCATGAACAATCTGCATTTTTAATGAACAAATTAGAAACTATACTTGACTGATATTAAAGATCAGGAATTCACGATGTAAATTCAATAAAATTTACTGATCAAATAAAATCATAGCATAATGTAGGTAGAATATTATTGGGTTTCACTCCTAATTACGTATTGGTACAAATTGGAAACCTTCAAGACAAGTTGGTTATTAGTGTAAAATGAGAGAAAAAACATCATCCAATGTGGGTACTGGGTACAGGTGATGTATTTACATAGAATCAAATAACTTGTACAATGTAGGAAAAATAGTGCATAAGACTAAAATACCCTTAAGCACACTAAACATGAGCTTAATACCCTAATCATAAAAATTAGAAATGAAATAAAGGGCATCATGGAACTTGGGATGATTTAAAGTCGGTGAGATTTCTTCCATCACAGGATTGTATTTCAGCACATGTTCACACTTAAACTCAATATTGGAGATATGCCAAGTCCATCAATGATGTTTTATTGTTAGTGAGATCTCTTTTATCCATTTACAAATGCACATTCAATAGAATCTTCATTAGAAGGCTACAAAGGTTTCATCTATATGACTAACCTCATCAAAATCGACAAAAATGTGTGAAAATTCTGTCATGAACCAAACCTGTCAAGAAAATAGGCAGTCAAACAAACAATGCATTTAGACCTTAAAGAGCTTGCAACAAAATCAAAAACTTATCACAGCCATGAAGTTGTACATGAAAATTAACATCGGAAAGCAATCAGACCTTGATTAACTGAAAAATACAACATCAGAAGTACAAAGGAAATCAAATGGAGCACTAATTACCATTGCTGAAAGGCATTGCAAGCTTGATGCCCTCATGCAACGCTTTTCATGTGTTTCACCATGCTCCTGTGCTAGCTCACATACTTTCTTCACCAACTTCTCAATGTTGTGAGTATAAGTGGAATCTACCTGTCCTTTCATCGTATCATTAGCATGAAAGTACATGACAAATTGACACCAGCTACTTTATATGATGCCATAAACAGATAAGTTCACTGAAGATAATACCCAAAGCAGGGTCTATAATAATCAAACACTTGCTTTAGACTATTATCAGTTCACTAAAATGCACCCTCAATACAAGTTGTATACAACAAGATCATACCAACTTTTCATGTTTCCAAGTAGAAATACGATTTCAATACTTCATGGATACGTATCGGTGAAATATCGGAGAGTATTGGTATCGACCTATCTGATAGATATCGCCATATTGGATACAAATACAGGAAGAAAATTGGACTATTGGTGCATCATAGGATATATAACTACGTAAATATAGATTTAATAGAATTATAGCCATGCACAAATAACATAAGCAAACAGCCCAAAAGTATTTTAGGCTTTTTTGTATTGCCTTATTCACCTGACAATAGATAAACCGTGTTAAAGTTTGGCAACCAAGCGTCCGAACCGAGTCATCCTTAGAATAGCATAAGAGTTCCCAAATTACATTAAGCACAGCAACAGCAAAGTATGCTCTGCAATGTGGAAGTGACAAATGAAAAACATACAAGAATTACAAAAAATATATGGTTGTGATCCATATCATAATAGATTAAAGGAAGCTATAATGGCTTTATTATAGAATGGAAGGCATACACAACATGTCATTAGTTTGATACCAGTGCACCACCAATAGAATGTGAAAATATAAGCTAATTTAACTTAACCATGACAAACTTACAGCTGCAGCTTACAAATGGAAAGCAACTTGTTGAAGGATTCTGTTATGATCCTCACAAGTTTAATGTGCTCAGATCTAAGTTCTTTGTAGCACCTTTCTTCAAGAATTTTTGCTATCTATCAGGAAAAAAACAGATATCATGAACCTCGGCAATTGATTCAGCTTTAGGCATATGATTTTTTTCTTTTCACTTTCAAACATGTACTAGTTACTAAAAATTTACTAATAAATGGGTGAAATAAAAGAACAAATACCTTTGGTATCCGGAAAGGATTTCTTGCAGCATATTCACACAATTTGACAATCTTCCTTTCATTTGGAAGCTCATCCTGAGAGGTACTATAAAATATGAATACAAGGGTTCTAACTTGCACAAATGAAAAAGTGAAAAAATATGGCCATATAATCAAGCACATTGATTCATCATCAAGCAGCAATGGCTATTGCTTTATTAGAATCAAAAACTTTCTTTAAGCTGAAAACAACAATACAGGTCTTTTTGGCGCACTAAACTTAATAAACCCACAGTAAAGCACAAAGGTAACATAAAGATTCAATTTTTAACTTCACAAAAGGGAAAGTAACTTTCTCATAGCAATGAGAGCATAATGGCATTATTAACGAACAACACCAACCATATACAGCAATCGCCGCAAATAATATGTTTGTTAAGAGATCACATTGGTGGAAGAAAAAAAAGGCATTAGCAAAAGTAACTACAATGGTGGCAAAAACAAGAGCTAGATAAGGTTTTCTATTCCAATTTTCATGAAAAAGGGAGTGAGATAAGATACTTTGGGGAAGATATCAGCAATAAGTTTTCTGTAACGCTTGACCGGTTGGCGTGAACTTGATCTCAAAGCAGGACAACAAACACACATGTTTCCACATGCTGGGAAGATCTTCCTGGAGATGATACCCATTTACCTGCATTTCCCAAAAAATATAGAAAAAATGAAGCCAATTTTAGAAAGTTAAAGAAAAAAACCCAAGCTAAAATATTCAACCACAATCTGAAATAACACAACCAACAATACTAATATCCTTGTTCGGTTTCCACAAAAAAAATACCAAAACCAGTGATAAAATGCATTTAAGCCAGACACTTAGAGTTAGAAATATGTACAGTTCTCAATGTGAAAAACACAAGAAAAAACAGCTACCTGGAAAGAAAACAGTATAGAGAAATGACCACAGATTATAAAGATTAAAACTTTGTAAATAAACATCAACTGGGACAAATTTTTGATACTGATAATGATAACAAGTTACAGAGAACAAGGTTTTTGAGGATTCTACAGTAAAGTTGAAACAAGTAACAACCAAGAAAAGCAAAACGGAGAAAAGATATATAACTACAGTACCTAGCTTTGTGAAAGAAGATCTGGTAGTGGAAGGTGAAACCTTATAAGCTTATACACAGTAAAAGAGAAACAATGGCAACAAGAGAAGCAAAAGGCAATAGCATATGACAGAAAAAGAAGAACGAACCTTAAACTGAAATGGGCGCGTGGGTTAAGACATGTACTAAGATCACGTGACTGTGTCAGTAAGGAAACCAAATTCATTTACCTTTTTTTCTTTTTTATTTATTTCTTTTGCTGTAAAAAAGTCACACTCCGTCCTCTGCTATATTTCAAAGTTCAAACTATGGTGTCAGAACTTTGGAACAGTAAAAAAATTGAAAATTTGACTATGTATTTTTTCAAAATTCGAATGATAAACTTTCTCTGCACGCATATGGAAATTGACGTTGCAAATATTATATTGTTTTTCCAGTGGAAGTGTTGGTGAAACGTGAAAGTGAAATTCCCACTTCCAAAGATTGAAACTTGTTTATGTTTGGTTAGTGATTTAGTACCAAAGATCTTAATGTCTCAAATCTTGTATTATAATCTGTCTTTTTTTATTATTATCAATAATATACCTCACCTTTTTTTGTACGGACTGAGTGGTTCTCAATTCACAAAAATTAGATTCTAATATCATTATGGAGATCTCTATATCAACATTTTGTTGATATATTAGTTCAACTTTTATTATTATTTTAAGGTAATGTATGAGATAAGATATTAGTATCTAGAACTTTCACACCTCTACTTGCCCCTTCCACGTTAATAAGGATGAAGATCATTTATTCTAAATGGTGTCTTATTTTATATCCCAAATTAATTAGAGTGTTTCATTTTATTACTTTTTGTTTTTAAAATTTTTATTTTATCTACGTGATAATATATGATTGGTTTGGGATAGAAAATGAGGCGCCGTTGAAAAGAGGTGATTTCACCTGTTACTAAGTAACAAAGTTAAATTTAAACCGAGTTTCTCATGTCTTTTAGTTGTTGTTTTTTTGTTAACTCAGTCTTACTAGAGTAAGTTAATCTAGATAATAATGAATAAAAATGTTTTGAATGGAAAGGGTAATAAAAGAAATATTATTTTTAAAGTGAGAATAAATAATAAGACAAACAAAATTATAAAAAGTATTATTATCTTTATAAAAACATATGAAATCTCAACTAAAGATCGAGCAATGAAGTATTGTTATGTTTATCATGAATATTTAAGAAGATATATAGCTAGGAATTGGCAACGGGGGGTCGGGGTTGGGTTTGCACATACCCAAACCTGAAATTCAAAACTTGAACCCGAATCCGAACCCAAACTCAACGAAGTTGAAAATAAAAATACCATCCCCGAACCCGGAAAAAAACCCGAAATGATAAAGTATTAAGGAAAATATGATAATATTTTCGTGTAATTTTACTCTAATATTTCTATTTTCTCTTGTATTATTTTATTTCTTTTATGTTTGAAGATCTAATAGTATATAAAGTATCATTAGAAATTTAAAATAATTAGCAAATGATAGAAATTTCAATTTTAAATTGAATTACCTTACTTCGGGGCGGGTTCGGGTTAGAGTCTTTGCTATACCAAACCCAAACCCGAACCCGAACTCGAAATTTAAACTCGGGTAAAACCTGAACTCGAATTCAATCACATCGAGTTTTCCCCGTTAAATTCGGGTTCGGTTCGGACGGGTATCCACGGGTTCGGTTTTTATTGTCATCCCTATATATAGCAATATTAAAAGAGACCTTTAAATTAAGTAAATAAAATTATTTAATGAGTTAAAATTTGAATATATCTTAAAGTATGGGAAAAAACTCATAGGTCATCCAACCTTTCTCAAAAGAAAAAAATAGTATCTTTTAAGATAATATTTATATTCCACAAACAATATTCTAGGATATTTATTAACATTTCTCATTAATAAAATATTTCATATATCAATAATAAATAAGAATTTAAATAAAAATATATAATTTATGCAAATATAAGCATACATATCATATTAAAAAATTTTAACACCTAAATGTTAATTCTAGTATTAGAGATGACAGTTAAGGGTGAGATTATTGATATTTATGAATGTTATTTACATTCATCATTAGCTATCAAAATTTTATGATTGGTTAGTAGAAACTATTAATATGTGATTTTTTTATTATCAAAGTTATTTTTTCACCATTTGAATAAGAAACTAATATATGATTGTCCCTCTCAATAAATGTTACTTTCAAGAATCAAATTTTTGACATTTTATTCATCTAAAATCTAGTATGGTTTTACACCACTATAATATAATATATAAGTTATGAGTCATTTAATTAAAAGAGAGATATAAATGCCAATGCCAGCCAATAGATCATTGAGGACATAGATATAAGTGCACATGCCTTGTATAATTTTCTGCTCACATGGCCGAAAATGTTGGGGACTTGGCGTGTGGACAATTTGATTTCAATGCATTCATAAAAATATAGTTTAGCAGAAAAAGTGTCAAACAAGAGGGGTTAACTTGATTATGAAATTAGAAATTATGCCAATACTGTTATAATAGTGTATATTATTGAAACTTGGCATGAGAAACCCACCAAGCTCTTGTTTGAATTATTGGAAACTGAGGAAAACGGTGATGCTTCACAAGCTTAACAGATAGATTTGTTATCCTCAAAGCATGTTCTTAAGCATATCTTAAACTAATTATAATGAAGTAAAAATAAATAAAATGATAAATGGTTAATTTTTTTAATTGATATGACATATTATGATAAATCGTGACAAACTTTAAGACATATTTTGAGATGACAGATGGATGTCCAACACACTAATTCATTCCTTGCTACCTCATAATGTTTTTTTGAATGATTCATATTTTTTAATTCTTATTCTTATTTCTAAAACAAATCCTCAATCAGGTACATGGTTGTTGATTCCCTGGCCTTGAATGGAATATCTATTGCAAACAAAATGTAGCATGTGATTGTCGGAAACTAAATCAAGCTAATTGTTGTACTCCAAACTTCAAACTTCTATGTTGGTCGAAGTCTCATCAAATCAAGAATTTCCATGGATAAATGAATAGTTTGCTTCCTTTATGCTGAAATACTCCATATTATATGTTTATAACAAAAAAATAACGTTGGAAATGTAATCATACTTATCTTTGTTGTAGAATTTATTAGTAAAGCATTGCATGCATACGTGGCCTTTTAGAATAGGACCTTCATATTAGGAGAGAATACCGGTTATTATAGTAATACACGTTTTAAAATAAATAATACAACTATATTTAGATGGAACAACTCTTTAGAAATTGGGGAGCCTAGTCTCTAGAGATTTGTATACAACTGATAAAACAATATATGAACCTAAAACCTTAATATATTAAGTTTATTGATTCATAAGGCAATTAAATTATTTTTTATTAATCAATGTGATTATTAAATGCCAAATTGTTAAGAAAATTTATATGTTTTTGGGCACTTAGCGTGTATTTATGCTATCATTATATACAATTCCGAATAACTTAGCTAATCTTGTATTATTTAGGAAATTACTTGCGTTTTGTTGTTTGCAGGTTTAAGAATAATAAACAAATGGGAAGAAAAGAGAAGAATGAGTTTATGAACATCACAAGCCTCATCCAAGCGAGGAAATGGTCGCTCAAGCCATAATTCAGGAGAAAATCACCAGAAAATACTTATACCCCTTGCCCAAGCGAGAGACTGTCGCTCAGGCGCCAATCGAATGTCAAAAACCTGATAGCTACCGTTTCTCCCTCGCCCAAGCGAGGAAAGGACCTTTGGCATGAAAATAGAGAGAAACACAAGGAGATTAGGATAGAAATCGTGGAAATGATTCTACTTTGCATTTTTCCTGTATAATTTCATGATTCGAGCATTGTAATATCGAGAAGGAGTGATTAGATCTTGTTGTGAGTTTCAAAATGTAATCTTCTAACCTTTGTACTCCTAGATTCGATTTCATTGTAATTGTTATTTGATTTTGGGAAGTTCAACTCATTCTTAATGCATGAATTTACTTTGCTACTAATTTCTTGTTTTTAGGTTCAAGTTTAATTGGGAAGTTGGACTTGACACCGAACCTGTATCATATTCCTTCATACGTTATTGCTCTAGGAATGGACGATGATGCATGAATTGCTTTTACATGGAACTTAATGTTAGTTAATTGGTCAAATATCCAGGGAATTGGTATTTGAGTGATTATCTAAGGATTTTACACTCAAGGGATTGTTGTGAATGACTTGAATGATATGTGCATCTGAATCAGTAACTTCACAAGTTAATTGGAATTGAATCCATGGATATCATTGGGAAAGAATGATGCATTTCGTTCCCAATTTATTTTTAATTCTTTTTCATTCAATTTATGATTTTTCATAACCTAATACAAAACTTTATAAAAACATCATTGTAAATATATATTCAATTTATTCTTGTAGGAACTAGTGTAAATCTAGTATGCTTTTACTATTTGGATATCCCAACATTTTATCAGATTTTACTATTTAGATGATATGATGCGTTTATCGTTCCATAAATATCTAATAATGACACTTGGATAAATTCACCCATACCAACAATTTTTATCTTAAGTTTAAATAATACTAATATTAACAACTTACCCTCAAGCACAAACCTTCAAATATTTGATGATGTAAATGAGAGTTCAATCCAGTTATAATATTTGACACATAGACTATATAAATAGATTCACAAATAAGTATTATTTTAATAGTCGGGTCAATCGATCCATCAACCCTTATAAATAATGAGTAATGGAATATATAAGAACCCAATAAACATACATAATATCATATTACCTATAAATTATTCATAACTCCATCATCATATTCACACTTATACACAATTCTCAGCACCAATCAAATACTCAGTTCCCTCAGTTATTTGTCAAGTTCGAAATAGTCAATTATAATTTATACAGCCCTATGCTCAAGTGTAAGTTCCAAGCCTGAGACACGTGGTTAATTAGGTAGGACAACACTTGAATAATATGCTCATAAATCATAGTCACCAATAATGAGCTTGCTTGTTTTTTATACCAAGAGAACAACCTCTATCATCCTCAAGCTATATCACTCTTCATTAGTAATTGTCGAAGACCTATGATGTAAGAGTCGATTTTGACAATGAAATAAATGTTGGTTTAAATAGTTTGATTTATTTTAGCACGAAAGTAACCTACCTACTCATATAGAATGAATGATTTAGTAAGTTCATTAATGATAGTTGATAATGGAGGTGGTTGTTACAACTTACAAGTCTTCTCGTGTATTGCTAGTAAAAAGAATGAGTATCTTCATATATTAACTAGATAAAAATGTTGAAGTACAAGAGAAAGTACTTGAACAGTTGAACATCATAACCAGTTTTGATCCAAATATCCTCATATTGAATTATTGACTACTTAGAAGTTAGAACATGGGTTCGACTTGTGTTTAGCATCTTATCCTAAATGTTCACATATGAAATGATGTACAAATAAATATTGCATGAATGATTTGAATGTATATATTAGAGAATCAATAATATATGAAATAATACATGCATCATGGAAATAAATCATTTGCATAAGATTGTTCTCAATAATTACCAAGAACAACTAAAATCTAGTTAAAAGATAAATTTATATTAGTAGATAGGCTACTACATTCAAATTCACTAATGATTTTGGACAAAAGAAATGTTATCACTTCTTACAAAATTGAATAAGTAAATATAAACAAAAGTAGAAAATGAGGACGTGATTGGTTGGGTCAGAGTAAATCCAATAAACTTGACCATATACAAGTCTAATTAAGACGGGACTGAACCAAACAAGAAATGTTTGGATACTCTTTATTTGATAGAATAGAGTGAGTTAAGAAAAAAAAAGAGTGAGAGAAAAGTTAATGAGAAGTAGAAAATTAATCATCATTTATTGTAGGGATGACAAAAAAATCCAACCTATGAAAATACTCGCAATGAGTACCCACAATAATAGCTTATGGGCGGTAACGAGTTTTGTGATACCCGCCCCGTGGGTACCTGCACATTTATATATTTAATTTTTAGTTAAATTTTTATATATATTTATTATTATTTTAAGATCATATACTTTATTATTATTTCATAATAAATTACACATATTTGACTATAATCATAAATTGGTCATATAAATATCATATTATTCATGTAACAATTATTTTTACATATTGATTATTACAAATTATATAAATATATAATTAAAATTAAAAACTCGTTGGGTATCCTGCAAATACCCGCTACCTGCACGACTACAAAGAGTAAAAAAATATTTTTGTCTCACAAAAATTCATTATTTCCACAACCCTTCTCATATTTTTATCTCTTCTCACTATATTCTCTTTGCATTAGCATCTAACTTACCCCTAATTGAAACACTTAGATTATAATCTACCATTCTTATGCGCAAGTTATAATATACTTGAGGCGAAATTGTCTTGTTTTTTAGCTTAAGTCTCATACCTTTTATATATATATTGATCCTTTAGGTTAAAAATATTAATAAAATTGACATTTCCGTTTAATTTTTCTAGAAATTCTATCAAATTAATATATTTTTTACTCACTTCTTTCTCGGTTGAGTTGCCCATTTTTCTAAGAGTTCGTTTGGTTTACATTTTGGTAAAACTATCTACAAAAAAACTGTTAAAAGGAATTGATTTGAAGTTAAAATAACCATTTTTTTGTAAAGTAGTTTGGAAGTTTTTCTTTTAGTCTGTGAAGTCTCTAAGTAGTACCATATAAGTCCTTACATGAGAGTTGTAGCATGTGGAAAAAGATGGCGAAAAATCCTTATGGATGAAAACCAAACAGGGTTTAACACTCCCCACGTGGTCCATGAAGACTTCAATGATGATTGATCATGACTCTTTGACTACAATAAATGACATCCAACCGGACATGAAAGTTTTATCACTTAACACTTCATCGATTGGTTGCATTGGACATGACTTTTTCAACTTTGTACCCCATAATAACGACCAAACAACAAGAAGCTTAAACTATCTCAATAAAATGTGGAAAACAAAGCCACTTGTGATATGCCTCTTGCCAAAAGTTAAAAGTTAATTTTAATCTACTTGAGTTCTGCCCAAGGCACTTTTAAAACTTGTTTTTAGCCCTACCATTAGGCATTAGCAATTGCTTAAGATGGATAGAGTCAACAATGACCAAATAATTTAACAGCATAATAATTTACAAGTGAAAATGGGTGCCTAAAAGACAATATTCATCAAGGGTAAAAGCATATTAAAGCATGCAAGTAAAGATTCATTGTCCAAGGCTGAATTTTGATCGGAGGTTGTCCAGAATCTCTGCATACTCAATTGGGATTGCCTCACTACAGAACACTTCATCCCAGATCTTGCGTAAGACTGCACAAAATGTGGCCGATTCAGACCAATTAGACTAACAACCATGCATGCCATACTAACAAAAGAGAAAGTAATAACTTCTTGAGCTTAAATAAAAAATTAACAATGTGCTAGAAGATACACCTGAAGGTCATTGTTTTAGATATCAAAAAGGAAACTGTCTCGCGGACTAAGATTTAATGAAGCAACACATTTTGCATCTCCATCCTTATCTAGGTTTGGTTAATTTGGTAAACATAGGGCTAGACTAGACTCCAATCTAGTTAACCATCAAACTCACCTGACTAGACTCCCGTCTAACTGACTCAGTTACCACTAGGATCCACTAACCAACTTCAATCTACAAACTCTTGATATTAACAAACCCCCTCTTCCCTGCTTGATTTAGGGATTTCAAAAGAACTTTTTGGCCAAAAGAAAGAACTGGAAAACATTTATGCAAACAGGAAGGAAATGTATAAAATACATCAACAACCAAGCCATATTCCTACTAGGTGGAGTCAACTATATGGAACGAACGGCGTCATAATGCTATGTCATAATCATGTCCATTGACAAAGCATTGATCTCTAAATTTTTACTGTGGGTTTTTCTTGGCCCCCCTTCGGCTCTAGAAATTAGACTAACCTCCATTTGATCTACTCTCCTTGGGGCTTCTAATGGTTTCCCACACATGTCCATACATAAGATTCTTTATGTGTTAAGTTAAGAAAAAATAAATTTTCAAGAGATTTCAGACAGAGTGGCAACAGAAACAATCAGAATTTTACTATTTTAAAAATAAAAAAACATACCATCCTTATCTGTTGAAGAAAGACACATTACAATCATGTCGAATCTCGGTACCTTAGCCAAATGCTCCAAATAACTGACACCCAAACCCACGTCTTCGCTGCAAAAAGAGAAAGGGTTCTATCATGTGGGAAGCTCAAACAAAAGTCAAAACAATAGATAATGCTTTGCTTATGATTACTTACATAAAAAAGGATGCAACACACTTGATGATGTCAATCAGCAGGGCAGAAGATAAGGCATTTCTGAATATTTTTGGTAATTCATGAGGAGATATGGCCTAACATGCAGAAAGAAAAACAGATTACTGCGACAAAAAAACAGAACATCTAACACCAGAAATTCAATAAAATGGGGAACATCTTGCTCTTGTCAATTGCTATATGCTCGAAACTAACAATATAATCAAATCACATTTAAACATCAAAATGGATACCTTCAACAAACGAGTCTGCAGAGCACGATCACCTGAAAAACTTCTCCAAGAGGCCTCAAACTGATAAGCTGTAGTTGGTGGTGTGATATTCTTTGAAGCTTCAGCCATGGCTCGAGAAGCAGCACGAGAAGCAAGCTCTTGAATAGAAGCTTTAATTTCCGGCTTACTAATTTTCTGATTTCTCTGTTAATATATGTGAGGACAAAACAATGTAAAAATGAATATAAACTGCTGTTGGAAAAGGAAAGCTTATCAACATCAAAACATCTATACTCTCCTTCAAAATTATATAAAATACTTGCAAAAAAATGTAGTATGGGTAAAATGAAAAGCTCATAAACCATAAATATCATTCTATTCCTACCATTGAGTACAAAAAAAAAAGCAGTAAAAACAAATACACCGCAAAGCTCCAAAGGAATGTAATGTCGATAATTTGAATTAGAATAAGAACTTGGAAGGACATCAAAAAGATATTCCTATTTGAGAGCAACAACAAAAGCCTTATAAATCAAGGAAAAATATATAATTAATGCTTCTATGCAGAATTAGAATATGGACTGGAACTAGGTTACTTGACCCAATACGTGGGAGCCTCATGCACTGGGTTGTCCTTTTTTAACTAGGTTACTCGACATATAAGTGGAAGATTTGAAGATAAACCTTAACATGCTCTACACTGTTGCTTGCACTAGAACCTACCTTAGAACTATCTCCTTCTTGACCTTGATTTAAGTTACTGGCTTTTGTATCCTTGCTATCTACCTCCTCCATTAAGAGTGACGCTTTAGCAGAGTCATTACCCTGTCAACATATTCAAACTTTAGACTACAAAATATCATATAAGAAAAAACCAAACAAAGTACTCTTCAATCAGGTTCAATCCATAAACATAATGGTATATCATTAAAGGTGATTTACCTTTGTATGAGGATAAACTTCAGTTGGCCCTATCTTTTGAGTACCATGTGAAATGGTCCCTCCATTAACGTTTGGCTCTGACTTTCCCACCTTTTTACTTTCCTGTACAGTGCTTCTCAGAGCTCCAGATGCTATTTGAACAATTCCCTGGACAATAAGCATGATGGTGCTTTAAAAAATATAAACCACTGCAATATAGAAGAAACTAAGACAGTAAACAATACAATTTCTAAATATGTACTAACCAGAAGTGATTAAGACTCTGGAACAGTGGAACTGGCCAAATGAACCTTTAACCAAAACTATAAAAAGCAAGTGGCTAATTTCTCTGAGTGTGTACCCTTATTGCTTGTTTATTTATTCTTCAGAAACCAAATATGGTGTCACAGTTTTACTTTATACGATATTTCTCAGAAGTATTGTTAACATTATAGATCACTTATTCTGTCTTGATTCTACTTAAATTCTAGAACCTTACTTTAAGGCACCAGGCCAATGATTTGTTGTTACATTTTCCAAATTAGCAACTACAATCGGTATTCCGAGGTTTGAGCCTAAAATTTCCATGCAACCCTACAAACAACTCTTTACTGCATTGTTTGTGGTCTACACTACATAGCCATGAAAATGTCAAACATGTAACTAAAAAAGAAAAGTTATGTAGTAGTCATGTGATCATAATGGTAAAACTGGTGTGCTTACCTTCTCATACAAAGACTTGGCATCAGCATACTGTTTCTTGATTTCTTGATTGTCAGGTTCCAACCTCAAGGCAAACTCAGCATCTGCAATTTATGCAGACCAGATAGTAAACAAATTCAAATATCTTCATATTTAGCTAATGGACAAGTGTATGGCCTGGATATAACATACCGTCCATGGATCCTTTAATTTTCCCAAGCTCTTTTCTAGCTGTTGCTCGGCGTGAGTATGCTTTTATGTAACGATCATCAAGGTTTAAGGCCTCTGTACAGTCATCCTCAGCCTTCTGGAACCTACCGACACAAATAAGAGAGGAAAAAAACAGATCGCCTTCAGGAAAATAAATGCACTTTAAGAGCACCATTGGGTGAGAGACCAACTAACACCTGATTATTTTTTTACTAAAAATATCATTATTGACGGAACACACTATTTGTGAATAATATGGTCAGTAAGCTACACTTCTTTAAAGACAAAATGTAGGTTTGCTAACATTACCTTTTGAGCTTGATATAGGCCATTGCCCTATTTGCATATGCTAGAGCCGTAGGTGACAAGGCAATGCTTCTTGAATAGCAGTCGATGGCTTCCTTAAACTTCTTCTGCTTGAAAAACTCGTTACCCTATAAAACATGGACGGATTATAGTATTAGCATCATACAAGAAACCAACTCTAAAATCAATCACTAAAAGACCTGAGAATTTTAAACTCTTTCATGATCACCCCCTTAAGACAAAAAAAAATACAAAAAAGTAACAATATCAATGGCTCCTACCAGATCTTTCTCTGACACAGCATCGGAAAAATCTTCATGAGCAAAACTGCGCATATGAAGATCGTTATTTCTCGAGAGACCATACGATTCTCCTGAATAACTTCCTGCCCGATCAAAAGAAATTGTATCTCCTCCAGATGACTTCTGCACACACAGTTATCCAGTATTTCGAGAAGATCAACCCTTAGTGCGTTGTCGTCAGAATATCATATCATAGATAACAAGTGCATTAATTCATCCATACATAAACAGGCATATGCATATGCACTACACAGTACTCACAATATGCAAAAATAAGGGGTCCTTTTATCGGTCATGGCACCTCGCATGTGCAAAGGAAGCAGACAGAGAAAAACTTAGGAAATCAAATACGCTTCCAAGTTCCAACATTCCAAAAACAGAGAATATAGCATAAACTCATTGATCCATATGAATGAACAGTGGATCTTTATCAGCCCGGTTCTTTGAGTTGATCCTTCTGGCACTGAAATGCTTATTATTTCTTTTATGAAGTCTTAATTGTTACAAAAAAATCCAAACAGTATTTTTCATAGTGTTCAACTTCCATTTTACTATATGTGAGAAACAAACCGTAATACACTTAAGAACATCCTTAGAGAGGGAGTTCCCAAACACTAACAAAGCTGTATCACCAAAGACAACCAGTTGAAAAGTGGATGAAACATCCAAACAAACTAAAATCCCTAGTATTAGATGTAGATGCTATTTTTGAATTCCAATTGTCCAACCTCAACAGTAAAAATCATCATAAAATAAAGGGGAAGCACTTTCATGTTTGGGTCATGTGAAAATCCAACCTAAAGTTTAATAATGTGCAAATCTAACCCTGAAGTTTAACACTCATATTTGCATATTATTAAACTTTAGTGTTGGATTTGCACTTGACCCAAACATTAGCGGCATAGAGGGCTTTTTTCACTAAAATAAAAGATAAAAATTCAGACTGTGATAGTCAACACAGCAGTATGGACGTGTGTTGCGACAAGGTTACAAGTTCAAAGCCTCGAAAAAGTCTCTGTGTTTGAGGGCTAAGTCTGTGTACATTTATCCTACCGATACCCATCAGGTGGGAGCCTCGTGCAAACATGGACGGAGCCCCTTATTTAGAAATCAGTCTGTGTAGTGTAACATATTAGAGGCTGAATTCAACAGTCATATGAGTGTTATTGAAATGTAGAACACAGAGTACAGAATTAATACACTACGAACAGCTTGTGTTGCTTGTGGTTGTTAGTAAAATTTGGTGATAGCATGGAAGTAACAAAAATTGAAGAGAGTGAGATAAAATTACCAACATTTTCCTTATGAGTCTGGTTCATTTGTGATGTTTTGCCCTTACGAGAAACTTCCCAATCCTGTAAGTCGCTTAAAAGTCCCTGGAAATTCTGGAAACAAAGAAAAAACGACGATTAATTAGAAAAAACGATCACAAAAAAATGATCAATTGAATTCGCAGCTCTAATGCATATGGGGAATCGATTGTAGTACCATGCTGTATGGAAACTCTCGAGTCAGTAGAACACACCAACAAGAACGATCAACTGACTAGGCAGAGAAAAAAGGAATTATCTTTGAAGAAGTTTCGCGAATTGTGATTTATATATGGGCCACCCGTTAACCCATCATTCTAACTGATTGCGATTGAAATCGGTAGTGGGCTTTTCTTTGCTTAGGGCCTGGCCCGGATTTAAAAGAAAGAAAGCAAAACGAAGAGTAGAAAATGTTACGTTTAACTCATTTTTAAATGAGATGACAGTGCAAGGATTTTATATATTGTGTTCATATAAATGAATGATGATAAAATATATTAATTAAATTTTTATATTGATAGTTTATAACATTTTTTTAATTCAAGTAGTTCTTTTTTAGAGTAAATTACATTGACATCCCCTAAGTTTTAGTGAAATTATACAAATCACTCATCATTTAAACAAAAAATGTGATAAATGCAATTAACTAAACAAAACATGATATATTGTATAGGTGGGTAATCAGTGTAATGAAAATATAAAAATTAGGGGAGGTTTGTGCATGTGTAAAAAAGTGATTGGTAGTTTGTATAATTTCACTAAAACTAATATGGTGTCAGTGTAATTTACTCTTCTTTTTATGTCACCACCTGCACTATTGTCTCAAAATTGTTTAAATACTTGTTGGCTACTCCTTTAATTGCTAATTGATTTTGAGATGTAACCTTCACATACTTTTAGAGTTGGAATTCAACTTCTTTCCGGTTGTTATGAGCCAAAAGATACTCTTTAATTATGGGTCAAAGACAATATTTGGTTTGGTCCGGCAAACTTACGTGGAGGACATGGAACCTTAACACATTATGAGTCAATCCGGTAAATCCCCATATGACTCGTCTTCTTTGATGCTTAGATACAAAAATTAATATAGCTTATAAATAAAACAGATATTGAGAGGAGAATCGTATGCTTTGTTCTTTTATTAATCAGACGTACTTTGCGAATAATGCACAAATTAAATAATACATTATTCAACTAAAAACAAAAATATAATAAAGAATTCATACAAGGATAAAAATAGAGGAATATATTCTTTTAGGATAATTGTCATGAGACTCTACTAATATGATGACAACACAAGATTGAAGAGTGTGACATTGCATTTAAATCAATTGTCGACAAAACAAGTATAAAAACATGATTGTGATTTTAGCTTATATTTAGATATGTGGATGAATATGTAAAGTAATATAAGATTACTTACAATGTAAAGAATGTCATTTTAAATTTAGGGAGAGAGATTAGTTAAAATGGACACCATCTGATCATAATTTTCAAAAAATGGGGATGAATCATGAGCCTCTAAGTTCATGATAATTGTACTACCATGTTATTTGCAGGGTATTCACCCTTACGAAGATAACAGAAAAGGGAAATACAACCAAGGAAACACTAACATCAATGTATCTCGTCATATCAGAAGATAACTTCTAATCAATAAAAATGTGACATGTGTGCTATTTTATTTATTTTTAAAAATATTTTATAGAAAATAATGAAACATGATACATGATTTCATTGACAGGAGGAGATAACTTATCTCCTTATACCAGGACATTTCATTCCCTATTTATCAGGAACATGCCCAGTTTGTTGTGAACTGCTGCCATGTGTTTTCGGGGAAAAGTACCATGAGTTTTCTGCTCTGTTCTGGCCCAGTTCACTTCATTATTATTCAAATCTTTATTTTCCACAAGCCACTCATAATAATAATCATGAGCCGCATGAACAAATTCATGCCTAATTAAAAAGTAGATTTAAACACTATCTTAATTTCTATAATAAGCAAATTGTATAAAAACAACACAAGTAATGCTAATCTAATATAAGGGAAAGATTAATAATTAATCTTATTCGTACTTATCCAAACTTTGGGATTTTTTTATATTGATTTAAATTTTGGAGAATAAATAAGGAAAGCAGAAGATTTTGGAGTTAATAATTATATTTGTAAATTAACTTTAAACCTTTATATTTTATTTTCTTTTCCTCCGAAACTTAATTAATTTAAATAAGTTTAGTATGAAATGAGAATCCGTGAGTGATTACTTATAGGACTTTCATTCTAGATTTGAAAAACTATTGACTCAAAAAGGGCAGAGGGGTAGGGTGGTAAATTGAGCGGGGCAAGCGAGGTCATATTATCATCTGAATAAAGGAGGTGCAGTAGTCTTGTCAACATTACATAGATGATTGCCACTATTGTCTTTTCCTTTTAATTTCAATTGTAGAGATGTTTGAAGTGTGAAGCATCTCACTCACTCACTCACTCACTCATTTTCTTTATGATGTTCATTCACCCACTCACACTCAATCTTAAAAACCCACAACTAGTCAGTCACTCGTTCAATCAATCAATCACCCTTCACTCATCATTCATCACTCTTCTCTTTCATTCACTCAATACCACTACCACCTTTTCTTATTTTCCTTACAACAATTCAACAATCTCACTAGATTAAAATAATATGTAATTCGCTAATTTAAAATATATATTAAAGATACTAATTTGTTAAGTTATATCTTTAGTCACCATAATCATAAGATATTTCATACTTAATTATTTTTTATAAAAATAATTCTAAAACAAGAAAAAATACACATATTATAATTTTAGTGTCCGTACAATTTAACTTATTATATCGTAAAGAGATACTTATTACCGTTTATAAATGCATTTTTTTTAAATTAATTAGACATTTACATTTTAATTACCTTTTTTTTTTTTGGAGAGTTGAAGGTTGAAAAACTCAATCCCCATAGTATCAATCTTGTTTTGTATGGAGGAAATTTGGTTGAAATAGTGACCAGTCAACTAGAATTGGTCTTTGATTGCTTGTGTGGGTATTCAAAAATACACTCTAATGCTGGAGCCGGTTGAAACATTGATATACTTAGGTAATCTAGGATGAACATACCCCACACTATCTAACTTAATTTACAACCAAACTCATTTTAGAGAAGATCATCACCATATCTCCTACTAATGCATTTCAACATGTCAAGAAGTTGTTGCATAACTTAGTTCTCTTTTCCTTTTAAAATTTACATAATTAAGTCTCTTAATAAAAAAATTAACAATGAAATGATGAACTACTAATACAAAGACCAACAAAACATTAATTTAGTAATATAATAATCGACCCTATTGAATGATCAAAAGAATTATAGTTTAATTTTTATGAGCAATAGAAAATAATGAAACATGATACATGATTTCATTGACAGGAGGAGATAACTTATCTCCTTATACCAGGACATTTCATTCCCTATTTATCAGGAACATGCCCAGTTTGTTGTGAACTGCTGCCATGTGTTTTCGGGGAAAAGTACCATGAGTTTTCTGCTCTGTTCTGGCCCAGTTCACTTCATTATTATTCAAATCTTTATTTTCCACAAGCCACTCATAATAATAATCATGAGCCGCATGAACAAATTCATGCCTAATTAAAAAGTAGATTTAAACACTATCTTAATTTCTATAATAAGCAAATTGTATAAAAACAACACAAGTAATGCTAATCTAATATAAGGGAAAGATTAATAATTAATCTTATTCGTACTTATCCAAACTTTGGGATTTTTTTATATTGATTTAAATTTTGGAGAATAAATAAGGAAAGCAGAAGATTTTGGAGTTAATAATTATATTTGTAAATTAACTTTAAACCTTTATATTTTATTTTCTTTTCCTCCGAAACTTAATTAATTTAAATAAGTTTAGTATGAAATGAGAATCCGTGAGTGATTACTTATAGGACTTTCATTCTAGATTTGAAAAACTATTGACTCAAAAAGGGCAGAGGGGTAGGGTGGTAAATTGAGCGGGGCAAGCGAGGTCATATTATCATCTGAATAAAGGAGGTGCAGTAGTCTTGTCAACATTACATAGATGATTGCCACTATTGTCTTTTCCTTTTAATTTCAATTGTAGAGATGTTTGAAGTGTGAAGCATCTCACTCACTCACTCACTCACTCATTTTCTTTATGATGTTCATTCACCCACTCACACTCAATCTTAAAAACCCACAACTAGTCAGTCACTCGTTCAATCAATCAATCACCCTTCACTCATCATTCATCACTCTTCTCTTTCATTCACTCAATACCACTACCACCTTTTCTTATTTTCCTTACAACAATTCAACAATCTCACTAGATTAAAATAATATGTAATTCGCTAATTTAAAATATATATTAAAGATACTAATTTGTTAAGTTATATCTTTAGTCACCATAATCATAAGATATTTCATACTTAATTATTTTTTATAAAAATAATTCTAAAACAAGAAAAAATACACATATTATAATTTTAGTGTCCGTACAATTTAACTTATTATATCGTAAAGAGATACTTATTACCGTTTATAAATGCATTTTTTTTAAATTAATTAGACATTTACATTTTAATTACCTTTTTTTTTTTTGGAGAGTTGAAGGTTGAAAAACTCAATCCCCATAGTATCAATCTTGTTTTGTATGGAGGAAATTTGGTTGAAATAGTGACCAGTCAACTAGAATTGGTCTTTGATTGCTTGTGTGGGTATTCAAAAATACACTCTAATGCTGGAGCCGGTTGAAACATTGATATACTTAGGTAATCTAGGATGAACATACCCCACACTATCTAACTTAATTTACAACCAAACTCATTTTAGAGAAGATCATCACCATATCTCCTACTAATGCATTTCAACATGTCAAGAAGTTGTTGCATAACTTAGTTCTCTTTTCCTTTTAAAATTTACATAATTAAGTCTCTTAATAAAAAAATTAACAATGAAATGATGAACTACTAATACAAAGACCAACAAAACATTAATTTAGTAATATAATAATCGACCCTATTGAATGATCAAAAGAATTATAGTTTAATTTTTATGAGCAGCACATATTGAAAGTAACAATTATACATACCGAAAGAGATTATTCTCTTCCGTGCTTCAATGGTTAAAGGTTGTTTAAGTATGAATGGGGTAAATAATTTTTGGCATGCGTATCTATGAGGCAGACAGATTGGACTGGTGACAGTGACGAAGGTTTTTCCATCGCGGCCCATTATCAGGTCCCTCTGGCCCATTAGTGATATACGACACAGCGCGCGGAAGGCACGGGGGAATTATTTTCTGTTCTGTGAAATACGTAACTGATATGCCCCACACTTCTCTTATCTTAAAATCCTTCGTACCACGACTCTGTCTTTTCTCTGCTTCAATACAACCACACAATCAATGCTCCAACTACTAACTTTGCCATTAGTACCATGCTATCACACTCTATCGCTACTGTTTTTTCCTGTTCTCCCATGTTATTTGTTTCTACCAAATGTTCCAAACAAGAACAATCTATGTGTGTTATGGACTTTACTTTCAATAGCAAAATATATATTCTTATTTTATAATCATCTTCTCATCGGATAGGATTGGTATAAAAAGTCACATATGTCCATCATTAATAAATACAATTATGCTTTGTATATTACCTTTATATTGTATAGAAAAGTTGAATAATATATGACTTTTAAGAGATTGAACATGAATAATAAATAATAAAATAACATTATATAAAACTCTCACATGTTACAAACATTTTTTTCTCACATAATGTTTATGTAATGTGTGTGCATGTATGCTTTACTTCTGGCCTTTTATCGCAGCTACGTGCTGTTAACTGTTTAAGTTGACACTTGACCCTTTTTTTAGTTTCACTTTAACCAATGTACCCTACAGCATGTGGCTCTATTTTCAAAAGCTAGGTTAGATAGACCTCACATACACTTACTTGAATATTATATATAACTAGAAGTCCAGAAACCAAATGAGATAAACAGCGTAAGGGAGCACTTGAATTAACCTAGGATCTTGCCTTAAAAAACTCTTGTTAACTCTGCCGATTATCCAATAAGTGTAGACATAATGAATGTTACTCTCTCCAAATTAGGTGTGTAGTAAATTATGCTTAAAAGATGTAATCTCTCCGTTTTATAATTTTTAAATTTGAACCTTTTCATTTTTTGACATTTTTTATGTTTTAGAAACATTCTAATTTTTGCTTCCTATGAATCATAAATGAGAATATTATTGGTTTGCCATCTAAAAATGTGGCAATTCAACATTTTCCCTTCATTTACATATTAACATTCATCGATGTTAACTTTCTTACATTTTTTTCTAAACTTTCTATCAAATGAGTGTCACATTCCCAAATGAAATTCTCCAGAATGTCAACCAAACACCCATTTAGTAATCTCACATTCCAAATGAGAGTCTCACATTATCAATAGTTTGAATTAGTGAGTATATTTAAATCATTAGATTCTTATAGAATTGATGAATAAAATGTGGAACAATTTTTTTAATTTTATTCTTGTAGCAAGTGAATCATCCCTCTCAATAGAATTACCTTATTTTTATTCTTATGATAGCCTTCTTCAATTTTTGTCCAAATTCAACCTAATTTATAGTAAAAATTCATGACTACAACGTTTTAATCCACCCATCTCAGGCCAATTTGAACATTTTGTCAGAAACATCAACTTTTGACTATTATATGGGAATTGTCTTTAATCAAATACTCCTAAAATCTTACAAAGACTGAGACATGACATACTGATCACTGAAAAGTGAAAACCAAATATTACACACAACTTATGGCTGATCCAGAAATTCATAACCATTAAATTAAAAAAAGGATTATTATTTCCATAAATTTACATAAACCTTATTTGCCTCATCAATATTATTTCACCTTAGGATCAAGCATGGTTGCCACTAGCAGGTCCTCCAAGCGTTAAAACCAAGCCTTGAAGATCACTTCTCATTTTATTGTGCTCTTTGGCAAAAGATGCAGTGGTGTCTCTGATCATTGGAATTGGTCTAGCCAGCAGAGTTTGCTGAGAGCCATGGCAGTATTCTACATGAGAATTAATAGGTACCTGCTGAGAAGCCCTCAAATTATCCACATGGTTTGTGTTCATAAGTGGCTGAGTGGATGATAATGAACTTGGTAGAGAACAATTTGGTTCAATAATGTTGGATACTACTCCTGTTCCCTGTAACATTTAATTTGTTTGTAACATAAATGAGATAACATCATTTGTATCATGTCTATGCCGACTTTATGTGGGACTGTTTGATTGATCACAAAAATAAAATTTAATTGATATTAAACCATGTTCCTTAAAATTTTATTTTCCTGACCAACCACACTGCACGGTTGACAAACAAATAGTGGTGCAACACTTATACAACAATCAAAATGTGATGGATTTATGAAGCACAGTTTAAAAGCTTACAGGTGCAAATAAGACTCCTCTGAAGATTCTTCCATTCACAGATGCAGTCATCAGCAAACCTGAGTCAAAGGCTCCATCAACTTTCCCTCGAACTTCGGCACCAATCTAGGATTCAAAATCAAGTAGAATAGTTAAGTAAATAGAAATAAGAAAGATTAATAAATTGAATAATAAAATTTGAAGCAAATGATGCACCAGGTTTTGAATGTGTCCTTTTCTACTATCCTCATGAACATGAAGAAACTGCTCTTGTTTTGGTTGATGCTGATGAAGATCATGTGGACTTGTTTGAGTAGCATTCTTCAAAACTCTCTTATAACCTGAGCCATTGTCATGTTGCCAATTGCTTGGAGTTTTATTTATATGTTTGAGTAGATGATAACGCTGAGAATTCAAGATGGAAGCGTTGGCTTTTTGACATGGGGTTTGTTCTTGATCAGATTGAGATGGAGATGAATGCTGAGACAGCGAAAGAGAATGCTCCTCTTGTTCTGATTCCACATCCCACACCTTTGCAGCTGCAACTCTTCTCCTCTTCTGTTGTGAACTTCCTGCACATTATTATAATCTTCAGTCAATCAATTCTTCGAGTCTCCTTTGGCACAAGAATAATGAAATTCTCACTCGTTTTTCTTACACCTCTTTTTATCGCTACTTTGTAATCATTGATCGAAAGATTTTTGCTTCGGAAGCATCAACTTACATGATCAATGATTATAAAGTAAGCGTGAAAAAGGGTGTGATGTTATAATTATTCTTGGCAGATAAAGGTAATTTAAATGGCCTAACCACCTGAACCAAGGTGATAGGCTTGAGATTTTTCTGATACAACTTCATAACCCCATTTTCCTAAAACTTCATTATTCCCAGCGTGTGGAGTTCTCTGCATCAAACACATTGTTAGTTCTTTCTTGACATTAATTAACTATTATGTCAACAAGTACATATAGCAACATTGGTATATACATAAAATTATATACCCCATTGGTATCTACTCTTCCAGGGATAGTATTCTTCTCTTGTTTCCAATAAGCTCCAAAAACTTTGCACATGGAAATGTTGTAACGCCCATTCGGATGCTCCGCTCCAAGCTGCAATACCAACAATTCATTCAAAGGACGTTCATCTTCACCACACCTGCTATTAAGACAAAATTAAGCAACCTATCAGAATGAAAAATCAAAATTTTAATAGCCGAAGAAAATAAGAAAAATGATGGACATTGTTACATTGACTAAGAAAAAAGAAAATATATATAGTTAACTTGGTAATAACATACCCGCCATATATAGCAATATCTTTGTCTGCAACAATAGCTGTATGAGAAAACCGTCCTTGTGGTTGTTGACCACGTATCTCAAGTTGAGTCCATGAATAAGTGCACATATCAAAGACCCATATGTCATTATAGTAACGTTTATCTCCTACCCCTCCAATAATGTAGACCTGTAAAATCATATATACAATCATCTACTAAATAAACTTGAATTAGTACCATATATATATTAATCACCAAGTCCTGATGAAAATGAAAACAGTTAAAAAGTATCATTCATAACTACCACTGTATTACTTTAGTAACCTTTTTTCACTAGGTGAAGTAAATAATTAAAGCTCACCAGTTATGTCATAAAGTAAGTTTTCCAGAAACTATTTAGAAATTAATGTCACTGTTGATGCAAAGTAAAACAAGATGCTTAGTTTTCACCTGGTGCAGAATCTGTCAGCAGTTTACTAGTCAATTAACTTGTATATAAATTAAGAATACAAAATATTTGTAAATGAATTAACTTTACTTTGAATAATGCGAATTTATTATTTATAAATTATAAATACACAGTACAACTTTATATGTAACTTAAGTTATATAAAATTAAACATTAAAAATGGATGTTCACAAAATATTTTCGATAAAATAAAAGAGAACTTGCCTTGGTTCCAATGTTCACTGCCGCATGACCTGCTCTGACTCCAGGTGAAGAACCTTGAGTTTTCAACTGTCATGCATTAAAATGCAAAGAAAATCAACATTAACTCCAACCCATGTAGTCAAAATTATGTAATAAATCTTTTTTCACTTGAATCTGGACATGTGAATATTAAAATATCATTTTTGTGAAATAAAATTAAAATAAGGTATCATTTTTTATTTGTTGGCAAACTCTGATCCATCCGGAAGAATAAGAGTATGAGAAATATGATTTTCATTCAATATTATCATTATGATATATGGTCTTTCTATTCCATACCAAATGAAAAAGCTATTAAAGAGAAGAGAGAAAACCACACATACCCTTGACCAAGTCATTGTTTCCATATCAAGCATATTAACATCACCATGATACTTATCACCACTATCTCCACCATAAACAACAAGCTTATTCCCAATTGCAAGAGTAATGTGACTGTCCCTAGGCACAGGCAAATCACCTTTTAACTCAGGAGAGGTCCATCTCATAGTTCTAAGGTCTAGAATATGCAAATCATTCAAATAATTTGCATCTCCTTCTCCACTACCACCAAAAATCACCAATCTTTCATCATCAACAAAAGTGGCAGTGTGACTTTCCCTTGGTGAAGGAGGAGTCCCTTCACATATTGGACGTGCCCATTCTTTGGTCTCAAGATCAAGTATATGAGTATCATTTACCTTCTTGAAACCATTTGTGCCACCAAATACTATCATTTTATGACCAACAAGAACAGCACTATGGCTATCTCTAGGGCCTGGTTTTTCACCTGTGGTAGCAACCTTGCTCCATGACATTTTTTCAAAGTCGAAACACTGAATATCACTGAAATGCATTCCTCCACAACAACCCTGAAATGAGTAGACAAATAATATCTTGTTATCAGAACATTTCTCATACTGTTCACATATGAAGAATATAGAAAGTGATCAAAAAAGAAGAAAGGAAATGAGAATGATTTTCATGTTTTTTTTATCCAAGTTAATCTCTTTAAGGTTAAGTAATTGTACTTAACAAGCTAAAATGAGAGTTTTGCAATAATTAAGGTGTTCATGAAGAGATAAGAGAGTGATAAGACAGGTACTAATTAAGTAGAAATTAACTACTACGTAGAGGTATGTAACAAAACAAAAAGAAGAGTGAATGTAACCAAAAAAATAACTACTAGATAGAGGTTGTGAGATTAAAAGACATGAAAGTGCTTCTACTTTTAAGTGTGTGTATTGTAAGTAGTGAAGAAAAATGTGAATATTGCTATATAAAGAAAGCAGAAAGATGATCCTCACTGAAAAATGCATTGTCCCACTAATTAGAGAAACAAAAATGATTTCAGTTAATTGTCTCCAGAAAATATATGTGATAAGAGAAATTGGGAAAAAACTAAGATTCAGGGAAGAAAGTGTTTTGGTTATTAGCCATAGATAGAAAATGGGACATGAGAAAGAAAAGTACTAGGAGTTCATGAAATTAATGAGCACAAAACAAGAATGAAAACTCCCAGTGATGATCAAGACTAGAAAAACACATCCCCATGAGGCCAAAACCAAAAAAGAAGTAAAACTAATGACACCATTAATGAAGATAACCAAGTAACAAGCACTTTCACATAGAATCAATATAGGATTTAGTTACAAACTCCTTCAAATAAATAATTATACTATGAACTTTGTAAAAAACTGTTAGCATAGTATTTTTCATACCCCAAAGATATACATAAGCCCGTTGGAGAAGCAAGCAGAGTGCCCCCATCTTTCAGAAGGATTAAAACCCAAAACCTTAGGATACAACCACATTGCTTTCTTCTTAGATGTTTCAGCTACCAAAGACTCCATTTTTCTATGTTTCTCTCTCTCTCTTTTTGTTGTTTGGTGAGTGAAGTTATAAAACTTTGAAGTGTTTTTATTATTATGATGACTTGAACACAGTGCTTGACAACGATGAAGATGGGGAAGAGGAGTGTATGAGAAAGAGAGAGGAGTCAAAAGAAGAGATGAATAAGCCAAGTGATGTATCAACAATCAATATCAATAGACATGAAAAGATGGGAGCTTTCAAGTCCAAATCACTGGCAACCAACAGCAATAGATGGTTGGAGTCAAAACAACATTATTTTTCTCATCTCCCTCCATATTATACATTTTAAACTTGCTATAATTAAGGTGTTACATCATGGTACTGTACAAACTACAAACCAATAATAATACAATAAATAGATATAGAAGGATGATTTTTTTAGATAGTAGTAAAGGTATTTGTTCACCCTATTACTAATCAACTAATATATTTTACGTTTTTTAACAAATATTGTTATCAGAAATTAAATTATTGATATTTTGGTCATTTTAATAATTTAGTATTATATTAATACTGGCCTGTTTGGATGGATGAGGTTTACAACATTAAGTAGTGATGTAAAATCATGGAATGTGACCATTGAAGGGATAGAGAGAGTGACCATTGAAGGGAAAGAGAGAGGATGTGTTTTAATTAAAAAAAATCATTTTTTTGTGAAACACCCATGTACTTTGCAGAAGCACTTCCGTTCTAGTCCAATACAATTATCATAGAATTTCTTAGCTTTAAGTACAAGAATTTAAGAAGATAAAAAAATATTGGGGTAGTAAACTCATTTTTTATTTATTAAATAATTGGTTTTACAATTTGCCCATGCTATTTTTTTACTTTTTATAAACCGGGGTTAAGAAAATCAAATTATTACAATCTGTTAAGTTATCTATAAGTGTTAAACATATTTTTTAAATAAAAAATACGAAATTAAGCCTATACGGTGCATTGAAACAATTAGTCAATTTTATTTTCGCGAATTGAGAAATATGATTAATGTTCTTAGAATCATTAGACATATATATTTTTAAATTATCTTCCATTAGTATGACTTACTCATTTTCACTTTACACCCACTTAACAAATGACCTTTTTTTTAGTCAATTAATGTAAAAATAATTTGATAAAAAAATATTTGATGTAGATAAAACTTGGAAAAATGTTTTATGAAAAAGATTAAAAGTAAAATATAAAAAAAATATCATATAAAAGGACTAAAATGAGTATCACTTAATGATATACATAAACTCAATTTAAAGGAGCATTATTCATTAATGATATACATAAACCCAATTTAGAGGAGCATTATTCATGTTAATACTCTCAAATAATATATTTTGTTGCTTTTGTTTTTTTTTTTGCTTAAAAAAATACTGTGGTTTAATTGTTCCAAAGTTTGAACAAACTTTTTTCTAATTCTATCCTCATTCAATAGTTCTACCTATTATCCTTTCTTATTAATTAACACCTTTTTCTCTCTTCAGAAATAAATAGTGATATCTAATTAAATAAAGTGTTTTTAATGATTTATAAAATGGTGTGTTAACCTTAAAAAAAATTGTTCATTTTAACGTAGGTCTCTTGATTTTCATTACTTATAAAACTAGAAATGGTAGAGTATGGGAGAATGGGGTTGTTGGAAATGATGAAGAAACTGTTTTGAGTTTTATAGTATACTCCGTAGTAGCTAGGTTAGACAGGAAAGATTTGGCACTCTTGTGTTTCAAAACTAACTATTTCATTCATGTACTTGTCTCTTTCTTAAAAGTTGGTGTTTAAAGTTATGTTTATAGATTAAAAATAATTAATTCAATATATTTTAACCTTTTAATCTATTTTCCATTTTAAGGGAGAAGAAATATAAGATGAAAAACCTAAAAAATAAGAATACAATTAAAAATATAGTATCATTAAGCAATTCTTATGATATCGAGATATTTAGAATAAAATATTAAAATATAGAGAGCAAAATATATGTATTAACATACATTTTAATCATTATTGTTTTTCAGAAAATATTAGTCTAGTATCTATATTATATATCTCTGAGAAAAAAATTTATGTATTGTTATGTATTATCAATCGTTCATTTTTTATTATTAGTAACTCTCAAATAAATGATGAATAATACTATATAAAGTTTTACATAAAGTAAATATATATATCACACTCTAAATTTTTACAGTGATATTCTACACATATTAAACTCTAAAATATATGGAATTATAAAAATGAGGGCATAATTAATATGATATAGGGATTGATGGAAGGGTGAAAGGTTTAATATTTTCTTTGTTCTGAGCATTCAGTGGTTCACCCAAGTCTCAAGGTGGGATGTAGATCTAGAAATGTCTGTTTTCAATGTTATTTGGGGAAGTGTGGTTCGGTGTTTTGTGGAAATTCTTTTTAGTTTTTGGAAATGAGATGCTGTTGTTTACCTCAAAAAAGGTCAAGTGTTTTTAATTTTTAACTGCTGGTTTTTTGTAAGGAAACTTAAAATCTCATTCAAGTTATGATTTTCATATTCTCTTATTGTCAGTTGTCACAGTACTAGCATATCATTTCGTTAGAGAGAGTTAAATATAAGTGTAGTTATATGATGACTCAACATTATCATAATAGTACTAGTTTTGCATACATGCATTTTTTCATATTCTTCTAATTAATGAATGGTAATGTTAGTTTAATCACGGTATTGTATGCTCTTATTCATAATTTTTCCTTACTTTTTATATTATCTATGTGTATAAGATATGAAACATGGATTTGTCAAACACCATCGCATACCGATGTCCGATACGGATATGCTCAGATTTGTGAAAGATACGTATTATAAAGTATCCAAAATTAATAAAATAAAATAAATAAATATCAGTACATATATCAAATTCGTATTCAATAAAATATAGGATATAAAGATTCATTTTCAATAAAATATAGGATATATAGATTTGTTTTCAATAAAATATATGATATATAAATTTGTTTTCAATAAAATAGGATAAAATAGATTTGTTTTCAATAAACACCAAATTATTTATAGACCATAAAGACTCATACCAACATACTGTCACACTGCGTTGACCCTCTGATTGTCGGCACTCTCTGATCCACAACTTATTTTACTTTGTATATTTTGATTACACTTATAATTTTATCATATTTTATGTGTTTTTTATTATTTTATACGCATATCTTTGAACATATCGTATCCTATATTTTAGAAAAAATGTATGTCGACGTATCATACGTATCTTATCTGTACATGTATTTGTATTTATGCTTCATAGTGTATAAGTAGATTTAAAATTTTGATAAAAAACAGATGAGACATAGAACTTGATATCCAAAGTTTGATGCAAAATGGAATATTGTCCTAATCCAAAATTTGCAAACTACTACTTAGATAAGATAAGTTAATCAACCTTATTAATTAAGGAGTAGGAACATAAGACAGAAAACAAATGTCATAAGCAAAATCATTTCAGTTGATATGATGAGGGAATAAGAAATTAGAAAAATGAACAGTCAAATATGAGAATGAGAGTGACGTAGAAAACACGGATGCGACAAACACGAGAAAATATTACAGGTGATGATATATGGCGGTAGTAGAAGTACTATGGTTTCAAAACTATATAATAATAATAATACAACTACTAGTTCAAGTACTATAGACTGCACTACTGTCATGCGTCCCCTCCCCAATATGGCAAAATTAAACTTTTTTTTTGCTATTTATTTTTATTATTTTGTGAAGAATAAATACTAATTAAAAATGAATTATTAATAATAAAGTGACAATGCATATGCTTAAACTTTTTTTTTTGGGTATAAATACAAAGAACGTGTAAGCATATGTAACGGATAGGTGCCGTTCGAAGACGGTACTAAACTCAAGATAGTACCATGTTTACTAGGCCAGTCTCGAGCAAATAGAGAATGTATCTTTTTTCGCCCTAATTTTGTCTATGTCATAATTAGGGATGACAAAAAAATCCGATATGTGGATACTCGTGGAAATACCCGCAACGGTTGCCTGCAATAATAACTTATGGGTGAGAGCGGATTTTGTGATACTCGTCTCACGGCTACCCGCAAATTTATACATCTAGTTTTTAGTTAAATATTTATATATATTTATTATTATTTTAAGATTATATATCATATATTTTACTATTATTTCATAATAAATTACACATATTTGACTATGATCATATAAATGTCATATTATTCATTAACAATTATTTTTACACATTGATCATTACAAATTATATAAATATATAATTTAAAATTATTGGGTACCCATAAATACCCGCTACCTGCACGGGTACCTCATATATTATGGATTTGGATACAGAAAAATATTATCAGCCCCCAGACACTTGTTGCCATCCCTAGTTACAACATCATGAGCCAAAACTATTTCTCCTTTTTATAGCGGGCATGTATCTAAATAACATTATTTAAATTTCTTTATATTCTTTAAGTTAATAATTCACTAGTCTATCGGAGGTGACTTATAATTTACAAGTCACATTTTTGTTTTATTTTACACTCGCCAGTCGCCAGTTAGTTTATAAGTTGAATTATTAAACATGTATCTTTTATTATCTACGTTATAAACTCCTATTTTTTTGTTACTGATTATAGATTCTCACCTATTTTATAAGTTCTCAGCCTACTCATAAGCGACCGTAAACGTAGAATTGTTGTGTTTTTTAATAATGCAAAGCTTTCAAGAATAAAACATAGGGCCTTATGGCTATTCCCTGTTAAACCCATTTGAGCTGTGCATATATTTTACTTTATTTTTTTTTTCCATTTTTTATACACAAAATAGTTGTTACCTAATGATTTTGAAAATAAATCATTTTTGGATGGAAGATTATATTTCTATTCTGTTAAAATTATGAATTTCAACTTATCTATTTTTCCAACAGGCGTGTGTGTATATATGTCAACCATTTTTTCTTAAAGAATCTTGGGAAAAGCTTAATATTAGTACAACATACAATTTCTTTCTTCTGGAAAATAAAAAGGGAAAAGTACACATTGGGATGCAACTTTCTATTCAATCTCAATTATTATATACATGGACTTTCAACTTTCCAATAAAAGCATGAGAGATATAGAAAAATATCCTATAAAAAGATCTGCTTCAGACAACTAATATCAAAGTGAAAATATGAATGGACTTGTAATACAGACCACACTTTATGCATAGAAATCTAGGCCATTCAAGGAGTTGGAAGATACTGTAGGATATAGTGTGTTAAATTGGAAGACACTGTTTGCTTACGGAAAATATGATTTTTGTTTTCCTAGAACTCTTAGAATATGGTGAGTTGATGGGAAATTTTAGATAAGTAGTAAATAATGTTGGATAATGACCCAAACTGAATATATACGTCATGTTTTATTTAATTTACTTTAACGAAGATGAAATTATAATATCCATACACTGATAATGTAAATATTTATACACAGTGCATTATCATCATTTATTTGTATTACTTTTATTTAAGAGTCAATGTTGATTAAAAAATGAAGGGTGAATAATATAGGATAAAAAACTTTACACTATCGGTATATATATTTTTTCTCAATCAATATAGTGCTAATTGTCTTACCCATACAACAAGCCTCTGCATGCAATTAGGCAAAGATAGGTCAATTTCTAAGCCCCTAAAAACAATTAAAAACCAATGGATGTTTGAAAAAAATGTATGTACCTATTGGTCCCAGGCATCTAGCTAATACACTTTGCCATGTACACCAATAAAATAGGAAGGGATGTTAAAATTTACAATATTTGAACTTTGAAGGTAAAAGCCATCTATTTGTCCATACAGTGAGTATCAATGAAGATGAACAGGTGAGAAGAAAAAGCACCATGCTCCTGTGCTTAAGTGGATAATCATTCACAATGTTGATAATATCCAACATATTTTTGGTTCTTGTCCACATCAAACAGCCTTTGAAACAAGACAGCTAATGGAACAACTGCACAAACAGAAGCTATTGGTTAGATAAAAAATTGTCAGACCACTACTAAGATATTCAAAGCACAAGAATAATTCATATAGTAGTTATATTCAATCCATTAATATCTGCCTCAACCAATTTGTTGAATTTTCTTTGAAGAATTAATATTTCCCCCCTTTATATGGCTGCTAGCTGCCAGCCTAACACTAATTAATATTTAACAAGACATGTTTTAAGGACAACATGAGACCAAACAAATTATCCCAGTTTATGAGTAAATACTGGACTAAGAAAGGATGTAATGGCGGCCCAGTGCCCGAGTGCTCCCACCATATGAGGCCATGGGAGGACATATGAAGTTATGTACTTAGCTTTATCCTCACAACTAGAAAAAGTGTTTTCAGAATTTAAACTCATGACCTCTAGGTTATAAGACAATTAACTTTATGGTTGTGCCGAGGCACACCCATTGACTAAGAAAGGATATAAAGATAGGAAATTTTTCATCTTACCACTTTTCCTCACCGTTCATTATATACCCATGGTTGTTTCCAAAGGAGAAGTCTTTGGATAAATAGTTGTAACGTTTGTGCAAAGAAAATTGATGTGAGAAATTCATGACAAAAACATGTACCCCTGCTCTTGTACCATCAGAGATAGAACAACAATGTAAGTGTCAGCAATTAAGAAAAAAATTATATAGTAAGGCACAGGCTAGAAAGAAAAATATGGTATTAAAGAATGGACTACCGAAGTACACTTACACGAAGATTAAAACCGAGGATCATAAGAAAAGAGGACTTTTTGTTCATCTGTTGGATTCAACAACCATCTACAGAACATCCATGCTGCAACAACCACTGATATAAGAGACAACATTGCCAGACCTCCAAAATGAGAAGGATCATTTGCAATTATTGCAACACCCAGCATTATACACTCTGCCAAACTAGCGACAGCAACCTCTGTTGTCCCAATGAGATTTGCTTTCGATGATGGGATTCCTGTTTGGATAATCTGTGCCCCGACAATGTCGTAGGACATGTGTCCTAACCGTGATAATATCTGTCCACAACACAGCAGTTTATGCACAATAAATCCGCATGGAAAGTTATTCAATGCAGGGCATCCTAGAGTGTTTTTCTCTCGAACAAAGTTTTCTCTATTCTAACAAATACACAACTAGAATGACCTGTTGCAAATTTACTCAACCGGAACATCCTGTTTCCTTTGTAAAACATTGAAGGTCCATACAACTTCCACTCGATAAAAGCTCCAAAATTTGTTTGGTAATAAATTATAAATGTACGTTGCATTTGAAAATAAGAATATAAAATATTAAAGATCTAATCAGTGTTTACAGTGTCTTTAGAATTAGCCACCTTGAACCTTATACTTATAGATCAGAAATTCACAATTTAGGTCACTAATTGAGCATATGCTGAAATTTGATCCCTATCAAATCTTATATCCCACTTGCCATTATTTAGGGGTTTCCTAATATATACGCTCCAACATTAATGATCAGTGACAATAACATACTTTAGTGACTTACAATCATTGACAAGAAAACAAGAAGCGGGCTCTGACGAGAAATTGATCCACTCCAATATACAGCAACAGCCATGCTGAGAAGTAAAGCTTGAAACACCAAGCCAACAGCCCCGGCCTGGTAAAGAGAGAAACTGTCAATAATCTCATAAAAGAGTTCACAAACTTCCCCATGTATCAAGAAAAAAGGGTAAAGCATAAACCTTTAAAATGCCAAATTGTTTGACCAGAGTTGAAGACACAAATGTTGCTGCAACACCCATAAAAGCACACATTCCATTGAATCCTCCAATGATAGATGGACTTAAGCCTGTAAAACAATCCAAAGAATATCATCGAGTTGGCAAAAGAACCAAGAAAGTAAATGATAATAATCAACCAACCACCCACCCAAAAAAGAAAGGAAATACTAGAAGACACTGATTATAGATTTAAATATGGAAAAAAATGGTTATGGGTGCCAAACAAAGCAGAGGCTGCAACAATAAACCTCAGTAGAAATTCACTCCTTTGACAATTTTTTTTATATTTGTCTGTTTGTTATAGTACTCAACTAGTCAACTTAACAATCCTATATTAAAAATCAGAAGTTCATACTGAGGAAGAATGAAGAGATCAATTAAAAAACTAGGAATAACACAATTTATGCTAAACTGTAAATTATATTATTGAAGATAGTAATAATGATAAAAAAAGAGGCATGAACTATGTTTGTTCAACACTTCAAACTAATAGAGTAAGAAGGGTTTGGAATTTTTTTTATAAAAAGGAAACTATCAATTATGACTGAGCAGTTTTTAAAAACTTGAAACCAGGTGTTTCACTATTGCTCCCTTTGGTTGGAGAGAATAAAGAGAAAGATGTGTTTTTTCTCTCTACGCTCTCCCTCTCCCATTTTCTCATCACACGAGAGGAGAAAATTTTTCATTGGGACCCATTGCATTTCTCTCTCTTTTCATACTCTCTCTTAAACCAAAGGAGTAAAGATGTTCTTTCTCGTCAACTTCTCTCCCCTCCTTCTCTTTCTCCTCTCTTTCTATGATACCAAAGGGAGCATATATTCTTTACTACAACAAACGATCTGTTAACATGTCAAAGAGGTTTTCCGAAAAAACATTGTACCATGGAATAAATTGTCACATACCACGCTGTGTTAAGAATGTGGTCATCAAACTGCCTGGAGTAAGAACAACATTGAAGCAGAGGAGCACCCAGGCAAGACTAGCATGAAGAACAGGCTGCCCCAGATATTCCTTCCAGCCAAGCATGATGGCTTCCAGACCTTTAACCACTGTTTTTGGCATCAAATAGGGTTATATTTAAAATATCCAGACTGTGAGATAATTCTGTAAAGAAAATTGTTTTTAAATAGTACCTATACTGCCAGCATCTGGTGCAGAATGTTCACTGAATGTTGTGCAACAGGTTTGTGGAACCATAGGCCGGTCAAGAACACCAGTAGAAAGCTTGTTCGCTAACCATATGAAAAGAATCTGCAAATTGAGATGAGCAATTAAAGTGAATTTATATACCGGCTATTGGAAATAATAGAACAGGAACAAAAGCAGAGAAATTACTGTAACAGGCAGTAACCCCAATATTAGGCCGGCAGCAACTTTCAAGCAGGTTACAGGATTAAATTTAGAAAGAAGAACTCCAAACAGTGATGCCCCAACTATCTGTAAATAAAACAACACTTCGTAAGTCTCGAATACAGAGTTCCTAAAATTCATACTTAATAAGACAATTTCTTAATAATTCATTCAAGTGGAAAATATATTATCCTATTTAAACAGGGAAATGTACAAGGTGACTTATCAACTCAGTGCAAATACAAAAAAAAACAAGCAAATACCTCAGACAAGAGATCAATCCGGTTAAGAAAAGCATTTGCCTGTGCAAGTGCAACTGGCCTATTCACTCCTGCCAGCTGTAGAAAGAAATCACCGAGGATAAGAAAATATATATTTTAACTAGTTTTTAAGTAAAAAATAACATGTCGACAGAACAACAGAAACTCTGGATGACAATACCAACACAACCCAGTCACGCTCATTTGCAACCCCCAAAGCTACACCACATAGCCTCTCAATAGACCCAGCAGAAACCAATATGGCAAACCATGGACGGAGAAGCAGGTTAGACACAGAAGTGGGAGGCACCGAATAGGCATGAATAATCATTGCAGCAGATAGAAACTGGGAAGTGGCCTGAAAATAGCTAGAGTGATCCTTTTTATGAAAAAGAGTTATATACATATATGCTGTTTGACTTTATATTGGTTATTAAATAGCTTGCCTGAATGATAGTCAAACAATTATATCCATACAGTCTCGGAGCATGGTCCATAACTTTGCCAATCAAGGGAGCTCCAATAATTATCGCCACTTTGGTGAAGAAACCTATCACAGCAACTGGCAAAAGACTTGGATGAATCAAGGCAATGGCAGAAGGCCAAGCAAAATTCCAAAGCTGCTCCACCATATTTGCAGCTATGCAACTAGCATAGAAAGCTGAAAACATATAACCTTCAAGTTAAAAGCTGCTTAGATGATTCAACTTCACAGCCATCGATTAATGTAGACAACAAAAGACAGAAAACAAGATCATCAGATTCACAGGACAAGAATCAATTTTGGAAAACAATTATTTAGACAGATGACACACAATAAGGTTGCTACGTGAGATTCAACACAACTTAAAGAAGATAGTAAATCATGCTAATGAGATCTCTCTAGAGTTTTAAAAAAAAGGGTCTCGGCAAGCTACCCTTAGATAAGATTTGCAGGAATAAATATAGGTGTGAAATCAAAGACTGGCCATGCCAAGGTCAATTGATTTCATCCAGTGCAATAGACAGGCTCTTTAATGCTTTCCGATCCAAGGGAGAAAATTTGGGGGTTTTGATTTATGCTAGTTCTTAATCTGAAAATAAATAGGCCTAATTGCCAAAAAGCATCAAGATCTCAGTTTTACAATGTCTGAAGATTCACACATTTTCCTACACAGTATCAAGATGCCGAAATAAAAGTGAAGTGCAATTATTCTGTTTTCAGTTCAATTTATCCCGAATGGAAACTCCAGTTAAAGTAATCCTATATAAATCTCAGTAACAGGAACAACAACAACATTCTAAAAAACGACCATGTTATAGTTGGAGTTAGCAAGACTGAGAATCATCCCACCATGTAACCCAGCTGGGTGGGCTGGTGTAGCTGCAAGGGCATGTTGCTCTTCAACAGACAAAACCTGCGGAACACACCATGAGAAATGAGAAATAGTGAGGTAATTATTATCGGTGCCCTAAAGTGGGAAAATAACCTACAGGTAATGTTGTCAAGAGAGTATCTACAAATGTGGCTTCATTAAGCAGGTTTGAAGATACAGTCTCGAGAGTATCAGAATTGAGTTTAACAATTGGCACCAGACATTCAGGTTCAACCGCTGAAGATGCTCCATCAGCGTCATTCGTTGTGACATGATCCAGATGTATATCAGTATTTGTTATTGAACATCTAGAACTAAAATAGGAAAATCTGCAATCAAAAGAAGAAAAAACTGTAAGTGCAAGATAGACAAAGAGATAATAAATAGAATAATGCTCAAATGGGTACTACAAAGATACACACGTACGCACAAATCAAGTTGGTCTTCCTCTGAATATATTTTTTATACATTTCAATTCAGTCCTTTAATGTTTAAAATACATCCATTTTCCCCTCAATGTAGTTGGACATTAATTTCATTACGAGTCCCTCGTTGATTAAATACGGAAAGCTCAATGTGGTATTAAGTCATGAAACTCCCACATAATAATTGGTCTTTACATGGAGAGTTGGATTACATAAAGGACTACCTGTTGGCTATAATAAGGTAACTAGTAATGAGATTGTCGAAATTAACGAACTGGTGATGCTACCAAATCGTAAAGGATCACTACCGTGTACATGTAGATAGAGCGTAGCAGTCTTTTGGGTTCATCTCATCTGTCCTCAAGAACATCTGCTTAAGTTAAATTACATACTATTCTTTTCAGCTGTTTTCTCCTCACGGGTCTAAGTAATAACCATTTCGGTCCCTAAATTGGTCCTATGTCAAATTGATGTCCAAATTCTTTGTAAGACTAACTTGAAATTCCAAAATCGATAAAATAATCACACACCATACTAATAAGCCGGAGTCAAAATATAACATATGAAAAACGCAGTACTTGAACACACAATCTCAGGTTCTCAGCAATAAACATGGCAAAACAACAGAAACTAACCTGTGAGAAGCACACGAGTAATTAAGCTTGTTCAACAATCGGCTAGAAGGTAAAAGATGTCGTATTCCATAAGAAGAAGACGATGATAAAGGTTGTGAAAATTGGCGAAATTGAATAAAAGAGAATGTGGCAGTAGCAGTAATAGCCATAGTTGACGCTGCTTAAAAAAACTTCAACTTCACAAACTTGAAGAAGAACCAACTAGGTTTTGCCCAACTCATGCAGTCTAAACGCTTTTTCTTTTCTTCCTCTCTTACCCTCTTCTTTCATTGCCCTTGCTTTTGGGGTTAACTACATACTTAAAACACAGTTAGACTAATTTTTTCAATATACTGAACTAAATATGAAATCCTTTGTGTATGATTATAGTATCGAAGAAAATGAGTTAGTGGGTGTTTGCATTTATTTGCAAAGAGATTATCTTTAATGTTGTTAGGGAGTGGTGGAAGAAGTGTGGACGCCGCACTCTAATCTCTAGCCTCCTAGGTTGTGGTGTTTTGCATGTGGCCGGAGAGTGCAACTGGTGTTGTTTGTGTGGCCATTTTTTTGTTCTTCCTTTGGTGAAACAAACCTTAGGTGTTGGATTAGAGTCCTAGTCATCCTGGTCAGCCACGTGGCAGTGGTGTTCTCAAATATCTAACTCCAACTAAAGAGATTACTTATGATAAAATCATTAAAGTATGTTATTAAAAATAAAAATTTTAAAAACATAAAATAACATTTATATATTTAAAAACATACTACACAATTATTTTGGCACAAAATATCACTCGTGGGCTTTGTTACAAGTAAATGCACAATGGTAAGACAATGGCAGCCAATAATATCCTTTCTCAATTTATTTTTTATTTATAATATCTCAAAATTGGAAATAAATAAAAAATTAAATTTTCACTCATAGTAATAGAGAAGGAAAAAAATTGTTCTCCAAAAAATATATTAGAGAAGGAACCATAATATAGTCATGGTTAGAGTAAAATGTTTAAAGAATGAAATAATAAAGATATTGATTCAAATCTCATCCAATAGAAAATACTAATATGTTAATATTGAGTGGCAGATCTAGAATTTAGAGTGAGGGGTGCAAGTTACAATAAATGTAATATTATTAAATCTGATTGACAGATTGATTCAAACTAAAATGGACATTTAACTAGTTTGAGTTGCTCATTTAATTTGATATGAACCAAAATTGGTAAGGATTAGTTCAACTTGACTGCTTTATGCATAAAATTGACAATTTAGTCTATTTAACTAGTATAGTCACCTAAACTAATCACTTTCTTAAAAATAACATCAAAATGATGACTTTTTATCATTTTAAATATTTGTGTGATGACTTTTTAAAAATAAAATATAATTATTAAATAATGTTAAGTACTATTATAAAACTTTAACAATTGTTTAAGGTAAATTGATTTAACTAGTCACTTATTAATGTTATCATTAACCAATAATTAATTGTTTTGATGATTGATTTAAGTATAATAATATTGATTAAGTGATATAAATTTTATATAAGAACTTAGTATCATTGATACAAGTTTATATAATCAAAGAGTGCAATAAATATTAAATATAAAGGTATTATAGAGAGGGAAAATTGATATAAATGACTCTATCCTTTCTAATATTTGCCTATAAAAAGCATATTAGGAAAGAACCAAAAGTCATAAAAATTGGATTGTTTATTGAGAATGTGTTTATTAGAATTAATATAAAGTATATATTTGAAATATATTTATTATTAAATATGTTTATTTAATGGGAGTGGGAGGTAAACATTACTAAGTACTAACGTTACTTTCCTATGATTAAGAATATTTTAAGCATGTTGATTAAGATGACATAACATTACACTTCAAAGATAGCATTACAGTTGTATAAAATTCACTGCTAGATGGGTTTTGCAAGTGGAGACTGGAGAGTATGGACAAAACTTAATGCTACCACAGTCTGAACTCAACGTACCCTTTTGCAAGAAACTGGATAACATTGAAAAGATGAGCACCACAGCCACGAATTTCCCTTCTGGCCTCAAACCACTGGAATTCTCAACAGAGAGCACAACAAAACTATCACAGAAAAAAGTCCTTGACATCCTTAACAAGAAATGCTTAAATTCTCTTCAATATCTCAGGCAAGTTCATTCTATAATACTGAGAACTGGTCATTTCCAAGACCATTATGTATCTGGTACTTTAGTGAAGTGCTATGCTAACCCTCATTTCAACAACTTTGCCTTGGCAATCAAAGTCTTTGATCAAATCCCAAGGCCTAATGTTTTTGTATGCAATATAGTTTTGAAAGGGAGCTTAGAGAATGGAGAGCCACATGAGGCTATATCATGTTACCATAAGATGGTGTTCTTGAACTCTAAGCCTAACAAGTTCACTTACCCTACTTTGTTCAAGGCTTGTGCTATCACAGGTTCTGTTAAACAAGGGATTCAGTTTCATTCCCATGTAGTGAAACATGGGCTAAGTGTTGATGGTCACATTAAGAGTGCTGGGATTCAAATGTATACATCATTTGGACTTGTGAAAGAGGCAAGGAAAATGCTTGATGAGAGAGGTGAAACTGATGTGATTTGTTGGAATGCCATGATTGATGGATACTTGAAGTGTGGAGAGGTGGAAGAAGCTAAGGAAATGTTTGGGTGTATGCCTTATAAGAATGTTGGAACTTGGAATACAATGATAAGTGGCTTGGCTAGGTGTGGAATGATTGAGAATGCAAGGACTTTGTTCAATGATATGGAAGAGAGGGATGAAATATCATGGAGTGCTATTATTGATGGTTATATCAAACAAGGGTGTTTCAAAGAGGCCTTGGAAGTTTTTCATAAAATGCAAAGAGAAAAGGTAAAACCAAGACCATACTCATTACCAAGTGTTCTAACTGCTTGTGCCAATTTGGGGGCATTAGATCAAGGTAGATGGATTCATTCATATGTGAAAAGGAATTCTTTTCAAGTGAATGCTGTGTTAGGGACTGCTTTGATAGATATGTATGCCAAATGCGGGCGTCTCGACATGGCGTGGGAAGTTTTCGAGAAGTTGAGAGTGAAAGAAGTATCCACTTGGAATGCTATGATAGGAGGACTTTCTATTCATGGAAGAGCTGAAGAAGCAATTGAGCTATTAAAAAAGATGCAAGAGGAGAAGCTTAAGCCAAATAGTGTTACCTTTGTGAGTGTTCTAAATGCATGTGCACATGCTGGAATGGTTGAAAATGGTATAGCTTTATTCAATTCAATGAATAAAGTTTATGGCATTGAGCCTAAGATGGAGCATTTTGGATGTGTGGTTGATCTTCTTGGAAGAGCAGGACTAATAAAAGAGACAGAGAGGTTTATAGAGTCCATGACAGTAAAGCCTAATGCAGCTATTTGGGGAGCGCTATTGAATGCATGCAGGGTACATGGAAATGTTGAGCTAGGAGAAAAGGTAGGGTGGATTATGCTCGATATGGAGCCTCAAAACAGCGGTCGTTACGCGTTACTATCGAACATTTATGCAAAAGCAGGTAGATGGGGTGATGTTACTAGAGTAAGGAAGTTGATGAAAGACAGAGGAATCAAGACTATTCCGGGAAGTAGTATGATGAATTTAGATGGCAGAGTTCATGAGTTTAAAATGGGAGATGGTTCACATCCCGAAATGAAATCGATTTATGTGATGTTAGAAAGCATTATGAAGAAGCTTCAGATGGAAGGGTATTCACCAAATACATCAATTGTATCCTTTGATATTGAAGAGGAAGAAAAAGAAACAGCACTTAAGCAGCATAGTGAAAAAATTGCACTTGCTTTTGGTCTAATTCATACAGAACCAGGAACAACTCTGCACATTGTGAAGAATCTAAGGGTGTGTGAGGATTGCCATTATGCTTTCAAGCTCATTTCTCAAATTTATAGGCGTGAGATTATTATGAGAGACCGTGTGCGCTATCATCATTTCAGAAATGGAATGTGTTCATGCAAGGATTTTTGGTAAGGTGTTAAATAGAATGTGTCAATAGAAGCTAAATTGATTTGGATTCGAAGTTCAAATTTGATGTTGAAATGGCCAGTAATTCTAAAGTGCTATATATTTTTTTATAAGTAATTATGAAGCCTTTTTGTAACAAGATCCTCTTCATTATTGGAGAGACAATTACATATTTTTACATTTATTTTTAGTGGTAAAAGTATAATTTTATTATATTATATTTAAAAGGATAAATGTGTCATTGGGAGTTGCATTTTCCTTTATTTTTTGAAGCACTTGTCTCTCCATTAATGGAGAGGATCCTAACTCCCCTTCTTAATATTCAAAACAAAACTAATCATATATAAACCTTATTAATTTCACTAGTGATCAATTAAATTATCATTAGTGATTCATTTTGAGGTCTTTTCCACGTGTTTTTTCATCTTATGATATAGCTGTTGGGTTTCCATGTGACAACAGAGTTGAGATTGCGAACATGTTTGTAAATTTACTCTACGAATTTTGCATTAAGCATCGACTATTTTGCTATGAATGTATCTCTTTTATCAACCAATTTGACACTGCAAGTGCTAATCGGTTAGTAGATCAAAGTCAATTTTCTTGTCCTGACTAGGCCCCAAGAATCACGGCCATCAAATTTGGGCCCAAAATTTGTAATCGGGCTACTACTTTATATACAAAAAAATTTAATCTGTTTCCCTCGTTTAAAAACTATATCCATTTTTTTAAAAAAAGCCACTATTACACATTTTGTAAAGCCCTAAACAGCACTAGATTAAATGTGTGGTATTCAAACTATCTCATTCTTTGGCTGCAATGTAAATACTGTTAAGAGTCATCATTTATTTACCGGTAAGTAATATAAGGGCATCATTATATTACTAAGTATTATACGAGTTAAATGTCAAAAATTCAAATTACATTTCTAAGATGTGGAAATAAAACTTGTTGGGAGAAATAATCATATATGTTAAAAGGGAATAATTTCTTACATGAAGAATATTATCAATTTTAAAAAAGGATCGTAATCTATTAACAAGATATCGGTTTAGTTGTGTAAGGTTTTGCTAGATCACCATGATTAATAAAAGGATAATTGTTCATTTCCTGTTACCAACACTTGTTAGGATGATCGTTCACACACCCAAAAAAGATTAATTTTTTATTCAAAAGGACGAAGGAATACTTATAATAGTACCAAAAAATATCTTCATCTTTCTTTTGGTAAGACCCATTAAAATTTACAATAATCTAGTTTTTTTGCTGCTATTTGGCTGACATTGTCACTGCATGTGTAATCCAGCATTAAATATTTGTTATGCTTATTTCCATATTTTATAGAATAAAATATTATATACTATGATGGTTGTTTTGTGGATAAGCATGGAATGGATTAGGTACCAGGATAGAGACTCTCCCACACATTAGCGTGGATTAATATAATAATGTTATAGGGTGATCAATAATTGGACATACATAAGTTTATTCGTTCTTACAATTACAATCCAGAGAAGTAGATTAGTCCCCTACGCATCTAGCCAAGGCGTTTATTAGTGTGCATAATCAGGTTTGTTTAGTGGAACACGGATTATAATATGTTAAGTAAGACACATGTAAACGCGTTAGTTCCACCAAATCCCAAATTAAAACTCATCCAACAATTATCTAGTACTAGTTTGGTGCAATGCTCAGATTAGAGGGTTTATTTAATGCTATAATTATCATCTATTCATCTATATTGATGAAAAATCCCGTGAGGTCAAGTGCTGAGTACCCCTCTATAATTGTTCATTCATTTTCTCGTGTGACATTATTTATAATACATACATACACATATATATCTCGAAAATTTGAGGAATATTGAATGTAAATAAAGCAATTTGCTAATAAAATATGTTATACAAACATTATTTTAAAATTATATGCTGTGGATTAAAACTTGCATCATACATACACATCCATATTATTTTATACCAATTCATTTTTAATTTCTTCAACATAACTGGAAATTGACATTTTTAAAAAATAAATAATATGTACTGTTAATATAATCACAATTTCCTCCAACTATAAAGTACCAATATTGTTGTATCCATGAAACTAAATACAGATTGGGAAAAAATTAAAGTGAAGAATAAATTCAATGAAACAAATATGAGAATAATGTGTTGGAATAACTTATAGTATAAAATAAAAAACAAAAAATAAAATAGATTTAGATGGTTTAGAAATGGTTGGAAAAATATAATAAAAGCTCTAATTAATATAATATATCAAATTAAAGTTTTTGCAAGTACATCACGCCGAGAAAACACAACTCAAGTTGACATCGCTTTGGGACAACTTCCCATAGCAGAAGAATTGGTAGCAGCACATGAGTTTTGCTGCCATAATCTTGTGATATGGTTCGCATTTAACAATAGTTTTTTTGGCATGATTATCAAGGTAAACCATGACTAGTAAAAAGATAGATGTTTATATAAAAAATGGTGTTGTTAATGAGTATCATTAATAGACTCTTTAACCTGGTAATAGATATTAAGGTTCAATATTTCTTAGTATATTAGATATGTAACTTTTTTAGTATAATTTTTTTCATTTTCTTTTCTTAAACAATGACCTAAGAGCATTTGTTGATATTCATAGTATAGAAATTAAGAAAATAATTAGAGTGGTTAACCAATCTTTAATGCAAGAAAAAACCATGTTGGGAAGCACATGGACATCATTAATTAATGTTATTTGTCTCATATAGTTAACCAATTTTTACCAAATGTATTCTTTTACTTTTTGATAAGAAACTAATCTCTTCCATAGTATAATATTGCTCATCCTAATAAATATCGCTCTGAGTAATCAAATCATCGTGTTATATAGTTTTACTTGAGGCTTTTGAACTGATATTCCAATCAATAATATAATATGGCCTGAAGGAGGAAGTGGAACTCAAATTAGCTTCTTCATAAGATATGGTTAAATGGATGGATGCAAATTATTGGTGTATCAGAGAAGTCAAATTGATTGATTATTAACTAGGTAGATGAACTTTACCATTATTTAATATGTTTCATTTCTTCTTATTATTAGGATTAAAGTCAAGGTTTTGTTTCAAAGTAGTTGCAGATCATGGTAACCCCACTGGAAAATTTAAGATTCGGAGAAAATCTATGAGAAAGAAAAGCTGTTTTTTTTTTTAACTGAGTAAAGAGCACATCATTTCTGACAAATTAAAGTAACATTTTAAAATAGAAAAGGCATGTAAAGAGCCATAGAAAGCACTAAAAATAAGCAATAATGTTTCACTTCTTGACCAGGTTTCCCTGCTTACTACTACGTAGGACGATTAATGAGTAAACTTGAAATTTAGTCAATTATGTCATTGTTCAACTTTTGGAAATCATCTTCTCAGTCTTTGAAACTATAATATGCTGATGACTAATTTGATTGATAATTGCAATTTGGGTAACATGATACTTATTATAAGACCCTAAAAGTTTTATGATTTTTATAAGACATTTTATATTTCCTATGCAATATTTTTTTAATCATTTACCTTATTAATTGCTTTGACTATATCTAAATTTTGTTATTTTTAATAAAAATATAAATTAAGGAGTAATATTGAATTATGATAATATTGAAACATTATAATATTTAAAAAAACAAGAAAAGTAACCACAATTAGCATAGAATAACGTTTAAAATCAATGATCATTAAGTCAAAACATGTTTAAAGAAGGAAAAAAGAACATGAGAATGAAAAGATAAAATTAGAAAAATATATTCAAATAAAAAACCCGCAAAGCCTGTCTCATCTCAGTGAAGGAGACAATCTTCTCTGGCATGTTCTTAGGATTCGAGTGTGGTCAGTTTTTTCACAGATTTTGTTTCCAATTTTCTATTCTCACTAGACCTTTTAAATCTTACTCTGTAGCTATAATTTAGTATTACTCATCTCAAAGTATAAAATAAGTTGAATAAGGCCATGCAGTCATGGCCAAAATGGTGTGTACCAATAATGCAAGGGCAATGTACAAAACATGTAAACCTACAATATTCTTCACACAAGGAAAGAGGGTAGGCAATGTGGATGAACTCTGGCCACACCATAAGAGAGAGGAAGTGAGTCCACATGCCCTTCCCTTTTTTCTCTCCATTTGGGTGCATCACCCTCTAATCATTGCCTAGAATAAAAACAAACTAGTTCGGCCCCATTTCAGCACCCAATCAATACAACCCATCACTATTCTGATCAGAATTAGACTCCTCTTCATTACTAGATAGAGCAATTCAATTTTGTAATGTATTTTGAAAGGTGAAAATGTAAATTTAATATAAATTAAATGATATAAATATTTTTGTCTTTTAGTTTTTCAATACTATTTCTTATAACGAATATCTCTCATAATAGAGAGGAGTCTGATTACTTCTATAAGTCATTATCGTGCACCAATTATTTCCAGTTAATATGGTTCTTTTTCATTTTGAGGCTATGAAGTTCAGTTTTTTCTTGTTGGGTCACATATTTATGGGAGATATTACATGGAGAGATGACAAATAAGTTAGAATGTGTATTTAGCCATTCTAACCACAACACTTATACTCATGTGGTGCAAAATTTAACCAGTTATAATTTTAGAGTATGATTACGAATTGAGTTTTAAAAGATAAAAAGAAAATCGAAATTCATAAATATATTTATGAGATGACTCAAAAATATTAATTATTTTCTTCATTATACTCTAAAATTCAATTCAATACCAAAATCTAATTTGATATACTTGCTTCTCAAATCCTATGTCGTCCAAGGAGAAAAAAGTTTTGTTCTTTTAGGAAGTTGTTCCCTTTAAATAAAGTAGGTTTTGGACTTAAGTCATATGAATTAAAAAATAAAAATGAATTACATTACCGGAAGTCCCTTTAATATAAAAAGTTAAACTTGATGAATCAAATGTGAGTTCCGAGTATCAACCATTTTAAACATAAAAACAAAAAACAAACAAACCCAATTCCCAAGAGAAGGGAAAACAATTTTGTTGTTGGGAGTATTTCAATGTTCTCTTTTGTTGAAAAATGTTGAAATAATGAATGTCCCCATCCTTTTAGCCTGTAGGTAAAGATAAGAAGCAAAGTAAATTAACATTATCATGATACAAATTGTAACAGTGTATAGCCTTTTAGCACATGCCACCCACAAATCCTGGATTCACCGAGCTTGTTTCATTCATGCCATGCCAAAAGAGATGAAAAGAAAATAAAGTGAAAAAGAACTTTATCATTCAAGTTTTGGATGACCATCTGATGACTAATCTGACCATTAATTATGACCGTTGGATAAGGGACAACAATGCCAAGCATTGTTTGCTTGGAAGGAATACTTGGGATACACATGAATATATATCATCAGATACCATTGATCAGAGAAATAGTTAATTACTAATTTTTTAATTTAAGTATATTTTGTTAACTAATTGATGTTATATGTAATGACACAACTTATGGGTATGTGTTCTCGTACTTTGAACACCCCATGTTGTTTGTTTTCCCTAGAGGGTTAAAATTTGAACCTTCATGGAATTAAGACACGTTGAAAATGTTCTTTTTGCTTTGAAGGTACGAGTTAAAAAAGAAGTTTTACCTACAAGGTGACGTAGAGCTCAATAAAAGTATATAAGATATCAGACAGTGCTTAGGTATCCCAATAGATCAACATTCTAATGATGCTTTAATATTTTCTTTCTTGCTTAATATTTGTTCTCTATCTCTCTTCTGTATTTAGGTTCTATCTTTGCAAACGAGTTAGAAGGACTGAAGCAACAAGGGCTATCTTACCCGTGATTAATTGGATACTTGCTATGAAAATTGACTATTTGTTCTTCAATTAATAAGGAATACTTTTGTGCCACCGGCGACTACTAAGTTTTACAGTTTGTTGAACCGAAGTTTAGAAGGGGAAAATGGAGAGCTTCAGTGGCTGAAAGCCTGAAATTGAAGAAAGTGGGATCTCAAATTAGGACAAAAACTTGTGTAGACTTATTCAAATATGAATACAAATGTATTTATATTTTTTAGTGCTATCATTAAGATTAAATTATAATTATAATTTTTTATATGTTATCAAGATTTTATTCTTACATTAATATATATTTTGCATCTTTCTGATATTAGTTACAATAACATAACAACATTGGTATAGTTAATGAGCCAAGTTTACCACTAGCCATCTTGTCCAATCAAATAAACCTAATATTTTCTCAAGGAAGGTGCCATGTGAGGTCTCTATCTTTCTATATTATTAAAGTGATATTAAAAGTAAAGTGTTGTTGTTAATCTTTCCTTTATTTTTATTAGTCATAATCTCAAATGTTAAACACGTACCTTCTTTAATCACATAGTACATCTCAATTTATCAATTGTTTTATATGAGAAAATTATTTTATCTCAATCCTCGTATGTTTTTTTATCATACAAAATCTTTTATTGACTCGATTTCTCAAATGTTATCCTCTCAAATTTACTTAGTGCATGCTTCACCGTTTTTGATGGGCTTATAAGCTAAATAAATGAACTTATTTAACAACATATATGTTCCTTCCATGCTTAGTTAGAGACATTTTTTTAAATATTACCTATACTTATATGTCACGGTTTCCATAGACTTAAAATCAACTAATTCTATAAAATATTTCCAACTCAGTCACCTATAGTTATCGCCTACAACCTTTCATACTGTACAAAAAATAATATTGTACATATTTGCATTTTAAAGCAAAACATGCCCAAAAAATGGCTACATAGATTTTGGAATAACTGATATTGTACATATTTGCATTTTATTGATAAACTAGCTAATGTATATTTGTATATATATAACCAAACCCCAAAGTAAAAATACACATTTTAAAATAGACAATATATAACCAAATCCTAAATTATAATACAACGAGTCTAGTTCTCAAAACTTAAACTATTATCAATTAATTTAAAATTTGGTCACTCTAAACTATATTTTCCTTAAAATATATAAAGTTACCAAAAAATGGTAAACAGATGAAATTATTATATCCGATTACTAAGTTTAATTTATATTAAAATTTTGTCTATACATAACATATTAAACTCTATAATGTAAAAATATATTAGAGTACCTTCTCTCTCTAAATTCGCATGAAATTTTTTTGTAGGAAGAGTAGAATACACAAAATATCATTATTATATAAAAATTATCATAACAAATTATTAAATATTAGTTAGAGAATATAAAAAGAAGGAACTCAACATCTCAGCTACATAAAGAAACACAACTTAATATTAAGGATACTATTTATATACCGTGAATATAAAGATTTATACATATTTTATTATACCATCATCATTTATCAATATTACTTTTTTTGAGTAATCAATAGTAATTAATATAAATAGTAGATGATACAATATCATGGTTTAAAATGCTTTATAATATTGAAATATCATAAATTATATAGGATTATAGTTTATTATTTTGAAGAGTTAATCAATGTTAATTATGAATTTTGTATGATGTAGAGAGTATAATTTTTTATACATCTTATCTTCTCACAATTAAATAAAAAATATTTTGTTAATTTCAACCCTAAAAACTATTTTAAAAACATAACAAAGTCACATTAAAAATGGGACCACATCTTTTGTTTCAAGAGTCATTTCATGTTTTATGATATGTCATCGGTTAGAAAAATACTTAAAAACATAAAATGTGCATTCATTGAAAATATGGAATGAATTTTTATTTACTAAGCTTCCACCTTCTTATGAAAAATATATTTTTTGAGGTTGTTTAACCTCTATCCTAATCTAAAACCAATACTTCATCCAAAACAATAATCTAAAACTAATAAAATGTTAGTATAATGATATAAAAGTTTATTAGATTTTTAGTATGAGTAAAAGATCAAAAATAAAAAAATTGATTATTAAAAACGATATTTATCAGAAGTAACAATTTGATTGTTAAAAACGATATTTTATTAGAAGTAACAATTGAACACTTATATATAAGATGATAGGATGAGGAGATATGTCTTGATTCAAATAAATCTTGCAGAAGAGAAGAAACAGAAAAGCAGGATGGAAAGAAGCAATAAATGTTAGTAAGTAAAGGACGCGTGGTTCCCGTGACCTCCATCCCTTTTATACTCTCTCTTCCTCATTCTTTCCCCCTTCACCATTAACCAACCTCTTCCATCATTTTCTTCTAAATCCTCATTCCAAATACAACTTAGAATCCACTACACCAACCATCTATGGCTTCTTCTTCTTCTTCTTCTAAAGAACCAAACATAGATCATTCCACTAATTCAGACACCACTTTACACCCTTCCAACCACACAAAAATCACACAAAATTCCCCTAACCTTATCCCATGGAAATCTCAATTTGAGCAACAGATCTATGCCTCAAACCTCGCCCAAGCCCTACGCCGCACTCCTCCTTCCCGCGCCGCCCGTCAAGTCCGCGACACCGCCGATCGACTCCTCGCACGTGCCGCCAAGGGCACAACACAGTGGAGCCGCGCAATTCTCGCTTCTCCGCGTTGGAACCTTCATATGAATAAACTCAAGAAGGTGAAGAAGGTTTCGAATGGAATGATGAAAACGCGGGTTACCGGAGGAAACGGGAAGATGAAGAGGAGGTTACCGGCTGTGAAAGAGAAAGCGCGAGTTCTCAGCCGGTTGGTTCCAGGTTGCAAGAAAGTGACGTTCCAGAACCTTCTAGAAGAAACTTCTGATTATATTTCGGCGTTGGAGATGCAAGTAAGAGCCATGACGGATCTTACCCAGTTACTGGCTGGTCGAATGGTGAGTTGACCCACTCACTGGCGTTGTTTAGCCTAGGCTATATTGCGCACCCTGTATTTTTTAATTAATTATATATCACTTTTATTTGTTTCTCAATTCATATATTCATGTAATCTTGTACATGTCATTTGCCTTTTCATCCTTGAGTTCCACCACTTTGTATTTTTTGCCATCGTTAATTTTTTTATCTATTCTTTTTGTTCTTTATATTAAGTTGAATATTACCTTTTTTTTCTACTATATTTCTTCATCCTATATGGACAAAAAATTAATTATTTTTGAAGTATGTGATTATCCTCCTAATAAACACGTTTTCCTGGTAATCAAATAGTTGATATTTAGATGGATGATCCATTATTGACTTAAACCACATCAACTTCTATAACCTACCATCCAATGACCTATCATTGGAATTTGTTATCGTTTTATTTAATGAAATTAAATGTAGTTTATATAATCATTTTCAGTAGTTAATATTACTCTTGCATTGAAACCATTTTGAGCTTATGCAAAATTTATATACGGTCAATCCATTATTTATTATTTATTTATATTTTTTAAGAGTAAATGATAATTAAATTGAATCGTAGATGATGTAATAACAATATATAAAATCAATGCATATTTATTTTCTATATTTTTAAACACGTGTATTTTTTTATGGAGGTTATCTTGTTCAAGTTCATGCATATTTAGTTTTATTTATTTCTTACACAGTATTTTTTATGTTAAATTAAACAGTTTTTCTTTGATGATTCTTTCATATGAATTTTTTAACTATTAAATAATAAAAGGTGAACATGTGGAGTGATCCGGAAATATGGACAAGCCTATACTCATTTCTAGCTTCATTATATTTAACAAGGAGAAATAATATAGAGTTTAAAATCTGTGCATTGATAGAGTAAAGTTTTTTACACTGTCAATATATCATCCATCATTGATTTGTATTACTTTTATTTGAGACTCAATGATGATTAATAAATAATGGTGGATGATTAACTGACATTGTAAAAAACATTTACACCGTCAGTCTATACATATTAAATCTAGTATCATATGGCTATGCTTCTAATAAATTAGCTTATTTATAATATTTGTATAAAGCTGAGCAATACATCATTTTTTATGAGGGTTTTTTGACTAGTATATTAAAGAGATATATCATTTCTCATTTTATACCAAGTTATAGAGTGACAGATTAAAAATAATATAAAACTTGCCAGAATTAATTATAATAATTAAATTAACTTCTAAGATAAGTTTTTACTAAAATAAACCTCAAAAGAGTTGATGTAAATTTCTCTAATATGCAAGGATTAGCCTAGTAACATTCATTCATTGAAGGTCCCCGTTTTTTATTGGTTTTAAAAGAAAATGTTATTTCATGGGTTTTTTCACAATCAAAGTTATATTATCGCATAATTAATGAAGAGTAGATTAATTAAAAGGAAATGTGATTTCACAATCAAAATTATTATGCAAAATTTACATATGAACAATTTAATTTAGCTAATATATAATTAACGTGTCTTCAAATAACTAGATAACTATAAGTTATTTTAACGTGTCTTCATCATAGCATTATTTGTCTCTAAAAATGATTTGTTGATTAAGTCCTACCCTAAATTTTCTATGCATTGTTAGGATTGTAGATGACAAGTTAACTATAAGACTGTCGTACATTCACAGGAGTTAAATAATGAAAATCTTACATAAAATTAAGAGACTCACTACTAAAAAAATGTAAGAAAACTGCATTTAGAAAGAAAAAAAGTCATCATAAAAAGGGAAAAAACAAACCCCACGTATTTAAAAAATGAGTGGATGAAGCAAATTTTGTAATTTTATATGTTTTTTTGCACTACCAATAATATTCCCTCATTTTTTAGACAATGAAATAATATATTTTAAGGTATGTAGTTGTCAAGCGACAGTAAATTAAAGATTAAACTACCATTATATCTCTCTATTTTTTTACTCTACACGTATTAAAAAAAATCTACATAAAAATCAAACAAAAATTAACATCTGCTACATATGGATTATAAAATAACATTTTTTGAGTTTTAAAACGGTCTGAGTTGAGCTTCAAAGCATGTGCCATGGAGGCCCTATGATACTAAGTGCCCCGAACCCTTGCACATTGGCTTGCATGTGAATATTGATGAAAAGTTGAAAACCACAAGAAGCCATTTTAAGAACAATAACGCTTTATTTACTTTTTGTATTGCTTATTATCATCCCCTTTGTTCTTATTTGGAATGAACACTTGAGGGTCATATTCTAGACTAAGACCCCTATAAATTGGGACCTACTCCACCTCAGAGGGTGAATTAGCGAATTTTAAGGGACACCTTTTCCTAATTAAGGGATGACACGTGTAGTTCCTTGACTATACAACTGTCTAGTTCAAGATGACCAAGATAATGACATGTTCATGTGGCAACACATTAATACTATTCACAAGTAGGATTCCCTCACCTACATGCATATATATGGATAGAAATATGGTGTATCACTCTATGTGTGAAGATATATGATTGACAGAAAATATTTAATAATTACAATTTTAATTTAAATAATTTTTATTAATCAATCAAATATGATGGTACATAGAATAATATAAAAAGTGGGATAACATATGTACTTTTCATTATATATAGGAAACAATAGATAGTACATAAAAGTGGACATTTTTTAAAAGAAATTAATATATAAGTTAGCACTTTTTTATAAATAGGAAGGAAATCCACTTATTATACAACTTAATTTCTAATTAAGGCGGATATCATATATTTGATATAATCATATCAGCTATTTATTTCAGATGTTACAAGTGATCTAATTACTAGCACCCTATAGATTTCTAAAAGCCGATAACAAATATGGCTTAATAAGTGGATACCCATGAGGTTAACCTATAGGAGATAATGAGAACCATATAAGTTAATGCATAAGGAAGGTTATGATCCCAACACACCAAATCACAAATAGTTTTCTCCTCTTCCCATTGGAGAGAAAACAAAGGTCCCAAAAGGAATTAAGGATTTGGTTGAGGAAGACCATCATACCAAAACTCTCTCAAAAGGTATATCAAGGGAGTAGACTAGAAAACATGGATTCGTAGATTCAGGTATAACTTTATATGATTTATATTATGTGTGAGAATCATGAGATTCAAGATCCTAGAATTGGTATTTCACCAATCATCAGGAAATATCTAACATTCACATCTTAACCATATATTTTAAAAAAATCCAATGATTTAAAGTTACTCACTAATTCAAAATATTGAATTTTTTTAGAATAGATAATTGAGATATGAAATAATTTTTTTTAGCTTACTCATGAAATAAGTGGATATCATTATATAAGCTAAATTTTATAGAAATTATTATGTGTGATAATGATAAATTTAGAGAAATGTTAAAAATATAAATAAACATCATTAGAGATAATATTTTTCAAATTAATCATACTTGAGAAACATATATAATTAAACTAATATAAGAAGTACCCAGTTGTAAAATTTAAATATTTGAAAATTACGGCAATGTAATTATCTTTTTATCTATCTAATTTTTATAAAGGAGTAAATAAAAAATATATAAAGGGTAAATAATTATTAAAATATGAAATGCATATTATAATTAAAGGGATCCTATACCATGTCTATGTATAGTATATAACTATGAATGCATATCAGAATGTATTGGTGGGTTCCAGTCTTTTGCCTTTATGTTTACAAAAATTATATTGGGCAAACCTGATTTAATTTTTTTAATAGAAGTACTTCTACATCCTATTATTGGTATATAGGGCTGATTTCATTATAACTAATGGCTACTCTAATTACTTCAAACTTAGTTTGTCTACCGCTGAATTAATATTTTGTTGGTTGATATGTTCTAATTTGAATATGTTGGAACTTAGTTGTGGGTGTGAAATCTAAAAAGCTCTCAAGTCCCATATTAGAGAGATGAGAAACTTCTAAAATTCTTCATATTTTTTTGCCACAAGTTGAATGCGCTTTCGAGAATTTGGCATGAGTAGCCATGTTGTGAGAATTTGGAGAAGTGACACGAAAATAATTGACACAAATAGCTATATTGTGAGTATTTCGAGAATTTACACTATTAGCCATATTGTGAGAATTTCGAGAATTAGCACTAGTAGTCATATTTTGGTGGGTGTATTCGAGATCAGTTCTTACAGTGTAGTAAGAACTCAATAACAGAGATCTTGACTGTGTTATCCTGGAAACGGCGTGGTTGATAGTCTATTTTATCCTAAGAATTAGCACTAGTATTCGAGAATTGTTGCAAGCTACGATAACAACAGAATCATATAAAATGGGTTATTACATAATGTTTAAGTAAAAAACGACTCCAAATTTTTAGAAATTTCTACAAATCTTATCATAATCAGTATTTAGGAATTATTAGGTAGGTGTAAAAACATTAGTATTCAAATAACAAAATTCAAAAGTCAATTTTTTATAGAGACTTTTTTTAATGGGAGGGGAACTCAATCTCAATTATGCATTCTCACTTTTGGTATTTCAACAACCAAAATGAATCTTCACTATGTTATTTTTCTAGTTTTAGACTTGTTTGGTATTAGCAATATGTTAAGTCCACCCTTTCATTTGATTACCTGGAATAGTGCAACCTGTAAACGTAATTATGTAAATATAAGAATCCTTTTTGAGGTGTCAGAGTCTAACGACACTCCATTTTTTATTTATCAAAGATTGAAGAGAACCTCATTTTGTGTCATGAATGAAGACAATGCTTATTATGCTTCCAATAAAGAGCAGAGACATTGGGTTACTATACGACAAAATGTCTATCAAACAAATCAACATCTGCCATTTATTTATTCAACGTGTTGTGGTTCCTTTCAGCCACACACCAATTTAGTGCACGCATGTTTTCCTTTAATTATCTTATTATTATTATTTCTTCGTAGCAAAAATAAAATATCAATACATTTACCAGATGAAACATCTCCTAATAATCAGGACCAGATGTTTTATTATTAAAACTACTTTAATTTATAACAACACATATGCTTGTTAAAACTTATATTTTTCAGATAAATAAGTGAAAATGTACAATAGGACGAAACCACATATTTTGTCTCAAAGTTTATTTCAATATTTCTGACTAATGAAAATGAAGAAAGGTGCATTAAATGGAATGATACAGAGACAAAAATGTGTTCCCTTTACACATTTAAAAAACACATTAAAGATTTACCACTTGTTGCACAAAAAATAGAAATGAAGTTCGTTGGTGGCTGGCTATTGTTCCATGGTTTGGTGGTGGTTGAGAAGAAAGGCAAAGAAGAAATGAAGGAAAAAAGAAGGTGAAAAGGGAGTGTGTGATACAAATGCATCAACTACTGGTATTGAATTAGGGGCCCATCTGTCCCATACCACACGTGGCCTCATTGAAGCATAGACAAAAAACTCTGTATCAATGCAAATGGCCCCATATGCATGCGCTTTCACTGATTTCCCTTCTCTTCTCTCTGTTTGTGTCATTATAATGAAATAAGGGGCCAACTACCAATGTATCTCTCTCTTCTTCTTTTATCATCTCTTTCTCTTTCTCTTTCTCTTTCTCATGTGCAGTGCAGCCTTCTATCTTTAGAGGACCCGAGACTAAAGCTGCCATTTCCCACTCTTTACTTCAACACTTGGGAAAATTCCAAACCGACAGCCCAATAAAGTTTCTATTTTGTTGTAGATTCTTATTTGGTCGCCTATTAGTACTACTGCCCCATTCTTTACCTGGCTACTTTATTCTTGTAAAATTCAGTCTTCTTACTGCTTGAGTATTTTACTATCTCAACATGTCACGTGAATAATAAGATTAAGACCCAATGCATAAGACTCCTATAAGCAAATTTTATAAATTTATAGGGATCCTATGTATTCATACAGTTTCCCATATTCCTCTGCCAACCTTCACCACTAGTCGCCGCCCTTCAGCCACCCAACTTTTAATAATAATAAAAAACAGGTTTGACACAAGTTGTGAGCGCACAAAAAAATGGTTTCAATAATACTTGGTAGATTATCTTTTTCTGAAAAAAAATAGATACAATTGTCCTTGTTGAATTATTGATGAAAGAGACAATAATGGCTCCAACTTTATTTCTCAAAGTGGAGTACTTTGCTTCACAGAAAAAATAATGACTCAACCATAAACCAGAACATCACCTATAACGATATTCTAATATCAACACTGATCCAAATCCAAGAATCTCAGGTATTAGTCTCGTGCCAAACTTGTATAACGGGGCTTAACAAATTAAACCCACATCGGCTAATGTCTTCATTTTTGCCAAATCGAGTAATTAAGTATTGGGCTTGGCCCCAAGTCCATCCATGGTTAAAGCGCACTAAAAAAGCCTAGGAGTGCAAATAATACGTTAAAATATGGTGTGAACGATTACGTGTATGTTTATCTAAACAAAATATAGCATGTGTATAATTTGGATGAAATGATTAAGAGGCACATTTTATATCTATTAATTATCACAATTCCTTGATAAATACTTAAAAGAAGCTTACCTAATATGTGTCCTAATCTTAATCTTAACCCTATCTTAAGTCTATCAAACATTAGACAGTGTATAGTTAAAGCATGCACCAGTAAATTTTTTATGAAACAACTTAGTACATATGATCAACCATGAAACAATTATTAAGAGATACAAAGCGCTGAATGAGTTTCATTTGGATTTAACCACAGCTATCATGAAAGCATTGTGGACTTTTCTAAGCCCTCACTCAAAATCCCATTCACAGGAAAATGCAGTGATATCACTGAAGATATGGTGAAATAACAAGCACATACCGACAATCAAGGCACATGTCCATTCTACATAAATGATGTAAATACCAATATTTGTTCACAAAAGATAGATGTGATGAAAAAGATGGCTGGAATGCAGAGCCAATGACTTTATCTCTTCATGTAAAGTCAGCATTGTCATTGTCCTGCAGCTAACCGATTAGAATTTGGTCTTTTACAAAGAAAGGCTTACTTACTACATCCAAACTAATCAGGCTTTGATGGACTCAGCACGTGGCCTCCACAATCCCAACCTGTACTTGTGTGCAAATTTCAATATTAACTTCCTCTGCAAAACAGAAACTAGGTTGTTAGAAAGAGTTCGCAAGTCGATAAAACAATTTTATGTCTTGTAAAGAAATCAAATCAGTGTCGTGTTAGAATCAGGGTAACAGCACAAAACATCCAACCATGCAAAGGTAAAAAGTCATTTCTCTATCAACAATTCCTGGGATTGACAAAATCAGAACTCTCACCAGCAATGATTACCATGACAGGGATTCATTTCACTCCCAATATTTAAAGTTGACAACAAACTTAGGAATTATCTAGTGCCAAAGTCTTGAATACAGGAGTTTAAGATACAGGATACACTGGCATATATGTTCCACATGTTTGGAATAAATTTATACTTTTTAATAAAGTAATCTAAGTTGATAAAGCCCGACCCTTTTAATGTTAGATTCCCAATATATATTGGGAGCAATGAGCCAGAGGTACCTATAATTGATGGAAATTAAACACCAATCCGCATCTTAGATGCTGGTAATGTAATCATATATGCAGGTATATTATACCAAGACGAATATTAATATACACAAGATACCTTCGTTTCTAGAGACAGTTATATAAAACTGGACCACTTAATCTTTAACCATGGATACATGTAGCAAGTTAGTGCCAGTTCAATGGCATCTTAATGACACAGCAAGAAGGGGTTTATATAAAAAAAAGAAAAGGAAAAAAGCAATATGCATTGAGAGGGGGGTAAATTGATTGGACAGAAAGCTTCAGGTTTAAAAACACTAGAGACTTTTCAGATGTGTAATTTATGTCAAGGATTAACTCTCCTAAAAGCTTGAGTTGTTAAGTAAAGACTAGTGGATGGCTTTATTAAATCTTTAACATGTCTTTCATGCCAAAAGGTCTTAGGGCTTGAAGTGTGGATAATGTACAAGCCCATTTTTAAGGTGCATTGAAATTAAAGACAATCCAGAGTCCTTTGATAAGCTTAGTAGCTGCTTGCAAGCTGGTTTTTGGAGAGAGAGAGAGAGAGGGAAGGCTTATGACCCCCCCATTATGATAAATTTCACATAAATCACACTCTTAAATATTGGTCACAAGATTTTCTTCTTGATTTCAAAGTTAAAACACAACCTTGTATACTGAATTACAAAAGAAATCAGGACATATTTCAACATAGTTTAAATAAACAACAGACTATTAGCTATATCAAAAATATATAATTCAAAAACTGAGCCTAATTATGAAAAGCCTACTCTGCGTGTGAATAAAATTAAGGTTTAATTACTCCATTGGTCCCTAAACATTATGGAGAAATTCAAATAGGTTCAGAAGTTTTCAATCAAGTCCTTAAGTTTATGTAAATGAGGGTTGGCCCTCGCACAACGATAAGGTTGCAAACTTATGACTTGAAGGTCGGAAGGTCAAATCATGAAAATAGTTATCTCCTTGTGGAGATATATTAGATTGTCGTAAACACTCAAACCGATGATTAGGGACACATCTTCACCATAGATTATCACTGAGTTAAAATTATGACTATTCGAAATCAATGGTGAAGAAGTGTCATAGACCATTAGTCCAAGAGCATCCTATACTTTCTCGCGCTCTCTTGCATGGATAAAAACCACATACATTTACTCTCCTTAGACACCACTAGGTGGGAGCCTCGTGGGTTAGGCTACACCCACAACTTATGAAAATGTCTCCTTCATAAACATTTCGATTAGAGTTGCATACATTTGTAGAAACTCAAACTTTTTGGCATAATTCAAATAAGTCTTTAACATTTTGGAAATACAAGAGGTTCCTATAAAGTAAAAGCATACATGAACCCTAAAGACTAAAGAGATGTGTATGAGATATTCAATTAGTGTTTCTTATAAATTCGGGCTCCAAACAAAAAATAGTGTAGGGACTAGGGACTTATTTTAATTTCCTCAATAGATTCATAAAGTAATAACCAAACCAAAAATTAGGGCAAACATTAATTTTCATGACAAACTACAAAGATAAACACTAGTGAGTTGTAGGCGATCTAAATAATAAATAAGCATTTGTTAATTGTAATGACACAATAGTTATAGATGAAAATGCATAAAGTAACAAGGATTACATGTTTGCAAGGAACACCAAGCTTCTTTAGTTTGAGGGTACGAGTAACAAGTAGGCTATTGAAATCTCCAATTTCAGATTCAAGCTTGGCAACATGTGATTCAACTCCCTTGCCTATTCCGTTTAGAAACTCTGGGATCCCAACCTTCACTGCATCACCATAATAAAATAATCATTATTTACATTTACAGAATCGATTAAAAAAGCTTGGTGGTTTTCATAGGTTGAGAAGTAACAGAATGACAAAAAAGTTACCAACGTAGGGATTTGGTTTGGAAAAGAATCTAGAATGCGGAATTGCCACTGTTGAGAGTAAATTGCCCCTTCCTTTTGTCATCATCCTCTGTAACCACACCATTGCCATATTGTCCTTTCAACCTTGCAACAACACAACACAATCAACTTCAATGCGAGGCACGCAGGGGTTAGGGGTTTGCACTATCATCCGTTTTTGCTTCAAATGACGTCGTTTTAACTTTACCCTAACGGCCCAAATAGTTAGGCTTAGCCCAAACTGGTTACTACCTTAGCCCACTCTATTGGGTTGGATGTATACATAATAAGTCTCTAACACCTTAATATGTATAGTACAATATCAGCTATTTACTGTAAATATTAAAGTTTAAAATCTGGGCATCATCTATTATTGATTTGAATTATTTTTGTTTAAGAGTCAATGGTGGTTAAAAAATTAATGGTGGATAATTTTCTGATAGTGTAAAAAACACTTGCATTGTCAGTGTATACATATTAAATCCTAAATATTACATGTTTCGACATTTTAGTATAATGTGTGAGATTATAAATTTGGAAAAGGAAAATTTCGGAAGATTTTGTTTTCTCTTGGTTTATAAACTAAGTTTATTTTCCAAACAAGCTTAATTTAATTTATAAAACTTAAAACCTAAATAAAATTAAAAAAATTCTATACCAAGCTAAGCTCACGCGTATGGCTCATTGCCAAAGTTTATAAAGACACAAATCACAATTTTCTTATTACCGTGTATAAAGAAGAGTGGCATGCCACAATGATGCGTCTTATATTTTTTATTAAATTACATTAATTAGTATATGACATATAGAATTTCGTGTGGATTAAGTTTCTGATCTTAAAAAACCGATGTAAATCTTATATTTTCATTTATAACAGCAAGGGACTATGACGTAAAAACAATATTTTGAAGCCCTCTTAATTTATTATTTTGAAATCTTCTCATCACTTAAATTACTATATATATAATACTATAAATATTCATATATACGCACAAACTCATAAGCATAATACTAAAGATAACGACAATAAGCATATTAGATGAAGTAAAACAGATTCAAATAATAAGTTCATACATGATACATATTATAACCTAGTCATAATAACAAAATAACACAAGTTCCAAGTATAAAATAGAGTTTGACACCCACCATTCAGATTTTAATTAAGTTTATGAGGTTGAAAAGGGCATTGGGCTTAACAGGTTAGGTTAAAAGCCTATCACATGCGTTTCTACATGGAGGAACACTAGAAATTTAACATAGATGTTATCTCAAATTTCAATTCTAAGTAATTCTTTTTACATTATCACTTAATATTCATGCATGTTGGAGTCATAAGGTGGTTTGATGATGAATAGGGTGGTCGTAAGGAATGAAGTGCAGGAGGTTGTGGGTTCCGAGTCTCACCATCAACAAAAAAAAAGGTTATAAGGTGGTTAGATGGTAGGGTGTAGAAGGTTGAGAGTGGAGTCTCACCCACAACAAAATACTAACATACTAACAACTAACATACTAACAATTGCCGATAAAAAAAAATATTCATACGTGTTGGATCATATTGTGAAAAACAGGTGCTCACAACATCAAATCCTAAAGCAGTAAATCAAATAGAGTCCTTGTTAAACAACTTCTGTCCCGGAATAATGGGGGTAGATACCCAAAATAACTTGAGAACTACATTCAGCTGATATTGTTGACACACATTCAAGAACCTAGACAGTGGTTCATGCATGTGCGTGCCAATGTCCTACTTGCAGGAGTGGTAGTTCAATCAATTGTAAGTATCCTTTGTTTTGCCCTCATGGATATTTACTACTACAGCATGGACACGTGGGGAAAAAAGACAAGGGGAGTTGGAGAAGAAGAAAGGGAAAGCAATGGGTGGTTGGTTCAGTTTATGGCTGTTGCATCCTTTATCTTTGAATTTTTTAGCCATTGTCTATTCATACCGTACAGAGGTCATATTGTCTTTCATTTTTTATCTCAAGTCAACCAAAATATTATTTTTTGTTTTTGAGAAATTTTCTTTTATTAATACTAGCGTGTTGGCATGCACTGTCGTGCATGTCAACCTGTTTTCCTATCGTTTGTAATGTATAGTTTGTATTTTATAAATTCAAATATAATTTTTTGCGCTAAATTTACGGTTGAATTGATCTAATATTGAATTTTTTAAATACACTTTTAAAATAAGAAGATAATAAAATAAAATAAGAAAATAATATTATATAGTTTTTTGATAGAAATAAAAAGATATTGAGGGCAAAATAGGAAAACACAAATTACACCATGATGGGTGGTTATTTTGTGTTTTCCCTTTATTAATAGTATAGATATAGATAATAATATGTCATTAGTATGAAATAAGAGATGTCATTAGGACAAGTGATCATTCTCTATTCATAATAAGTTGTGGGTTTTTTTTTGCCTGGAATGATTCATTGCTGTAAATGATTGTCATATCTTCCAATGGCCAGATAAATTGTTCACTCAAATTTGATTGTAATATTTATTAATCCTTTACTTCTCCTTATTGTAGCATATACCGTATAATAAGTCGGTTTTTTTTTTATAAAATACTTAAAAATAATTTTTATACACCATTTATTATTAAGGACCTTCCCTAATAAGTTTTGAAGTTCTTTTATTATAGTGTCTTCAGACACTTCGTATCTGCCGGTCAATATTGTATGGTATTATATATTCAGTTTTTATATATTTCATTTTTTCATAATTAGAATATATTTGTTGTATTCAGTGTACTTTATATTATAATTTTTGTCTGTTTATGATAATGTATGGTTTAAGGTGAGAGATGTGGTTAATTAATATGTTGGTGGTGATTAATTAGAATTATATGATTTTTTTGTAAAAATTAAATAATGTGAATGGTAAAATAGGAAGTGAAAATTACATCATATTAGAAGTTACGCCATGTTTTGGCTTTATATATAGTATAGATTAAAGAAATCAATATATATATATATAATATAATTAAATAAACAGTTTCTTGTATCCAAGACTGTATAATATTAAATGAGAGTAAAATTTTATTATTGAATATTTATTTAAAAATACCAATAAAGTTATTTAAATTAACTATTTTTATTTGTTTATGTAATTTACATGAAAATACCTAATGATTATTTTTTATAAGATTTAGTAATGTTAAATACAACATAAATTAAAACATTACAAGCATAATAAATATATAAAGGGGTCAGTTAAGTAATTTACTTTTCTAATGTGATAATCATTGGTACAAATTTCTATACAATAATTAAATAAAACAATGATTAATTTCTTACCTAAAAAATGAAGAGATACGATTGTTAATATCAAAAAAAAATATTAACTCCGATAAACAACAAGAGATTAACTTCCGTTAGAATGGTGATCATGTAATGGTGAAGTTCATAATCTAGTCCCAGAATACAATTTGCAAGTTAGTCAGCACAATTATTTCCTCGTTGCATAATATGAGACACAGAAACCTCCCAATTCTTCCTCATCTATCATTTTATCCTTGTAACAATCTCAATCCTATCTGCCCCCGACTTAACTCCTTTAGTATTTTATACTGCATAATCAGTCTCCACCACACTGGATTATATTTTATTCTCTTTAAAATATAATTTAGAAATAGAATAGAGTATGAATTGTTAATAAAAAGTGGGGATTATTCATTGTCCCTCTCCTAATGTCTTATTTATGAAAATAGGATCGGAAAGACATGACAACAAAAGAATCACAGAAAAATATGTATGTACTTATAGTCCATAGTGTAAGAGTTTTCTACACTATTACTATAATATTTATTTGTTTTTAATTATCATTGATTCTTAAATAAAACTTAAGTGGTACAAATGAATTATGAATGATAAACTGATTGTATATAAATCTTTATATTGTCGGTATATAAATATGATACTCAAATAATTACGTCGGTTATATTTATGTTAAGTTAGATATTTGTGGAACGGCAAACGCACCGTATCATCCAAGTAGTAAAATCCAGTAAAGTATTGGGATATCGTCCTCAGATAGCAGAGTGGATTTACACTAATTCCTACAAGAATTAATTGAGCAACTATTTACACGAATGTGTTTAATAATGTGATAATTATTTTGTAATAATGTTAAATTGAAATAAAATGTTAACTACGAATTTAAAAGAGTTGGGATCGAAGTTCATCAATTTTCCCTTTTGACATCCATAGATTCAATTCTAAGCAACTTGTGAAGTTACTGATTTTGATGCACATTTTCGACAATTCATTTACATCAATTCCTTGAGTGTAAAATCCTTAGATATTCACTCAATTACCAATTCCTTGGCTAATTCACTGATTAACTAGCATTAAAAACTATGTAAAAGTAATCCACACACCATTATCCATTCCTAAAATAATAATGTATGAAAGAAGATAATCCAAATCAGGTGTCAAATGTTAACTTTTCAATTAAACTCGAACCCAAGAACAAGAATTCAATAGCTAATTAAACTCATGCATTAAGAACGAGATAAACTTACCAAAATCAAATAACAATTACATTAGAATTGAACTCAGGAGTACAATATAAGAAGATTACATTTTAAATCCCAACATCGAAGAACTAGCCACTCATCCTTGCCATTACAACACTCTCCTTATAAGAAATACAAGAATTTCTGGATATAAAATCGTTTCCACGACTTCTCTCTTCCTCTCTAGTGTTTCCCTCTCTAAAAATCGTGTGAAAAAGCTTGGAAAATGGTTAGATAACCTTTTCTGACTTCCGAAACCGCCAACATTAGTTCCAACTTCCAAGCCCTCACCCAAGCTAGAAATTCTCGCTTGGGCGAGGAAATAAGAGGCTTTCAGACCTGAGCACTTCGTGTTGGGAATGCTTGAAATATGTTATTGTGATAGTCTCACATTGTCTAGTATTGGATTAGAGTAGAGTAAGCAATGTTATATATTGAAATCAAGTCCCTTGTTAAAATGTGCACCATATATAAGTACCAAATAGAAACACTCCATTGGCAGGTGGGCTTGGGTTTGTAATCCTTATTCTCTAATAATATCTTAGTAGTCACTCAACGCTCTCGGGGATGTAGGCACAATTGGCTGAACCCCGTTAATAAATTCTCTTGTTTCTTCTCCTCTATTTATTCTTATGTCCTTTATTTGATTGCTTGTGGTCAACATTGCGCAATGATCACTTCCGCTACACCAACAATTGGTATCAGAGCCAATTGGTAGATGGCTCTTAACCCATACGTCAAATAAAGGCTAAAGAGGATGAAGGCGTGATGGCTAGACAAGATGCATCAAATGTAATGGCAAAGATAGAGTAGATGAGTTGAAGATGAAGGAAACATGGTGGAACTGTGGTGTGGGCGATGTATGTGTTGATCCAGAACCGCATAAGTTCATGTATTGGGTTAGGATCAAGGTAAGGATAGGGACTCATGTGTTGAGTTTGACCCAGAGACAGGTGCTGCAAAATATCTCTCTAGATGTTGAGAGAATGTTCTCATTTAAGATAATAAGTGGAATATTCTAATGGCGTATCTAAGACGTCATAGTGAACAATATTAATTGTTAGCAGATCCACAAAAGCATAGAGGCGCTGTCTGACTTTGATGTAGGGTGTAACATGAGCATTGACTTTGATGCAAGTTGTAACACGAGCATTCATAGAGATGCAGGGGTGTGACATGAGCATTGGTTTGGATACAAGGATTTGAGACAAATATTAGTTAACATTGACGCAAGGTGTGTGATGTGGGTATACTCCTTATAGTGGGGTATGATAGTTCTTTTGAACTAGGATTGTCGGAGTAGACAATGGTGGTAGCGATTGAGGCTTTCCAAGGAGGCTCCAAGGTTCAGTTTGACTGAGTATTGAAGAGGACGATTGTTAGTGAACTTTTGTGTAAATGTTCCAATATATCGAAAGACTTCCTAGCAATAGGTGGCTAGGCGGTGTGTTTCATTTGATGGCGGTACGGGAAGCTGCACTACAGTTTGGAGAGCTAGACTTTTGGTAACATCATCAAGGATACTCATAAGGTCTATGTTGTAGGGGATCAGTTACAGAGAATTAGACATTGAACAAGGTGAAGTCATATATTCGCTAAGGTGGAGATTCTTGTGTAGATTTCCTAAGGAGCGAGATATTCGTCTATTTCAATCAAGGTGGAGATTGTTGGGAATGCTTGAAATATGTTATTGTGTTAGTCCCATATTGTCTAGTATTGAAATAGAGTAGAGTAAGCAATGTTATATATTGGACTCAAGTCTCTTGTTATAATGTGCACCATATATAAGTACCAAATAGAAACACCTCATGAGCAGGTGGGCTCATGAGTGTGCTAGGGTTTATAATCTTTATTCTCTAATAATATATTGGTAGCCGCTCAGCGCTCCCGGGGACGTAGGCACAATTGGTCGAACTCTGTTAACAAATTCTCTTGTTTCTTTCTCCTATTTGTGGCTTGGGTGACCCTCTCCTCGCTTGGGCGAGGCTTGGAGTGTTCACAAACACCAATCTTCTCATTTTTCTCCTTTTTTTTTTCTTAAATCTTATCCTGAAATAACATAAACACATAAAATTTCCTACACATAACAAGATTACTAAGTTATTAGGAATCTTACACAATTATAACATAAATGCGCACTAAGTGCCCCAAAAGCATATGAATTCCTTAACAATTTGCCAGTTAACGTGTTATAAATTATGGGTATCGGTTTACTTAATCTATAAGTCGGTGGCCCAATGAGAAAATAAAAGGGGCAACAAAACTCTAATGGCCTAATGAAAAATTGAAATTGTTTATCAAACCTATTCTTTCTTAGTGTATATTTAGATTAGAGAGAATTATTATATCTAATATTTAGTTTATTTTATTTTATTTATATTATATTATTTAAGTTGTTGTTATCTTATTGTTTATAACGATTTTTGTTTATATAATACATCATTTGAACTGAGTTATATTTGAGTTTGTTAGATATTTATTCTCTTAAATGTCAACATTATTCTCTGAATGATTGTCCCTTGCTTACACTATAAGGTTTTTCTACTTACACACACGAGCTCTAGATATATTTGACGAGAACTTTATGCTAATATATGGCACCGAAGTAAACAAGTTTAGTTTGGTTTGTACAGATATAATTTAATGAACTTTTAATGTAAAAGTTGTTCATATTCAATAAGTCATATACTGTTATCTCTAAAAGAGCCATTATGATAATAACTTTGAAAACCATTAGACTATATCAATCGTTTAAGATCATTGTTAACTATTTGATAAGATGAGCTTAAAAAAATAATATTATGTACTATTAATATAAAAAATTTATATACAATCATTATATTATTTATTATTAATTTCTATTGATTTTTGGACAAATTATTAATTATTAAACATAAATATAAATAATAAATAACACATATTATCATAATTATACAATGTCATTTTCCCCTCAATTAATTATGATGTGAGGGAGACTGGTAGTAGATGGCTGTCCAATCTCATCACAAATGTAGATGGGGATTACATTTCCATTTATGTCTCACTTAGTATAACAAGTTAATTATAAAATTTATTTATTTAAAAAGAAAAATTATAAAAATGAAAATTAATATTTTATAAAGTTTGATTAGTCCAAGATAAAAAGACATAAAAATTACGAGACATGTGATCTTTGTTACACAAATGTGACCTTCCCAACTATATTACTATATTACACGTCAAGCATACTCATTGGTTTCTTTCTCTAACCTTCCTACTTTTATGCATTGAATTTTACACCTATCATAAAGGAGTATGAGTGACTTAATAATTAATTGAGGAGAAGAGATCTTTTTATTTTAGATTAGGTTTTTTAAATTAACTCTATAATCATTAATTAGAAAATTTTAATGATTTAAATTAATGAATAGATCTAAATTATTAGATTTATTTAAAATTAATGGCTAAAATATAAAGTAATATTACAAAACTTAATATTAAAGTAGATGGCTCTCCACACTTAATTTATTAATCTTAAAACTCACTAACCAGAATTGGCTTAGAATTTTATTGTAAGCTTATTTTGTCTAAATGTGCTAATTTTATATACTATCATTCTATTATCTATCATTTATTTTTAATCATTATTGTTTTATCAAAAAATTAATACAAATAAATGTTGAATAAATATCTATAAATATTTATACTTTTAGTCCAAAAGATTGAAGAAAATATATTTAGCCTCACATTATTATTAGGAAAAAAATGTATGTACAAAATAATGTAAGATATTTTTATATCATTATTATATTATCCATCATTCTTAATTTTTCATCATTAACTTCTAAATATAAATAACATAAATGAATGACGAATGAGAATGGGTATGTATTTTTATACTTAATGTTGTACTATTATTATTATGTTGAGGAAAAAATAACCACTAAAGAAACAACACCAATTTTTTCTAAGCTTCTTAAACATGATCCTTAAAGCAATGATTAACAAAATCATTATTATTTAACGTACATCTTTCTAATAAAAGTCATTTCTTCAATTTGTACAACTTCTTTCTCCATAATTGCTTGGTAGGTTGGAGGAAGCATATGCTTTACTCATCAGACAACTATTTGCCATAAGTGCATTGTCATGAATTCAGAACTATATATACCCCATCTATCTCACTTATTCTTCACAATTCATTGCCTCTTTTAGCTGATTCAAAGCATTAGAAAAAGGGGTGAAAACAACATCACAAAAAAGATGTCTTTGGTGATCCCAGATGAGGTAAAAGCCAGAGCAGAGATATACCATGGAGATGAACTTGGCCAAGCAAAGTCCAAGGAACTTCTTGCTGAAGTGGGGCTACCCAATGGACTTTTGCCATTGAAAGACATTGAAGAATGTGGTTATGATAGGGAGAGTGGTTTTGTGTGGCTGATTCAGAAGAAAAGCTCAACTCACAAGTTTCAGAAGATTGATAGGTTGGCCACCTATGCACCTCATGTAACTGCCACTGTTGAGTTTGGTAAGATCAAGAAGCTCACTGGTGTGAAGGTCAAGGAGCTTTTGGTTTGGCTCACACTCAATGAAATCTTTCTTGATGAAGCAAACAGTAACCAGATAACATTCAAGTCCTTTGCTGGGATTTCCAGGACATTCCCAGTGTCAGCTTTTGTGATTGATGAGAGCTATGTTGCTGAGGGTGAGGATGAAAATGTGGAAGTGGAAGATGCAGTTGAAGCTGTTGAAGTCAAATAAGTTTATTCTCTTTGACTTTACAACTGTTATTTATACAACAATTTTTACATCAAAACTTGACAACTTACTTTCTAGTTTTTAAAGGAAGTTGTCGAGTTTAATGTCCAAGTTGTTGTAAAAATAACATGATATCCCTTGAATTTATGATGGGTGGTTGTGAGTGTTGGTTTAATTTATTGTTGTTCCTTCATTTGTGTTGGACTTTTTCAGCCAGCCACTGATATGCAGTGGGGTTTGTGGTGTCAAATTGTAACCCGTTTCCTACCTGGTATATTTCATTCCTGTAACCCTTAGTCGGTGATATGGAATGGCCAAAATAAATTGTTCACAGTTGTAATGTAATGTTTAATACAAACTTTATGGCTTATAAAAATGGAGTAATAGTACAAACTTTATGGTTACTGTTCTTTCCATCTCCAATATAGCAGCAAGCTGGTCATTTGCACTACAAATTGGTGCGTGCTCATTTGCACTACAAAGCTAGTTGTGAATACTATGGTTTTGGAAACTTTCAAAAATTTAATATCTAGACCTGGATTGCATTCTTGGACCAGATTTAAAAGTTTGTTCACCTGGCATCAGCTGCAACGTGGTCTTTTATTTATCCACTCTAATGCATCTTACTACAACTAAAAAAGGAGAACACATCCTTGTGATTTGAACCCAAATAACGTGAGCTGCATGGCAATCACGTAAAACAGACGATTAGATGAGAAACGTTACATTTTCAGATGCTTCAAGATCCAGTCCCGTCCAAAGCCACATCATGTTCTTTATTAACCACAGATCACCATTGTCAGCTAAATAAAAGAAAGTAAAAAAAAAAAAAAAAAAGCAATATTCTGATTAATCGGCAAAAAGTGATGTATCATTTGGGACAAATGATCTCTATCAATTTATTATTATTATAATAAAAGAATAAAAATTCTCTTCACTAATGGAGACACCAATACTTGATTTATTTTTAATGATAAAAATATCTTACCATATTATTTTTTATTTGTTTTAATAATACTTGTAACTTAGTTAATAAAGAACTATTAAAGAACTATTAAAAAATTTGTTTCCACACCAACTTAATTATCTAACAAAATTTGTAACTTAGTTATTAAAATATTATATTTGTTATTAACTTAATCCTATAAACTGTCTTAAATATTAAATTTATCCTCTTTTCAGAAACTTATCATTATATTTGTTACTCATAAGTTATATTTGTCATTATATTGGCCACTTCAAGATTAATAAGTTACATAGAGACTAACTCAACAGCAAATTATTAATCTTATGGAGATTAATTCGATGACAAATTTATTTACAATACTAAGTTTACTAATATAGTGATTTCTGGAGTATTATGTTCTTGCAATCAAAAATAAAAATTTCAATGTATCTAAAAGATAATATTGTGAAATCCGAGTCGAATATTAAATTGGAACAGGTTCCGTATTACGTTTAATCGGTTAAATTATCCGGTCGGACATGATAATTTCATATATAATTAATCATTTTTGTCTATAATTATAAATTAAATTGTATATAATTAATAATTATGAATAATTATATTGAAGTAACTTATCTCCATCTTTTCTCGGAAGGAAGTGAACGAAAACTTTATAACATTTTTAAAAAAAATTTAATTGAACATTATAACATTCTTTAACATCGATTATTGAAGAAATCGTTGTTAAATGTGTTTAACATCGCGTATTGAAGCAAGCGATGTTAAATGTCATACTTCATATATTTAACAGCACTTCGTCAATATTAAAAGTGTTATCTTTAATAGCGCTTATCGAAGAAAGCGTTGTTAAATGTTTTCATATATTTAAAAGCACTTCTTTAGTAAGCACTTGTTAAATGTTTGTTCTAATTAAAAAATAAAACCTCACACCATAATACATATCATTTAGTTTATTATTTCTCTTACTTTTCTTCTTCTCCGTAAGTTACATTTTTTTCTCTTATGTTTTTAGTTTCTCTCTTCAAGCAAGTTATCGATTTTTGGTTTCTCTCTTCAAGCACAAGGTAAATCGCTATCTTATTTTAGCTCATTTATCTTTCTCTTCACTAACAGTGTGATCTTTATTTGTTATGAAGTTATGCAGTTATGGTCTTCTAGGTTTTTGACTATGGTAAACATTGGAGGAGAAAGAATGAACAATTTGCGTAAAATCTCGTTACTCATATATTATTTTGTAATATTGGAATCTGTTAAAGTTAAATGTAATTGAAGTCGTTGGTAATTTAACAAATCTATTATAAATGTGGTGGAGTTAGACATGTTTGTCATGTGTTTAATAGAATGTCTGCTTGAGATATTGTTTTATTTAGAAAATAGACATTTAACCGTGATTACTTCAATGAACGTTGTTAAATGCCAACTCTCTACAATGCTACAAAAAATATTATTAAATATAATATTATATACTATTGCGCTTATATAAAAAATGTTGTTAAATAATAATTTTAAGCGATATTATTTTATTATCTTAGTCTCCCCATGCAAAATTGTCTTGATGAGAATATATTAAAAGTAGCACAGAAATCGAATCGGTGGCTGAATGATTGCTTAGTGTTGTATGTATGGGTCTATTAGAAAATGAAGGAGTCATCAATAAATACCTACTGCCTACTGGCCTGCATTTATTGAAATTGACTAAGCAAACCTATTTTCCCTTCTTAGGTCGCCTTTTGCTTACAATAAAAGTTCATTTTCCCTCACATTAGGGGATGTTTATACTAGCGTACTGACCGGATCAAAGTATACAAGTTTAATTTTGTTTGCACAGATGATATTGTAATGTAAAATTTGTTTATTTATACTACTATTCATGCATAATGATTAAGAATGATAATAACCGGGGAAAATGTACTTATCATGAGTATGTTTTTTCTGGTTTCCCACATATATTTTCGCAATAGAAATAATTCTGTCCGAATCGAGAACATTCACAGGTACATGAAATCAACATTTTCAATAGATATTTTTTATCTATAAGACTCAAACCTGAAATATTACTTAAAAGAATCAATCATGTATTTTTTGAATCAATAAAAGTTGATAGTAATATAGTGGAGGTGATAATACATAATTAAATATTATGTGAGGAGTATAGGTGGGGATGCAGGTAGAAATGGCTGCCATATATTAATCACAAATGTAAACCTTCCCAACTATATTACACGTAGAGGATTCTCATTGGCTTCTTTCTCCAACTGATTGCTACTTCCTTTATTATGCATTAAATGTTCAATCTATCATGTGGCAAAAGCGTTTCTAGAATTTTCAACCATTATCTTTTTGGAAAACGAGAATTGATGGAATACTGTACTAATCAATAATAGCCTGGCAGTTCACCCATATTACCCTGTTGTCGCGAGTAATGCTACTCTTTCTCATGTTCTAGGTTCTGTTGCTCACTTTAAACTATTTCAATCAAAATATTGTCAAGCCATTTATTTGTAGAACACACTATCATTTACCCTGTTAAGTTTCTATATATTTGTTATACATTCTATATGTTTCAATATTTTCATTGAATTGTGAATTTTTCGCCCATATACTTGATATACATACAAGAAAAAGCATTTTATGTCATCAATAATGTAAGATTTGTTTACATTAATAAATATATATATATATATATATCACTTCCTATTTTGTCTTTCACATTATTTAATTTACAAAAAACAATGTAATCCTAATTAATCACCACCAACATATTAATTAACCACATATCTCACATTGAACTAAATATTATCATAAACATATAAAAATTATAATATAAAGACACCGAATACAACAAATATATTATAATTATAAAAAATAAAATATATAAAAATTAAATACGTAATATCATACAATATTGACGGACAGACACGATGTGTCTGTACACACTAGTATATATAATGTATTAACAATAAATATTTTTTTTACCAAGGACACATATATTAAATTCTATTAATACTCATATTGTTTTACAATTTATCACGGCATCAATGTGACATCTATATATGTCAACAAATCTAGTAACAAAATTTAAACTCATTTAAGAAATGTATCAACAATTTTTATGGCCGTGAAGGAATCATTAAGTAATAAAAAGGAAGATTCACTTACTCCACATCCTAATCATTAATTTTAGAGAAGTCTAGTTTAGATATATCTACTAATTTAAACTATTGATTTTTTCTAGAATTAATGGCTAAGAAAGTTTTTAATTCTTTTGGAATAAGTGAATTCATCTTTTAAATAAATTTATTTTTTATTTAGCAAATATATTTAAGTTAAAATTTAATTTTTAAATAATTTTCTAAGACACTACAATATCATGACACAGAGTAACACTAAGGATAAAACAAATATGTGCACCGCCTCAATTTTTCGTATGAAACCTTATTTTTGGAATTTTAGACACATGTCAATGAATACACAACAAAAGACCTTATTTATATCAAGGGTTTATTAATTACTACCAACATTGAAAAATGAAAAACAGAGAATTTTCATTAAAAAAAGAACATAGTTTAATACATTAAATTTTTAGTAAAGGTTGTGATATCTAATAAAAATGTTCTCTGATTTGATTCATCCACCAATGTCTATAGACAGTAGTCATCAAGATCCTAACTTTTATTGTATATCGGTGATTGGTGTGGCATTCAATATTGAGAAACCAAGTAATTAATGAATACGCATTGCATTATAAATGTGAAAAATAATTCATAACTAATGAGGTTGAATAAATGAGAACCAAGATACATTTTTTTGTCCAATGTTTGTCTCACTCTAATTATTATTTATTTCTTATTGATAAAAAAAGTAAAACATAAATTAAATATATATTAATGTTATATTTTTAACTAATAAAAAGAAAATGATTAATGAAATAATACACTTTAAAATAAAAGAGATGTACTACTCATATCAATATCCTGCCTGAAAATACAGCTGCACTTTATGTAACATAACCAGATTCTTTCAACTTTCCTTAATAAAAAATGAGACAAAACAGATATTTCATTCCATATTTCTCCCCCGATTTATTTGTCCAATTTGAAGAATTTTTATTCCTATTTATCTTTTCCGTTTAGAAATTTAAGCTTTACTAATATTAATTCCATGTTTAACCTCACTTAATAATTTATTGATTCAAGTAAATAATGAGGAATAAATTAATGACCAGAAAAGAGAAACAATATATTAGAAAAAAAGCACAAAATGTAGGTCAACATAATCATTAGATTTTTTAAATTGTATTTTTAATTAGAAAAATAAATTGGAATGGAAGTTTGGTTTTACAGGAAACATTTTCCCAAAAATAAAAAGAAATTGGTTGCTAATAAGAGCATCTGTCATACATTATTCTTAACTCATTCTTATAAAAATATGAACATTCTTCTTCCATTTGCTATTGTAAGATTTTTATTTTATAAAATTACCCATTTCATAAAAATACTCATTCTTCTCGTGGTCATATTTACGAGAACAAATAAATTATGTAATAGGTTATTAAATATTGTATGAGATCCGAAATAGAATAAAGTTGATATTTTTAAAATGAAGATGTTGTTCAAACAACAGTGGCAACAGATGTAATTAATGGGACAGAGAAGGGTAAGGTCATAGATTCAGAACTATATCAACCCTACCATCAACCTTGATCCTTCACAATCTCATTACCTTTTAGCTTATTCCAAATATCAGAAAAAGAGAAAATCAACATCACAAAGAAAAGGATGGCTCTTGTATCAGAAAAGGTGAAAGCAAGATCAGAGATGTACCATGGAGATGAAATGGGACAAATAAAGTCCAAAGAACTTCTCAAAGAAATAGGCCTACCAAATGGTCTTTTGCCATTGAAAGACATTGAAGAATGTGGCTATGACAGGGAAAGTGGCTTTGTGTGGCTTATTCAGAAGAAAAGTTCAACTTACAAGTTTGAAAAGGTTGGAAAGCTTGTGTCTTATGCACCTGAAGTCACTGCCACTGTTGAGTTTGGTAAGATCAAGAAACTCACAGGTGTGAAGGTTAAGGAGCTTTTGGTTTGGCTCACACTTAGTGAAATCTGTTTGGATGATCCACCCAATGGAAAGATCACATTCAAAGCCCATTCAGGGCTTTTCAGGACATTCCCAGTTTCAGCTTTTGAGATTGAAGAGAAAGAAGCTGATAAGGATGTGAAGGGAAAATTGGAAGTGAAAAAAGCAGCTGGTGCTGTTGAAGTCAAAGAAGTTTGATTTAATCACTTCTAATTTCTGAAGCTGAGTGTTCTATTTACTTTAACTACTATGTTGTTGTAGTATAAGTTTATTATGTTGTTGGAGCAAGTTATAATGGTTTCCGTTTTTAGTTATAGTGCTAGCTATTTATGGTAAAAGATTTAGAATATGGTACTTTGGGAGGAGGTCCAGGTAGCTATGTCCTACTAGTAACCATAATCCCTCTCATGCACTGGAATAAATAATATGAAATATAATATTTAATATTCCTAGTGAAGTTGGATGGCGTTCACGAGAATAATGACGTTGAAGCAAATTAATAGGTTGTTTTAAATATTTTTTATAATTTGAATAGTTATATAAAAAGTGAAGTTAAATTCAGTTGACATGGGAGTAAAACTATGGTAAAATTATGAATTTAGTATGAATACGAAGTGTTATCAACATATCAATGGCTATTTTTCCCCAATTTATCTGTTATTTTTATAATTAAAGTTTACTACATGTGACCTCTAAGAACAATAATTTGATATCTCAAATCTTGTTGTTTTATACGCTATCTCAACATGCCAATAAAAAATTTAAACGCTTATTATTAGTGTTGATTTTGTATCATTTATATTCTTGACATAAAAGTTACTAGGAACTGTGGAGCCTGCCTGGACTGAAACTGTTTCTTTTTTCTTCTATCGCTTGCTCTCTCTGTGCAGCATTCACAACAACACCTGAAAAAAGTGTAAGCCAAAAGCATTGCAAGTCAAGATCTCCAAAACAATAAATATTTTGTATGCCCAAACGATGATATATCATTTACTAAATTTGACAGGCAAGGTTAGACCAATTGCTTACCTAAACTTGAATAGAGTTATTGAATTCCTAACATGTCAGTGTCAATGTTGATAACTTATCACTAACAGCACAAGCTAACGCTAAGAAACTAGTAACTGTATCTAATAATCTAATTCGATAGATGATATATACATATATATATATATATATATATATATATATGTCAAAAATTCTGTTTTGACAGATTATTCTCAAACTTCATGGCTGGCTTGAGAATCTATGGAAGTTTCAACTTCACTCAACTCAAATTTTCTTATGTGCTTTCCACTTTATAGTTCATATGGACATCCCTTTTGTATTTTGAACCCATCATCTCAGCCATCATCATTCAAAGAGAATGATGAGCATTAAACCGAAAAGTCATATCCAGGTTAGTTACTAAGTATAATAATGTAATGGCTACCAGATACAACCATAACATGTTTGAGTAGTGACACATGAAACACGAGATGAATTTTTGCTGTTTGAGGCAGAATATATTTGTATGCAAATCCAAAAGCTACATTTATGCATTCACTTAAATGTAAGTATCACAATATGTTCAGAACATCAAAGGAAGAAAGTTAAGACAATACGAATTAGCTATCACAATGTGCAATCATAGTAAGATATGGAAGGAAGCAAAGGGGCTTACACATGGTCTTCATTGATTTAGAGAAGACATGTGATAAGGTGCCTAAAGAGGTTTTGTGGAAAACTCTAGAGAAGAAAGATATTCAAATTACCTATATTCGAGCAATATATGGATATGTATGATAAAGTCAAGACTAGTGTGAGAACATAAGACGCTGTCTCTGGAAATTTTCCTATTGCCAAAAGACTACATCAAGGGTCAATATTGAGCCCCTACTTTTCCACATTGGTCTTGGATGTGTTCACTAAGCATATTCAAGAATCAGTGTCACAATGCATACTTTTTGTGGATAATATTGTCTTAGTGGGAGACATGCTTTAGAAGCAGATAATTTCATATATGTTCAAGTAAGATAGAGTATATGGAGTGCAAATTTAATAAGAGATGGACAAACACTACCGGAAAAGTAATGGTTGGGGATCATATCATACCACATGTCACTAGATTTAGATACCTTTGGGTCAATCATATAAGACGATGGAGAAATAGACAAAGATATGAAACATAGATTCAAGCTCGTTGGATGAAATAGCAGAGTTCTTCAGGTGTCATATATGATAAAAAGTACCCTTCAAGCTCAAGGGAAGCTTTACCGCACGACTATAATAAGATCAACAATATTATATGAGACTTAATGTTGGACTATAGAATGTCAGCAACAGAGTAGTCTTTATGTAGCAGAGATGAGAATCTTAAGTTACAAGAGTGAATACACGAGACATTATATGATTAGAAATGAGTGCATTAGAGAGAAAATTGGAATAACTCCTATTATAGAAAAAATGGTAGAATCACGCCTTAGGTGATTTAGACATATGTAAAGGAATAGAAGTCTCCTAGAAGAGTAGATCAAATGAAGTCTAGTCCAATTCTTAAAGAAAAAGGGAGACAAGAAAACTGTCGGCGAAATGAGTAAACGATAGTTTGAGATCAATGTTTTATCGATGAAGAGTTGGTTCGACCCATGTAACTAACCCACCTAGTGGAATGAAAGCTTGTTATTCTAGCGTGCAGTCATAATGCCATACCTTCGAAGCCATGATCCATTTGCCATCAATCCAGTCTTGGTGTTTCCTCAATTGGGAGTGCTGAAACTCTAGTTCTTCACTGCTGTTCCTGAAGTAAACTACATACCGTGAGTTGTCAACAACTTTAGAAACCATGCCAACCCACCAGCCATCCTTGTGAAAAGCATCCACTTCTTCAAGAAGACTAAAATGATCATCAACAACAGTTTGTGGCGGACGAGGCCTTATGTGGTGGGTATTAACCTCCTCTCTCAAAAGCTGTGAATCATCATCAGCAAGTAGGCTCTGATACTCAACAAGGAACTTTCTCTTTCCTATCACTTGAACAACAGTGGCAGAAAACCAAGCTCCTTGGTAACCTTTTTCATCACTGCTAACCTCAACTGGTGTCCCTACACTAAACCTCTCCTCCCGGATCACAATTTCAACAGGCTTCACATTTGGTGTCACGGTTTGAGCAGACTTCACATCTGATGTCACAGATTCAGCAGACGTCACATTTGGTGTCAACAACACTTTCTGCAATTCAATATATCACACAAAAAAATTAAATTATAACAAAACTAAAATGATTAATATCCTCACATGCAATTCATGACATGTTCTCTGTTCAAGTCATGAAAGAAAATCCTAGTACCCTCTTAGACCGAGAGAAAAACTACACAAATCACATTTGCATTCAAGTATGGTATACAACAAGGATCATCCTCAGCACAATGGTAAAGTTGCTTCCTTGTGACCTGAAACTTATAGGATCAAATCCTAGGAAAAATCTCTTTACTTGTAGGGTTAGATTGTGTACATTTGTTCACCCTAGAGGCCTTTTAGATCCCACTAGATGAGACGATCCTCATGTATTGTGTTACCCATTAAGTATGATAGTATGATATCATTGCCATACATGTTATATACACACCAATTAAGTACCATATATCAACCTCTAACTAATTACCACAATCAAGTGTATTGTTTATAGAATTAGATTTGACACCTCATCTGACACATATCTTACTTTGATTGCAGTAATTCTACTTACCTTAGAAATATGAGACACCTCAATACCCAACCACACTCACATCAATGTACAATATCTATGCAGGGTGTCCAGCAAAATTGTACATAAAAACACTTTCCTTATCTCAATATCGTGATCGCAACACTGCATAATGGATGTCTTCCAGAGTAAGTTACAATAATTTAATGAACACGGTTTCATAATAAAGCTTTAAATTCTAGACATAAAAATGAAATGCTTGATAGATAGGGCACTTATGCCCCTTCACTATGTTATCACACATGGTATGAATTTAGCCCTAGATTGATATCTAATGCAACAAATATCAATGGACATTAAACAAATAAAGACTGAATGATAATTACATGTTTACAACATAATTTGAATAACGTTCAACGTAAAAAGAAAATTTCATACCTCCTCTTCTTGCTTCTGTGGGAATGGAGGAACCCAATTCTCATTGAACCACTCACGGTGGAGTCTGAGTTCTTCTTTATGGAACACGATCTGCTGCCTCGAAACTCTGAAATATACAGCGAACTTTCCATTCCCACACTCTTCCGTAACGTGACCCTCCCACCACCCATCATTATGGTACGCGTCAACCTCATCGCCGAACTTGAATTCCCGATTGTTCTCCGTCGGGGGAATCGGGCGGAGCTGGTAAAGTTTGAGGATCTCTCTCAACCGCTTCGAACCGCTCTCGTCGGCAATGAGGTTGTCGTACTCGATCAAGAGCCGGTCGTTGGCGAGGCGGCGGATGATCTTGCCGGTGAACAGAGAACCGCGGAAACCGTTGTCGTCGGAGCTGATCTCTACAGCAGAACCTGCGTTGAAGGGGGCTGTGGCCGGGGATGAAGCGGAGGAGGTTTTCGCGGCTTTGGATTTGGAGGCCATTGATTCAATGACAGTTAGGGCTTCTTGAGTGATGATCGTGAAATTGGGTGTTGACACTGTTCAATAAATATAAAAAAAACATTAGTCTAAGGATTGGTCAATAGAATAAGACTTAAGACTAGTAAGGCCCACCACGATCCAAAGATCTTGATTCTTGACCGATCGTTCCTGTCTAGTTGACTTAGGATTCTGACAAAAGAGATCATATCTTTAATTGTGTCTAATTTCCTATTTTGGATAAGTCATATACTGTTGCATATACTTATCAACTACGATGATAACGAGACGGGGTAGGTACTGATTTCTCGTGTCCAAATCCATAATATTTGTGGCAACTTAATAAATTTTTAATTTTAATTATATATTTATATGATTTGTAATAATCATTATGTAAAAATAATTGTTACATAAATAATATGATAAACTTATGATCATAATAAAATATGTGCAATTTATTATGAATTAATAATAAAATATATGATATATAACTTTAAAATAATAATAAACATATATAAAAGTTTAACTAAAAACTAAATATATAAATTTGCGGGTATATGTGAGTGGATAAGATCTTGATTCTTGACCGATCGTTCCTGTCTAGTTGACTTAGGATTCTGACAAAAGAGATCATATCTTTAATTGTGTCTAATTTCCTATTTTGGATAAGTCATATACTGTTGCATATACTTATCAACTACGATGATAACGAGACGGGGTAGGTACTGATTTCTCGTGTCCAAATCCATAATATTTGTGGCAACTTAATAAATTTTTAATTTTAATTATATATTTATATGATTTGTAATAATCATTATGTAAAAATAATTGTTACATAAATAATATGATAAACTTATGATCATAATAAAATATGTGCAATTTATTATGAATTAATAATAAAATATATGATATATAACTTTAAAATAATAATAAACATATATAAAAGTTTAACTAAAAACTAAATATATAAATTTGCGGGTATATGTGAGCGGATATCACAAAATCCGCTCTCACCTATAAGCTATTATTATAGGTATTCATTGCGAGTATTTTCACAATACTCACGGGTCGAGTTTTTTACCATCTCTAACCACAACTACTAAATTGATTGACTAATATGTTTATATGACTAGATAATGGTGATGTAATTGCACATTCCTTTAGAGGAATATGGATTTTTTGTCCTAAAATGATTTTGTCTGTATCTCTATTTAATAATATTATACTAAATAATATAAAATATTAATTTATATTTTTATATTTTTTTCAATTAAATAACATTTTAATTAGTTGGAGATACCATTGAGAATACTAATTGAGACAAAAAATTTTTTTATCCATTTACAGCAAGGTAAGCTTAACTTAATGATATAAAGCAAGGAAACCATTACACAAGTTCATATAATATGCCAATGTGATCTAAGTTATCATATATTATATGACAAGGCCATGACATCAACCATGTGTTTCCTTATCCCTATCCAATAACATCAAAATTTCATTTCACATATTAAGCAAGGGTAATCTAAGGTCATCTTATGTTCGATTCAAGTTCAACCCAACCATAATAATTGATATAATGCATACTCTTAACTTGATTCACCTTGGCCACTTTGAAGAATTCAAAGGGAAAACCTATTGTCTAAATAAGACAAGTGAAATAATATAGATCCTCTATCCCAAAATGGAATAAGAATCTTATTTATTGATGGAGAAATAAGTAGTGCAAAAAACAAAGGAAACAATAATATGATAAAATATTTTTATCCTTTTATATATAATAGAATAACATTTTTGTCATTAAAAGTACATATAAAATCAAGTATTTGTCTCTCCATTAATGGATATGATCCTTATTCCCAAAATGATAGTGTCTCTCTATCCCTCACCAATAGAATTATGGTGAATAGTATAAAATGATAGTCAAGTATTTGTCTCTCCATTAATGGATATAACACTTGTTCCCAAAATGATAGTGTCTCTCTATCCCTGACCAATAGAATTATAGCGAATAGTATAAAATGATAGTTTTTGTTTTTATAACTTTTAAGTATTATTTTCTGATTGGATAAGGATATGAATAGGGACAGCCGATCACTATTCCAAGTGAAATACCTATCATGCGGAGAATATGAAGGAAGGGAAAGACGTTCAAATCACGTCTTGTCTTCCTGTTGTTGTATCAAGCAAGATGATAAATAGTATGAATTTAACACCCAAGCTTTGTCTAAAGAAGATGACGGCAATAATTTGAATCGTTTAACATGTACCCATCTATCTGGGGCCTACATCGGGCAAAACGAGGATGCTACGTATTGAATGTCCAACCTATCTTTTGAAAAAGATAGAGGACAGGGTCTTAACCATTTTACTGTGTAAAGAAATGTAAAAGACCATGATATTGAAGAGCATGTCTTCCAAGCAGACTCAATGTAAAGAAACCTCACATTTGAACAACAAAATTTTGCTATGAAAATTTATGTTTTCTAATATAACAACTACATAGATGGAACACAAGTTGATTCATTGTAAATTGCTACTAAAATATATAATGTTTTACAATATGCTACATATACTTTTTACAAAATCACCTTCTATAAGCTCATACAAGTGAAAACTAGCATTACAATGAAAAGGAGAAAATAATAAACTAAGGATTGGAGCCAGCATAGGAAATATGATGAACATGTCCATTGTCTTCTTCAAGTAGGAGGAGGTCGTTATTCATAAAACAATCGCTGGCCATGAACGACACCTTTTTTTGGAAAAGCCAAGTGAAAGTAGCATATAAAATTTTCTCATGTTCTAGCAGACACCTCCTTCAACAAATAAGCACAGTGAAGTTTCTTAGCAATTTCTGCGTCACACTAAACATTTTTGGCGAAAAGTTCGTCACTGTGAGAGCTGTAGAATTGTAGGATAATAAATATTGATCAATCTCAAATATTATTCAGAAATTTCAAATAGCCACCAGGATAGTATAAATTTGAGTTCTTATAAAAAAAGACTAATGTGATGTCATATTAAACTTTCAAAACCTATTTTATTAGCATTTTTAAAGGATTAATTTGTTGGCTAAAGATTAAATTGACGTTTCACTTTTTATTCAAACCTTTTTCATAGAATTTTGTTTAGGTGTAAGAATACTCAGTATAAAAAATAAGAATCCTAATGAGTGTCATTAGAGCATAGTTTAAGAAAATTAAGTAAGTAATTTTGCACTGAAACATGTTAAATATAATATCTTGAATAGTGTTGAGCTTGAATTTTCAATATTGATTTACTGCTAATTGAATCCGGAAGAGAATATTCTCAAACGATCTTTCCTACTTGGTGCCTCAAGTTCTTTTGTCCCCTACTTGGTGCCTCAAGTGCCTCAAAGAAACAATAAGAAAATAACAAGTACGACTTTAAATATCATTTTGCCAAAAATATGGTCGGTGTAGTGCAAAAACCCTATCCAAAAGAATATACTATATGATACTTCACGTCATTATCCTGTTACTAATGCTATCCTTTAATAATCTACACTATCATCTCTTTGATTTTGGACCAACTAACTAAACCAAGAAACCTTGTGGCCATGCATGGGTCCACACCCCACTTAGTCTTAGGAAGCTACACTTGTAACCGCGTGCCACTACTACAATATATGTTCAACTTAATTTCAAAATTATATGATTTAAGATTAATGGTCACAATTCTATTCTTATAAAAGAAAAAATGTATACACTACTCATATATAAATTTTATATATTATTTATCATTCATATTTATTTGTTATTAAATATTATAAAAGTAAATACAAATAGATGAAAGATGATGTATTAGATAAAGATATGACAGACTACCTTCTCCTTGTAAAAATGCAATGGATATTGTGGAGCCCACCATGAATTAAGGTGAAAAATGACGCTACTTTCGTGGAAAGCGTGTCCAAAAACTGTGGACGTGACTCCCAAAAGGGCGAATTTCGTGGGCCCAAGTCGGTGGTGAAAATGATATTTACCGGCCACTGGGCCCTGGGGCCGGTGGCAGTTAACCTGAAATTCAGTTGAGGTAGCTTTACAACGTTGAATTCATTCATGTAACAAATTTGTTTGGATATATTTATAGTTGATTTCAATTCTACCCATTCAAAGATATTAAATTCATTAAACATATATTTTACCTATTCTATATTCTATATTCTATACTCTATATATTAATAAAAGGCATAATAATAAATAACCACCAACATCATATAATTTTTATATTTCAAACATATATTTTTGTATTATTATTAACTACTTTAAACTTCAAAATATTATTTTCATTGTATTAATTTATATATTAATATATAATTATTTTTCTACATATTCTATTATTTCTATATTCTCTCTTTTTCAACCCAAGAAAAACAAAAAATAACATAAAAAACATCTATAATGATTATTAGATGCACAAAATGAGAAATTCGTATAAGTTTTATGTATATCATATCAACTACCACATATTATCTTTTAAATTTTCACTCTTTATTTAGCTTATATATTATATTCTATATTAGAAAAAATATAAATGTGGATGACCGACACTTATCGCCGGTTGATATGCTAGTTATGATAATCATTTTTGTTTTAAGGATATTTTTAGATAGAGTTTTGTTTATCACTACCTAAAACTAAAGTAAGTATTTGATTATTATAATAAGTAGTGTATCAATGGACATTTCATATGTATCAACCCTAATTTTTATTTTATGGTAACATATTTTTATTAAATATTTAATTTTTATATATTATTTTATATAATTAGAATTGTTTTTTGTATCGGGTTTACTTGTTATAATTATTTTTTTTATTTTTTATAATGTCAAATTTAAGGTGAGATATATGTGGTTATTACGTTAATGGTAGTTACCTAGACTTATATGAAACTCATATTTTATATAATGGTAGTTACTCCATGATAATAGTTACCTCATATTTTAACTTTATATATATTTTAGATAACTATTTAAAATTAAATTGTCAATCCACAATACAATAATGCATACTAGGTTGATAGTATAAAAAATGTATATATCAAAATTTTACCTTATATCAAAATCCACAAGATATAATAATATTAAATTTAAAAATTAAATTATTTTTTAATACATATATGTCAAATTTTTATTGATGGTATATGGTAGAGTACAGGGAATGCTATAGGAGATATAAATTTATTCTAAATAAGACTTCTAGTATATTTCTCATAACAGTTAAGTAGAAGCACATTTTTTATTCTATAATTTCTGTCACTTCACATGCCATTGATTATGATTGGTTAAGAAAATACTTAATAATTAATTTTTTAATTTAAATATATATTTTTTCAATCACAATGACACAAATTGTGGAATAATAGATGTGCTCCTATCTATATTTTATTTGACCATTTAGTGTATCTATATCTGATAAAGGTGGTTATAATTTAGCATCGTAAGTTTTGAGTTACATTTTTTCAAGAAAAAAATATTAATAAAAAGTTGATTTAAAGGTGTGAGCCCTCATTAAATTCTTAATACAAGAACAAATGTTGAATAAATATTCAAGTTTGAGTACACCAAGCACAATCCAAAGAAGGTGCAACCATATACTCTTATGATGAACAAGTTCCCTACAGGAAATCATTTGATTCATATAATAAATCTCCAAACATTGCATATAGTTAAAAGTCAGCATTCAATCATGTGAGTGAAAATTGTTAAAGGGAGATTATCCCAAACTTTTCAACAAAGATTAGTTATTTAATCATTAAGGCTTTGTTTAAGGGAGATTATCCCAAACTTTTCAACAAAGATTAGTTATTTAATCATTAAAGCTTTGTTTGAGAGTTATGAGGGAAAGAGAATGAAAGATATCAAATGGTTAAGAAGAGAGAGGAAGAGAAAGGAAAAAGAATGAAATCTTCGCTATTGTTTGTGAATATAAAATTTAGAAAATGGATGGTAAACTAATGATAATGTCATAATATTTTTAATCTTTCTTTTAAAAATATAATTAACAATGAGAAATAGACAATAATGTAAAATTATATAACATTACTAAAAATATTTAGCTATTTTGACATTTTATCTCTAAAAAACCTCAAATTGAGGATTTTCAAAATAGACACGTGGATAAATTTGGAGGGACCGAGAAACCCTCCAGAACCTTCTACTCTCCTTCATCCAACTCCCAAACAAGGGGAATGATTTTCAATGCCATCTCTTCCCTTCCATTCTCCTTCAAAACCACACTCTCAAACAAGGCCTAAGTAATACAATATTCTACTTTTATTTGATAAGTGATACAATATTCTTGGTTAATCAAAGTAGAATTACTAAATGGAAGAAATATGACTTTAATGATGTTCCTACCCGACGAACCGAAGAGACACATACTTGGTCGCTGAGGTGGGTCCCGCGTGTTGGGACCACCAAAGTTGATCGTCAGAGAACCTTTTCAGGTACCTCCACCGGCGGGTCCAGCTTTCCTACCTCATCTTGCTACTTTGACGATTATCCTCTTCTCCTTCCTCAACAGCTGATCAACCATTGTCCATACCTTTGTGTTCTAGTAAAGAACAAATGATAATACATTGCATGAAGTACACTTAGTAACATGATGAAAAGAACTAACAGAATTATGATCTACACAATAAAATTGCATGAAATAAACTGAGGGACTGAATCGTATTAATTAGTAGTCTACAGTTATATTAGGAAAAAACACTAAACAAATCTAATAGCTGAAATAAAGAGCATCAAATGAAAAGAAAAAACCACATAATTCATGAGACTATATGGGATTTACATTCATAACCAATAAAAATGGAAAATTATCTCATCCTCATTGCCATATTGCTTCTCTAATTATCATTTAGTGCCATTCTTTTAAAAACATGAAAGTTTTATTCTTTAAATAAGAGAGACACTTTTAGGAGAGTTGTCATCAAACTTTTAAGTTCAGTTTCCATAATTAAGACAACTAATTGAAAATCTTATGCATGATTTTCAAAACACTACTTTAAGGAGAGACAATGGAGATTGATGAGAGACTATAACACCTCGACTTTGACATGTGATCCTAAGGTCCATGAATTTACTGAGCGTGCCACATATTAAGCTTAAATATTTCTGCAGTATTTTATTATCCCTAAAGGGAGCCTCCGCGACTCGAACCCATGACCTCGGGGACTTATAGTCATTGATTTCATTGAGTCGCTAGTTTAGTGGTAGCGACTCAATAGAATCAATGACTATAAGTCTCTGAGGTCATGGGTTCGAGTCGCGGAGGCTCCCTTTAGGGATAATAAAATACTGCAGAAATATTTAAGCTTAATAGATGGCACGCTCAGTAAATTCATGGACCTTAGGATCACATGTCAAGACTGGGGTGTTACAGAGTGATCCCATGAAAACCTAATCAATACTCTATCAAATAAGTTTACCAGATTCTATCAAAGGCAAACGAACAACCTCGAATAGGATATCAACTTTTCCAAACTTTTGTGGTAGTCTAAAACTCCTTGAATGTCACTAACTTCACATGAATTTTTTTTGAGATAGATTACCAATTATGAATGTCTTCCTAAGGAAAGGAATGACATATATTATTCAAGGGGAACTTTTTGTCAATTTTGCAACAAGGAACAAAAAAACTTTTCAACACCTATTCTCATCTTGCCTTTAACTTGAAATTGTCCTTCATCAAGATCCTTCGAGAAACTTCATAATGCATATAAGACTATCAACCAACAAAAAATAATAAATTTTGGAGCATTATTTAGCTATCCACGATTTGGTTAATATGGCAGCCAGTAACGATGTTATTTTCAATTTTTTTAAAATGATTTTTCAGCAAATCTTGAAGAATGTGAAATTGAAATCATGGTTCTTGATTAAAGGAAAAGTGATAAATATATATATATATATATATATATTTTTGCCAATCTATAGAACCTCTTTACAACTTCTTGTATTTGTGGTATCTTAATAAAATCAATCCTTTTGCGGGTAAAAAAGAAAGAGAAACAGAGGATGATATCCTGCAATATTTAAAGATAAGAGAAAGATAGGAAATCATATTAATTGGTTCGGCAAATGGTAATTAACTATTGTAAGTGCATATCATACAAATTATATTTCACCACATTTTAAATTGAAAATGGCAGCATGACATGACATGGTTCACTATAATTTCACTATTTCAAAATACTCAAGTGTGGGATATGGTTAAAGTTGAGGATTTTTCCTGTTTAAGGAACATTATGAAAAAATCACGGTTCAAGAAAAGTCATGCCTTTTATCAACCTAAAAAAATCACTATATCTAATTTATAAGTTTTATACATTATCAATGTATTATATATTATTTATTTTCAATTATTATTAACTTTTTAGAAAAAAAATAATACAAATAAATATAGATGATATATTAACTATCTATAAATTATTATATTGCTATTACACAAATTTTAAAAAGAAAAGAAGAGGCTAATTATGAGCATAACACGTAAATATTACTTTTATATTGGCCATCATTATCAAATATTTTATTACACAACGTCACTAACGATTCTAACATTGAAGCAATGCTGGAAAATCTGGATATCTTTAAAGTCATATACGCGTCGTAAATAAAATAATAAACTAACTTATTTGGTAATGATTCACAAATCATAAGTTTAAACGTAGGATTATTCGTTGATTACTACAATCACCATAATACCCTCAAATGTTCTATATAAGCAACCCAACTTTCATATCCTTAACCATCACAACTAACAACAAACCAAAACACATAACTTGTTCTTGTTGCATAGCAAATCCTTCTCTTTTCAACCAAACTCACTACTTTACTCTAATGGCTCCTACTCAAATAGCCACCGTTGATGCTCTCTCTATGAAGGTAGCTCAAGGTTCTCTTGGCCGTGCTTTTGTGACGTTCCTGGCTGGGAATGGTGACTATTGGAAAGGTGTTGTTGGGTTGGCCAAAGGTCTTAGAAAGGTTAACTCAGCATACCCTCTTGTTGTTGCTATGTTACCTGATGTTCCTGAAGAACACCGTGAGATTTTGATCAATCAAGGTTGTGTTCTAAGAGAAATTATGCCTGTGTATCCACCAGAGAACCAAACCCAGTTTGCTATGGCTTACTATGTTATCAACTACTCCAAGCTCCGTATTTGGGAGGTAAATATACACATTATCCTTCATCTTTTTCTTTCTATTCATTTTTATCGTGTAATTTTCTATGTATGAAAAGTTTTCTTCGGGTTTTTTCTTCGGTTGTTCTTCGTTGCATGTCTCATTACACGAAACGTTGCACTTGTGCGTCGCCATATTCCCTTTTTCTACTTCTGTTAACTTTTAAAAAAAAGTGGAAATGGTTATTATACCAGATGAATTTGGTTTCCTTTTTCTTTCTTTTATTATCATCTATTGATTTTCTATTTTCAATGGTGAAAGTCTTTTTATATACTAATAAAATTTAGTCGTTTCTAATGTGAAACAAAAGTGATGTAGAATCATTAAAATATACTTCACAATCTTATATTATAGGAAACTTAAATTAATTTATTTTTTTCTCTTTTAGAGAAACATTTTTATAATAAAAATTAAAAACTGTTAAATTTGACTTGTTTTAGAAAAGTCTGACCAAACAAATGTTTGAGTGGCAAAACTAATTTATAATAAATAAAAAAATTCTTTCTTTTTGGGCAAAAGTAAACATACCAACCAACCTAGCTACATTCAACACACATATATTACTAATTATTCATTTTATGGTGGTCTTTTTCATTCTACATCATATATTTATTGCACTAACCTAGTTACATTCACATACTGACACACACATATCAAGGAAACCGTTTTATGAATACTCCTTTGTATAAGGCTAATTTACAATATCCTTTAATTACTCGCCCTTTAAATGAAACACTTGCTACTTTTTAATGTCTGTACACAAACCCTAATGCATACTTCACTCCCCTTTACAGTTTGTGGAGTACACCAAGATGATTTACCTAGACGGTGATATTCAAGTTTTTGAGAACATTGACCACCTGTTTGACATGCCCGACAATTACTTCTATGCTGTGAAGGATTGTTTCTGTGAACCCTCTTGGAAACACACCAAACAGTACCAGATTGGTTACTGTCAACAGTGCCCGGATAAGGTTCACTGGCCTTCTGATTTTGGTCCCAAACCTCCTCTCTATTTCAATGCTGGCTTCTTTGTTTATGAGCCTAATTTGGATACTTACCATGACCTCCTTCAAACACTTATAACAACCACCCCTACTTCATTTGCTGAGCAGGTAATTTATGTATTAATTATGTTACTGTTTTAAATCATTTGAGGCTCTAATTTTGTCATTTTGATAGTTTCCAACATTTTCTCACTATGATCATCGAATTGCACTTTATGAAATATAACTATGACCCAATTGAAAATTGTTAAAATGTGTTTTTGTAGGACTATTTGAACATGTATTTCAAGGACAAATACAAGCCAATACCCAATATTTACAATCTTGTGCTAGCCATGTTGTGGCGTCACCCTGAGAATGTTGAGCTTGACAAAGTCAAAGTGGTTCACTACTGTGCTTTTGTAAGTGCTCTATAAAACCTATAAGTACTATTTAAATTATAATTATAATTTAAAAGTTCTAATTTTATTACGTTTTGTGACAGGGATCTAAGCCATGGAGGTACACAGGGAAAGAAGAGAACATGCAGAGGGAAGATATCAAGATGCTGGTGAAGAAGTGGTGGGATATATATGATGATGAAACTTTGGACTATAACAATGCCTCTAACGTGGATAACTTGAAGGTGGCAATTAATGAAGCTGGTGCTGTTGAGTTTATCGCTGCTTCACATGCTGCTTAGCTATCTTTGCTTAAATGAAATATGTGACCCAATTACATAATTTCAAGTATAAGGTGTTGCAGATGATTAAGCTAGCTTTATGTTATTAAGAATTATGAGGACCTTTTTAATGAGTCCCGTTTTCCTCTTTTTTTAATCCTTTGTATCCGGCCCTTTATGTAGCTGTGAAAATATCATAAACTCATAACCAAAAATATATCATAAACTTAATGGGATATTTTATTTGTAATATTTGCTTTTAAGTTTTATTTGTGCTTTTTTACTTCCTTTAGTAGTTTCCCTCAATTAATGCATTAAGGAATGCATATTGATGAAGTATAAGGTGGGGAAATAAATGGGGATCAAATGCCCGTTCTTCTAAGACTTTCTCTCATTGCCTAATTAAAATTTGTCACTTAATTAAAAAAAAAAGTTAATATTGCAATTAGGGACAAAGAAACATAATTTTTATAGTACACAGTTGGTACATGAAAAATAAAGAAATCAAGATATACCCACTTTATTTAGGATTTTCTCTATTAATAGATAGATAGTACTTTAAAAAACAAAGCATAAATTTTTTGATGACATATTTATCATTTTCATTAATGGGAAGGATCATTAAGTTCTCAATAGAGAATTGGCCAAATAGGGCAAAGCCTCGTAACTCAATAATAATTGTGGAGAACAAAAAATAATTTATTCACATAGGAAAATATGGAGTACAATATGATAAATGGACTAATGATGGAGGAGATCAAGGGCGAGATATTTGGCTCAAAAAAGATAATATCACTCAAAATCACAGCTCAAAATTAAATTTAAGGTGAATGTATATTTAAGGATAATATAGTTGGAATAAATTAATGGATTTGGAACCACATAAAAAGAATTTCCCAAAAATGGAAAAAACATAAAAACTAGGGAAGTAATCCACTACATGAAAAACCATTTATTTTGAAGGATTTTTTTGCAACTACATATTGCATTGATGCCAAAAATATTAGAAATTCATAATTTCTAATTAAGGTGGACATCATATATTTAATACAATTTATAAATATCAAATTTTGTCCGACCCATAATACTGTTTTTAAAAAATAACAAATAAATAATATAAACATTTTTTAGTATTTTTTATTGAAGAATGATATTTTTTTAGGTATCCTAAAATACTATATCATCCATCAATCCCAAACCACTCACAAAAACCACTCTCTCTTTCACAACTACCAAATACCCAATCTCCTTTTACAACTTCCACACACTCTCTCCCTGGACAAAGATCACCTGTCCCCATTCCTGTCCCATTTTCCTGTCCCGGTCCAATAAAAAGGTGACATTTCATTAAAAAAATAATTTAAAAAACTTAAAGTAACATATGTGCATTACTTGGAAAAATCTTATTGGCTTGAGACATGGGGACACACTGATTTTGGGACAGGTGATCCCCATTCCTCCCCCCTATGAACCACCCATAATTCCATAATCACAGAAAAAACCTCCGACTTCTCTACACATACTTACAAAATACCCATCATTTTTCTACCTTTACTAGCCATTCACATCTCTTCACGTACCAATATAGAAAAAAGATCACACAATGTGAGAGGAGGTTTTTTCGGAGGTGATGAATGATTTATAGGAGATCTTTTCCTTAAGGGTTCACCATACAAGGATCTAAATTGTCTTCCTTATGAAGAAGACGTGCTTGACTCTAAGTTCCATGACAATGAGATGAATGATGAAAGTTTTCCAGGTTTGGCAGAGAAGAAAAAGAGTATATCTAGTGACCACATAACAAAAATTGCTTTAACATATTTAATCAAGTACTTTAATATGCCAACTAGGAGGAGACCCATGAGTTCGCAAGGGTAATAATATGTATTGCATGAATTTAATTAAAAAGTGATTACATAACTTGTTAAATGAAATGTGATTGAGGAATACATACTCAAACATGTTTTGCAGTAATCCATTGCTAATGTAAAGATGGTGGTACAATGAAATGATATTGAACCTGTAATGTTAAAAAAAGCAAGCATGTTAGGAAAAGTTGAATGAATTTAGATGGAAATTTGCTTGTTGTTTTTTAACAGCAGAATGTGACTCTAAAGATTAACTTATAAACTTTGCTTTGTTTATTTTGATTGTTGATGTGAAACTATTGTAAAGTCATATGATATTGAATTTGTTATTTTTAAAAAATGTAATGATTAGAAATAAATATTTCAATGTAAAATAAGTTGTAAAATATCAAACGAAATAGATATGCATTCACAAAATCAAGTCTTGTTTTATGCACAATGTATAAATTCAAGTGTAAGATTAGTGCATAACTTAAATAATTAAACAATAATCCAAACAGTAATAACCAACCGAACAAACATTTTATGACTCTTACACGTGGAGTACATTCTCTTTAATATTTAGTGCTAACTTTGATTTCACTTTTTTTAGTTCACTTTACCAATTGATGGTATATTTATGAGTACATAAATGTTAGCTTCCTGTTTAAAAGATTACCTAGCCATAAAATTTGAAATTCTTACTATTGAAAATGACATTTTATTTATTGTTGCAGATTTGGATCTACTTTCAAAAACTTGTGTTACTTAGTAATTAAATTATATAAACTAATCATTAAAAATAATACTTTTTTGTATCCATACTAGCAGTGTACCCGTGCACTTGCACGGGTCGTTTCTTTGTTTATGCATAATGCAAATATAATATACATATATTTTATAATATCAATAAATCATGTATTGAACCATTATATTTTTCCATTCATATAGTTGTAATATTAACATTGATTTTTGAGTGTATATGTAGAATATTAAAAATTATAAATGCGTTTGTATAAGCATTTATTTGTTGAAAATGTGATTATAGAAAATATTTGATTCTAAAATAACTCAATAAATAAAATTCAAATTTTATTGGATAATATCTCACTTCTATATTCTCTATATAAAATTATAAATATAAGGACTTATTTTTGCATCATATTTTTTGTGATTACGTTTATAAGTATCATATAAAATCATAAGGATTTTTTAGCATATCTCTTAAATGCTTATATTTTATTTTAGATTAATGTTCATTGTGTATAAATATTTGAATATAGCATTCAAATATTGTATAATTAAATGTTATTTATTTGATTAGCTAATAATCGTTGTATGAAAATAACTCATAAATTAAAAACACATTAAGTTAGGATTTGATGGATATTTTTTTCTGATAATTTTAATCAAAATAATAAAAAGAGTATAATAATTAATTTGTTAGTCTTATATATTCCTAATTAAAATACATATATTTTCCATGAATATATCTACCATTGTTATCTTTTAATTAAATAATATAATGATAG